>NC_041337.1:6365467-6692967 GCF_004354835.1 Perca flavescens
ATCCCTTTTTTTTGACATACTATGCTATGGCTTCTTTCATAATTTTTTTTCGACATGCTATTCTATGGCTTTTTTCTCACTTGTTTCGACATACTATACTATGGCTTTTTTCTCACTTTTTTTGACATGCTATAGTGTGACTTTTTTCAACATACTATACCATGGCCTTTTTATCCCTTTTTTCAACAAACTATACTATGGCTTTTTTCGACATACTATACTATGGCCTTTTTTTTACTGTTTTGACATACTATACTATGGCCTTTTATCTCTTTTTTCGACATACTATACTATGGCCTTTATATCCCTTGTTTCGACATACTATACTATGGCTTTTTTTGACATAATATACTATGGCCCTGTTATCACTTGTTTCGACATACTATACTATGGCCTTTTTATCAATGTTTTCGACATACTATGGCCTTTTTATTACTTGTTTTGACATACTATACTATGGCCTTTTTATCACTTTTATCGACATACTATACTATGGCTTCTTTCATAATTTTTTTCAACATACTATACTATAGCCTTTTTATCACTTGTTTTGACATACTATACTATGGCTTTTTTATCACTTTTTTCGACATACTATAATATGGCCTTTTTATCAATTGTTTCGACATACTATACTATGGCTTTTTTCTCATTTGTTTTGACATGCTATACTGTGACTTTTTTCAACATACTATACTATGGCTTTTTTCGACATACTATACTATGGCCTTTTATCACTTTTTTTGACATACCATACTATGGCCTTTTTATTACTTGGTTTGACATACTATACTAAGGCCTTTATATCCCTTATTTCGACATACTATACTATGGCCCTTTTATCACTTGTTTCGACATACTATACTATGGCTTTTTTATCCCTTTTTTCGACATACTATACTATAACTTCTTTCGACATACTATACTAGGACCTTTTCATCCCTTTTTCCGACATACTATACTATGGCCTTTTTATTACTTGGTTTGACATACTATACTATGGCCTTTTTATCACTTTTTTCGACATACTATGGCCTTTTTATTACTTGTTTTGACATACTATACTATGGCCTTTTTATCCCTTGTTTCGACATACTATATTTTACTTTTTTTTTATAATTACTTTTTTCAACATACTATAGTAAGACTGTTTTCGACACACTATACTATGGCTTTTATATCACTTTTTTCAACATACTATACTATGGCTTTTATATCACTTTTTTCAACATACTATACTATGACTTTTATATCACTTTTTTCAACATACTATACTATGACTTTTTTCTTCAACATACTATACAAAGACGAGAGAGGAAAGTATTGCTGGACACCTGTCTTGCATTCAACAAAGCAGCCAGCAGCATCCCGACAGTCTCAGTATCCACAGGATGATCCATCAGGATAACCACAGTGATCTGGGAGCTGATACAACTTCAGTATACAAGAAACACTTCACTAATGGAGGACGTTATCTGGACCAGCTATATAAGAAGTTGCTACTTTGTGTGTTATATGATCTACATTTCATTGTCCAATTCATATGAATAAAGTGCTTTATTTTTGTCATCTTTTTATTCAGTGGTAAAGCTCCTATGGTGACATATTCTTTTACCATAACTTTATATAGTTACACTTTATTAAACAGGTGACATGAAAAACATTTGATTTCATGTGAAGAAGGGTATAAAACTTCTTTTAATTACTTTTGTCGACATACTATACTATGGCTTTTTTATCACTTTTTTCGACATATTATACTATGGCTTTTTTATCACTTTTTGAGACATACTATACTATGGCTTTTTATCTCTTTTTTTGACATGCTATACTATGACTTCTTTCAACATAATATACTATGGCCTTTTTATCCCTTATTTCGACATACTATACTATGACTTCTTTCGACATACTATACTAGGACCTTTTCATCCCTTTTTCCGACATACTATACTATGGCCTTTTTATCCCTTTTTTCGACATGCTATGCTATGGCTTCTTTCATAATTTTTTTCGACATACTATTATATGGCTTCTTTTGTCATACTATACTATGGCCTTTTATCACTTTTTTTGACATGCTATACTGTGACTTTTTTCAACATACTATACTATGGCCTTTTTATCACTTTTTTCGACATATATACTATGGCCTTTTTAATCACTTTTTTGACATACCATACTATGCCTTTTTATCACTTTTTCCGACATACTATACTATGGCCTTTTTATCCCTTATTTCAAAATACTATACTATGGCTTTTTTCTACATAATATACTATAGCTTTTTATCACTTTTTTCCACATACTATACTATGGCCTTTTTATCCCTTTTATCGACATACTATACTATGGCTTCTTTCATAATTTTTTTCAACATACTATACTATGGCCATTTTATCACTGTTATCGACATACTATACTATGGCTTTTTTATCACTTTTTTCGACATACTATAATATGGCCTTTTTATTACTTGGTTTGATATACTATAATATGGCCTTTTTATCACTTGTTTCGACATACTATACTATGGCCTTTTTATCACTTGTTTCGACATACTATACTATGGCCTTTTTATCACTTGTTTCGACATACTATACTATGGCCTTTTTATTACTTGTTTCGACATATTATACTATGGCCTTTTTATCCCCTTTTTCAACAAACTATACAATGGCTTTTTTCGACATACTATACTATGGCCTTTTTATCGTTTTTTTCGACATACTATACTATGGCCTTTTCATCACCTTTTTTGACATACTATACTATGGCTTTTTTCGACATATTACACTATGGCCTTTTTATCACTTGTTTCGACATACTATACTACGGCCTTTTTATCGTTTTTTTCGACATACTATACTATGGCCTTTTCATCCCCTTTTTCAACAAACTATACTATGGCTTTTTTCGACATACTATACTATGGCTTTCTTATCCCTATTTTCGACATACTATTCTATGGTGTTTCATCACCTTTTTCGACATATTATACTATGGCTTTTTTCAACATACTATACTATGGCCTTTTTTTCCTTTATTTCGACATACTATACTATGGCTTTTTTATCCCTTTTTTTCGGCATACTGATTGGTTTATTGCATGTTACGCCCCAAAAAAACTTGCATGATTAATTATGACACAAAGTACAACCCTTTTGAACCATGCGCCTGGCGCATAGACCCTTTTCTTTTTTTTTTTTCTGCCGTTAAACTGGCAAATGTGAATTCGTACACGCCCTAAGCACATCTTAGGGCTTCTTTCATAATTTTTTTTCGACATGCTATTCTATGGCTTCTTTTGTCATACTATACTATTGCTTTTTTATCACTTGTTTCGACATACTATACTATGGCTTTTTTATCACTTTTTTTGACATGCTATACTGTGACTTTTTTCAACATACTATACTATGGCCTTTTTATCCCTTTTTTCAACAAACTATACTATGGCTTTTTTCGACATACTATACTATGGCCTTTTTATCACTTTTTGAGACATACTATACTATGGCCTTTTTTTATTACTTCTTTCGACAAACTATACTATGGCCTTTTTATCACTTTTTTCGACATACTACACTATGGCCTTTTTATCACTTTTTGAGACATACTATACTATGGCGTTTCATCACTTTTTTCTATACTATACTATACTATATTCATAAATCTTTTCGACATCTTATACTATGACTTTTTTTGACACATTATACTATGGCCTTTTTATCCCTTATTTCGACATACTATATTTTACTTTTTTTTATAATTACTTTTTTCAACATACTATACTAAGACTGTTTTCGACATACCATACTATGGCTTTTTAATTATTTTTTCAACATACTATACTAAGACTGTTTTCAACATACTATACTATGACTTTTTTCTTCAACATACTATACAAAGACGAGAGAGGAAAGTATTGCTGGACACCTGTCTTGCATTCAACAAAGCAGCCAGCAGCATCCCGACAGTCTCAGTATCCACAGGATGATCCATCAGGATAACCACAGTGATCTGGGAGCTGATACAACTTCAGTATACAAGAAACACTTCACTAATGGAGGACGTTATCTGGACCAGCTATCTAAGAAGTTGCTACTTTGTGTGTTATATGATCTACATTTCATTGTCCAATTCATATGAATAAAGTGCTTTATTTTTGTCATCTTTTTATTCAGTGGTAAGGCTCCTATGGTGACATATTCTTTTACCATAACTTTATGTAGTGGCTTTTTTCAACATAATATACTATGGCCCTTTTATCACTTGTTTTGACATACTATACTATGGCCTTTTTATTGCTTTTTTCGACATACTATACTATGGCCTTTTCATCACCTTTTTCGACATACTATACTATGGCTTTTTTCGACATATTATACTATGGCCTTTTTATCACTTTTTTCAACATACTATACTATTGCCTTTTTTTTCTCTTATTTCGACATACTATACTATGGCCTTTTTATCCCTTTTTTTCGGCATACTATGCTATGGCTTCTTTCATAATTTTTTTTCAACATGCTATTCTATGGCTTCTTTTGTCATACTATACTATGGCCTTTTTATCCCTTTTTTCAACAAACTATACTATGGCTTTTTTCAACATACTATACTATGGCCTTTCCTCACTTTTTTCGACATACTATATGATGGCCTTTTTATTACTTCTTTCGACAAACCATACTATGGCCTTTTTATCACTTTTTTCGACATACTACACTATGGCCTTTTTATCACTTTTATCGACATACTATACTATGGCTTCTTTCATAATTTTTTTCGACATACTATAGTATGGCCTTTTTATTACTTGGTTTGACATACTATACTATGGCCTTTTATCACTTTTTTCGACATACTATACTATGGCCTTTTTATTACTTCTTCGACAAACTATACTATGGCCTTTTTATCACTTTGTTCGACATATTATACTATGGCTTTTTTATCACTTTTTTCGACATATATACTATGGCCTTTTTATCACTTTTTTCAACAAACTATACTATGGCTTTTTTCGACATACTATACTATGGCCTTTTTATCACTTTTTGAGACATACTATACTATGGCTTTTTTCTCTCTTTTTTTGACATGCTATACTAAGACTTTTTTCGACATACTATACTAGGACCTTTTCATCCCTTTTTTCGACATACTATGCTATGGCTTCTTTCATAATTTTTTTTCGACATACTATTCTATGGCTTCTTTTGTCATACTATACTATGGCTTTTTTATCACTTTTTTCGACATATTATACTATGACTTTTCATCACCTTTTTCGACATACTATACTATGACCTTTTTATCTCTTATTTCGACATACTATACTATGGCCTTTTTAATCCCTTTTTTCGACAAACTATACTATGGCTTTTTTCGACATACTATACTATGGCCTTCATATCACTTTTCTCGACATACTATTCTATGCCTTTTTTTATCATTTTTTTCGACACATTATACTATGGCCTTTTTATCACTTTTTCTGACATACTATACTATGGCCTTTTTATCCACTTTCCCGACATACTATACTATGGCTTTTTTCATCTTTTTTTTCTACATAATATACTATGGCTTTTTATCACTTTTTTCGACATACTATACTATGGCTTTTTTATCACTTTTATTGACATACTATACTATGGCCTTTTTCGACATACTATACTATGGCCTTTTTATCCCTTTTTCGACATACTATACTATGGCCTTTTTATCCCTTATTTCGACATACTATACTATGACTTCTTTTGACATACTATACTCGGACCTTTTCATCCCTTTTTCAACATATTATACTATGGCTTTTTTATACCTTTTTTCGACATACTATACTATGGCTTTTTTATCACTTTTATTGACATACTATACTATGGCCTTTTTATCGACATACTATGCTATGGCTTCTTTTGTCATACTATACTATGGCTTTTTATCACTTTTATCGACATACTATGGCTTTTTTATCACTTGTTTCGACATACTATACTATGGCTTTTTTATCACTTTTTTTGACATGCTATACTATGACTTTTTTCAACACACTATACTATGGCCTGTTTATCACTTGTTTCAACATACTATACTATGTCCTTTTTATCCCTTTTTCGACATACTATACTATGGCCTTTTAATCCCTTATTTCGACATACTATATTATGACTTTCATATCACTTTTTTCGACATAGTAGACTGACTTTTTATCACTTTTTTACATACTACACTATGACTTTATTATATATATATTATATTATAATCATATTATAGCATGTTGAAATTACTTTTCAACATGCTATAATATGAATTTTTTATCACTTTCTGTGACTTACTATACTATGACTTTTTTCGACACTATATTATGCCTTTTATCACTTTTGGATTGTATTTGGATTTTTTATAATTTTTTCAATATACCATATGCTATGATTTTTTTATAACTTTTTTCGACATACTATACTATGACTTTTTTTCGACATACTATACTATTTTATTTTCATTTAATGGTAAGGCTCCTATGGTGACATTCTTTTACAATAACTTCATGTAGTTACACTTTATTAAACAGGTGACATGAAAAACATTTGATTTCATGTTAAGAAGGGTAGAAAACTCTTTTAATGACTTTTTTTGACATACTATACTATCACGTTTTCATCACTTTTTTCGACATACTATGACTTTTTATTCAACATTTTACATTTTTTTTAATTCAACTGACTTTTTTCGACATACTATACCTGACTTTTATCACTTTTTTCGACATATTGTACTATTACTTTTTTATCACTTATTTCGACATGCTATACCATGGCTTTTTTATCACTTTTTTTGACATAATATACTATACATTTTTTTTCTTCAACATACTATACAAAGACGAGAGAGGAAAGTATTGCTGGAAACCTGTCTTGCATTCAACAAAGCAGCCAGCAGCATCCCGACAGTCTCAGTATCCACAGGATGATCCATCAGGATAACCACAGTGATCTGGGAGCTGATACAACTTCAGTATACAAGAAACACTTCACTAATGGAGGACGTTATCTGGACCAGCTATATAAGAAGTTGCTACTTTGTGCGTTATATGATCTACATTTCATTGTCCAATTCATATGAATAAAGTGCTTCATTGTCATTTTTCAATTAAGTAGTAAGGCCCCTATGGTGACTTGTTCTCCTACAAAAACTTGTTAACAACAAATGAATGAAAAACATGCATGTAAAGGGTATAAAACTATAAAATTCCTTTTAAGTAATACTTTAGTTACTAATCAGCATATGAAAAAAAATAGGTCAACCCTCAGATATGTTCACATGGTACAAACTAAAATCTATTCCACACAATTTGCTGGCTGATTGTGGTATAATAAGAATCACTGGTCTGGCAATACCCACTGTATGATTTCCTACAGCATAAATTGGAAGAGTAAGCTGCATATAGGGTTCAAAAAACGTCATAGTTTGGTATAAAAAGTCATAAAAGTTATTATAAAATACGTTGAAAAAAGGTTATAGTATATTTTGTTGGAAAAAGTGATAAAACGTCATAGTACAGTATATATCGGAAAAAGTCATAAAGTCATAGTATGTCAAAAAAGGAATTAGTACACTATGTCGACTTTATGTCGAAATAATAATAATAATATTAATCATATAATTCATAGTATACTATGTTGAAAAAAAGGCAGTAATATGTACAGTACTTGCCAATACCAGCATTTTAGGCAGTATCAGAGGCAGTATCTCGATTCTCGAAATATATTATGGCATAAAGTCATAAAAAAGTCATAATCCAGTATGTGGAAAAAAGTAACACAAAGTCAAAGTATCGTATGTGAAAAAACTCATATAGTCATACTATAGTATTTCATAAAAAGTCATATTATCTATATTTTATGTATGTACATATGTGTGTATGTACCTATGAAAGTAAAAGAATTAATACCACAGTCTAGAAATTCTCCATGAAGTCACATATTTTGTCGAGCCATATGTCTGGTCCGAGTGTCCGCCTCTGGTTACCAGAAAGTTCAAATCTGGCCCGTCTCTAGTAACATATGTTGGATGGGACGTGACGCAGGGCAGAGCCTGATGGCCGACAGTAACATCATAGCCAAGGTGTATTTACAGGTGATTATATCAGCTAATCGGTGGATTACAGCATGTTGAGTCCACACAAGCTCCTAAGCTTGCAGGAAAAGACAGTGCGGTCCTGTGGGATTTTATGTTTAATCCGGTCCCAGAATACAGCGGCCCCTCCCGCCCTCACATCTGGCCCGTCAGGATTTACTCTTGTAATCCTCGATTTTAAAACAATTTTATTATGCTTTATCGCTGATACGCTGGACTTTAATTATTAAAATGCAGCTTTCTATCTCCACAATGAAGTAATTAATCATTACACATCCTTGTTCTTTTAGCCTTCACTAAGTAAGTAATGAGGCTGGCTGCATTCCATAGATTATTTTCAGGTATGTGATGTTATTGCGACCTGGTGTCTATCTGGTACATTTAAACCACCCAAGGAAGGTTAAAAAGGATATAAAGGATACCTGGACTTGGTTAAAGTTGTGCTCCAAAGACGTTTCGTGCTCCAAAGATGCTCCGAAGACGGTTCATCACTCATCCGAGAGACTTCTACAAAAAGAGGAGAAAAAAACGTCTTTGGAGCACCTTTAACCAAGTCCAGTTTCTTTTGATTTTAACCCTTCCTTGGATAACTACAACCTGGATGACTGAGAACCTTCCCAGATACATTTAAACCAGGCTTTTTCAAGTTGTAAAACCTGGTTTAAAAAAAAAAAAAAAAAAGTTCTGCATGCCATACTCTCCCTTTTTGTTCACGTATGGGTCATGCATGATGTCTGATAGAAATGTACACTGCATACAGATGGAGCAGGGATGGGGTTAACACCACCTGCTGTGGCAGATGTCAAAAACCATGCTGTAAAAAATGTCCGATTAACACAAAAAAGGCACTTTGGCAAATCCTGATTATAGGAGCACTTTCATTTATTAAACTCTGGAAATCCCCTGTACTCTTTTTTTTTTTTTAAGCGGGGATTAAAACCAGGTAGACACCATTGTCTATCTAAACAATCCCTCTTTAAGCTCTAGCTGTTTCCTGGTGCCCTGGCCGGGCCTGGCTGGCTGGTTGCCTCCCTGTAATCTCAGTAGGGGCTTATAGGTCACTACAACCACTACACATTCCCATTCATCAACATCATCCCCTTTAGAGGGCCTAGGTGATTGGATTTAGGACATGTTTTACAGGGGCAGAAAAAAAAGACAACAGCAAACTAAAGCGTGTTTACAAGAGCTGTGCTGTGAAAAGGCCCATGGACGAGTGACAGCCATATGGAATGGATAACCCTGTGAACATCTGTCCTCGATCAGTACCACGCACTGCCATTACACTGGTGGCTATGACCTTCACATGGTGCACAAGAACATCTGGCCCTTTCTGCTCTCATGGACCCCTGAAAACAGCATTTAGCAGACAAGCAGCGACAGAGAAACCCATCTGGGATGTGAAAAACTCGCTTTGCAACACAGCGATGGTGGAGAGTTCAGAGTTAACCACCAGGTTTCTGATTAGCGGACACATCTTACAAATTCCTAGAATCAGAATAAATGCCAAATTTTTTTTTATACTTTTAACTTTCTTAAAAGATGGTGGATTTGTTGTAATTATTATTTTGGGGATTTATTTATTATTATTAGTTATTACTGTAAAGCACTTTGTAACATTGTTTTGAAATTTGCTATATAAAGTCAGTTATATAATTATTTATTTATTAATTATTACTAATTGCATTAATAATTGAGAAACTAAACACAAAATACCAAAAGTCTTTGCAGCTAATACTAATATTGATATATATTTGGGAGTCTATATCACCTTATTAATTTGATTTTTAAACATAAACGAACAATCTCAATAATGGATTTCTTAGATTAGGTTTTGTTTGTTTTGGACACACTACATGATGGAAACATCCTTTTTCCAAATGACCTCAAACTTAAAGGAACACGCCAACTTATTGGGAATTTAGCTTATTCACCGTAACCCCCAGAGTAAGGCAAGTCGATACATACCCTTCTCATCTCTGTGCGTGCTGTAACGCTGCCTGACGGTTCCAGCATTAGCTTAGCCCAGCACAGATCCTGCAGGTAACTGGTTCCAACTAGCCTACTGCTCCGAATTGTGACAAAAGTGACAAAATAACTCCAACATGTTCCTATTTACATGTTGTCATTTGTAGAGTCACAGCGTGTACAAAAAACAACGTAACATGAGACACAGCCATCTTCTAACAGTAAACAAACCGGGAACTATATTCTCAGACAGGCTTGCTGCGAGCATATCACTCTGCCAAAGTACTATATTCTTCCACCGGAGAATATAGTTCCCGGTTTGTTTACAGTTAGAAGACGGCTGTGTCTCATGTTACGTTGTTTTTTGTACACGCTGTGACTCTATAAATCACAACATGTAAATAGAAACATGTTGGCGTTATTTTGTCACTTATTCGGAGCAGTAGGATTACTGGAACCATTCACCTGCATGTTCTGTGCTGGCCTGATAAAGCTGGAGCCGTCAGACAGCCTTACAGCACGCACAGAGATGAGAAGGGTATGTATCGACTTGTCTTACTCTGGGGGTTACGGTGAATAAGCTAAATTCCCAATAAGTCGGCGTGTTCCTTTAACTTTGGCATTTCGGTTTAAACTGCAATAAGCTAATATTGGCCAGGCCAAAATAGTCTGTGTTGCTCATACTGAACTGAACTGACCATTTTTCAGTATTTCAGTACAGCCCCTTTAAGGTTTATTCAGTCTAAAGCACTTCAGGTTATTGAATTATTGCTACGTCTTTCAGTGGCGAAAAGTAACCAATTACATTTATTCAAGTACTGTAATTAAGCACAACTTCGAGGTACACACACTATAATTAAGTATTTCCATTTAATGGTATTTTATACATCTATTTCATTACATTTCAGAGGGGAATATTACACTTTTTACTCCACATTTATTTGGCAGGTGTAAATACTAGTTACTGATAATAAAACATGATAATCTTACAAAATACAACACATTACCAATGGTTCAGAACCTTTTTGGCTTGTGTTTGTCAATGAGTTATAGCACGTCCACCAAAGAGAAAGATATCTCCTCTGAGCGTCTCACATGGCTTCATGTCAACAACAGTTTGAGGCCTAAATTCGACGTCATACAAAACGGACAAACGTTTCACAAAAAAAAGCAAAGATTACAGAGAAGTGAATAAGAAAAGAAAAAGATATGGGCATCAGAACATTTTTTCTTCTTTCCTGCAACATTAATCATTTGCTGAGCCCTCAGATTTATCGTGTGACCCTGTTGCCTGATCCCAAGATTGGGAACCACTGAAATTACCTCACTGTATCTAAAATCGACAAACTAGCTCCACCTCGACCAGCTACAATGGTAAAATGCTATTTATGAATCAATATTTAACATCTAATAGTGTAATATCTCAGTCTCAATCTCCAATTTTCTGCAAAATGAGTATTTTCACTTTTAATACGTACTGTAAATAGCTAACAGTTAAGTACTTTTATTTAAGAGGGATTTTACATGCAGAACTGTATGTTTACATTTTTATATTGGTATTTTTACTCAAGTAAAAGAATCTGAGTACTTCTTCCACTATAGGCCTGTATGGACGCCTTGACAAAATGAATCTGATCTGATGTTTCCTCTTCCTCTATGTCCCCCCCCCGCCCCAACAGTAGTAGCAAGGTGATAATGTATTGCCAGCTGCTCTCTGACATAAATTCATTCCACAAAGACATGGCATATGCTCAAGGATCAAATGTCTTCATCCTGGTAAAAGTTGCTGTTTTCTAAATTGAAAGAGCATAAGGTCCCACTTTCACGCGACAATGTAAACGCCTCACCTCAATAATTGTATCAGCTTATAAGAAGCTTACTGTAATTACAATATTGTCGTCTTAGAGCAGCAGCCGAAAACATGAAATACAAATCACCCATTTCTAAATTAAATGCAAACTCGTTCAAAGAGAAGCTATACTAGAGGAGGCAAGATGGGATTAATGTGTAAGTCCGGCACATTTAATATTTACAGCACAATCACACAATTAATCTGACAATGTGTTCTGTATCTAATACCTGAACTGACTGGGCCTCCACCATTATCACTGGTGTGCACAGGGGGTGGGAGGAGCAGGAGTGGGGGCTCGGTGGGGGCTGTTTACAAGTGCGATCCAAATGCAACCCATCCACCCACCCTGCAAAGTTGAATATCTGCACTTCAAACTTTCGCTTTTGAAAGTTTGATTATCATGTGGAAACTGCGGTTTATAGATCTAAATGTCTAAAAAAAGAAGAAGAAAAAAAAAGCCCTAAATGTTTGCAATGTAGCCAACTAGCATTTTGCCATCTAGCATTTCAGGAAGAACCTGTGACAAATGCTGTTTCTATCCTCCATAGTGTTGTCTTCTTTTGTGGGACAAATAACACAGTCCAGTTAAAGTCAAGTTTGAATCAGATGCCACTGTTTTACATGATGAAAGTTATTATGATGATGACAATACATTAATGTCTTAATGATTGTCGAGCTACACAGAAGTCTTCCACCACCGCTGCGACATTAAAGTAATGTTCACATTAATGCGTCACTAATTATAACCCAGTGATATACTACATTATTCTGAAGATATATATATATTTTTTTTTAGAATAGATTCAACTTTATTGACATTGTGCTGAGTACAAGTACAAAGACAACAAAATGCAGTTTGCGTCCAACCAGAAGTGCAAAAGAGCAGAAAAGTGCAATGTGATATACAAAGTATAGACAGGTGGTGGACAACAAATATATTGCAGTGTTATTGTGTTATGTTGGGGGGTTAGTATGTTGAAATGTTGTTGAAATAGGCCATTATGAATAATGACTACTTTTACTTTGGTACCTTAAGTATAATTTGATGCTAATACTTTTATGCTTTTACTTGTTTGAATGCAGGACCTTTACTTGTTACAGAGTATTTCTACACTCTGGTATTGCTACTTCTACTTGGGTCATTCCTGTAATGTAGGAACAATTCTGTCTCCATTACTGACTTCCTCATATTTTCTTTAAAATATGTCAAATATTTATAACAAGTGGCTTAAATTACCTTAATCACATAAACAGAATAACACACATTAAAAAGAAAGAACTATAGTTTTATTTCATTGTTTTACCTTTTTTTTTTTTTAATTAACTGTCACCAAAGTCATTTCCCACCCTGTTTATTAGTTTGTAGTTTCTCGCCTTCCACAAAAAGAAGACGACTACAATTCCATTGAGACCATTTTCAGGAAGTTACATGTTTCTTTTTTTTGGAGGGAACTCAAAATTTAGGGTGAGCACAACTTTCACTATTTTCCATGTTTCATAATGTTAATACTAACTTAGCTCAAGTTTTCCCAGCCTGTTATATATAAGTAAACTATAAACCAGTCATCATGAGTGCCTGGCATTGGCTAATGCGTTTTCCTCACAGTTAATCATGTAACTATTGCAATAAACATGAAAAACACATTTATTATTTGTTCAAATGTTTTGAGTCCAAAATGTTGCTGCATAACCGGAATGACTCACTTAAATAAAAAGTAGTAAAATGACTTGTTCCACCACTGAATACATTTTGAGAAGAACTACATAGATAGGCATAGGCCTATACTACCATAAAATTGCTCTTAACGTTAGTCTACTACATGAATGTGAGACGTTCACGATCACCTCCAGTAATGAGTATGCGGCGCACACGCTTATGGCCTCGCGCGTTTCAACAAAAATAAGTGGTGTGCTGAAAGCTACAAAAAAATTAAAAACCCTGATTGTAGCAGCTACACCCTAACGCAGAGGTTGAGGGGTAAAAAAATAAGATGCTGGTGTCTTTAAAGGGTTAACAGGAGGAGGCGCAGCAGCAGCGGTCCGCTCGTCTGGGTGGAGTAGAGTTTAGATATAAACTTACTACAACAAATTAGCCAAGAGGACTGCATTATGGCTGGGGCGAAAATACCAAGAGAATAGCAAACATCTTCAAAACTGAATCCCGGTCGCTACAAAGACGTGCTAAACACTGAGCGGAGATGGGTGATGTGAGCGAAGAGTCGCTGCTGGATTATTTCTACTCCACGGGAGGCAGCTCAGGCAGAGTCAAAAATGCAGATTTACTGAAGACATTTAAGCCCTTTATTGGCCACAGTGACTTGCAGTTCCGTGGTAAGTAGCGAGTCGTCGTCTCGTGGATTCGGATGGGTGAAAATATTAACCCGAAAAATGGCGAAATGTGATGCGCTCGCGCGGCATCAGTTTAGTGCTCGGTACTGTGAGACTGCACAAATTCAATTCAAATTCACCCCACTTCTCATACATAGTAGGACTAACATGATTCATTTAGGGCTATTTAAACGCAACATTCATCAGTCTGCTCTAACAAACGGCTTTTTTTTTTAAATGTCCTTTCAGTGTTCCCGCTGTTGTAAAGCAGACATCTGGTTTGCATTAAAAGCCCCTCCATACATCTAGCTACAGTTTCAGCAGGAATTGTGTCATTTCCTCCCCCAGGCCAGTTGTATCTGCCTGATAACTGAACACAGGACCTGAACACAAACCCATCACCGAAATATATGTCACCACCATGCAAGAAGGCCCAGTGGCTCCTCAGACACAGCTGTGGTCTTTCAGCAAAATGAGGAATAATTGTGTGCTATAAATTCACCATTTTCCACTATTTGCTGAAAAGATGTTTGCCCGTGTGACTCCCTGCTGTTCTTCTCCACCCACATGCTTATGCAACTGTTCTGAATCATTGCTTACACTAAAATTCCTCCCATATTTGGCTTCTTTAGACAAATGTTTTTGGGTGTAACGTTACTTAACACCTAGCTAATAGCCCTATAATAAAGCCTGTCCATTCCACTTTAAAGCTAGACTATGTAACTTTTAAAAACAACGACGCAATCTTCCTGTTACAAATGAAAAGTTGAATTAAAAAGCAACAACACACAGTATCAATCAGCTCTGCTACACTCAGGGGTTATGCGGCTACAGACTTACTTGGTCTTTGTTGTCCTTGTTTTTAGCCGTTTGTCTATTTTCTGATTGAGAGCAACCAAAACCCTGAGTCAAATTCCTCGAATTTGCACACTTACATATATGCCCAATCACTTCAGGGGGCTAGCTACAGCTGCAACAAATAGTCAATCAGTTAGTTGATGGGAAGAAAATTAATTGGCAGCGATGATTTCCAATCATTTTCAAGGCAAAAAAACCATCATTTAAATGGTTACAGGTTCTCAAATGCTTTTCTTGTTCTTACATTACAGTAAATTTGAGGTTTTGGACTGTGGGTTAAACAAAACAAAGGCATTTTTCTTAACTGTTCTCCGATGTTTTATACACCAAACTGAATTAATCAATTGAGAGAATAATCATTAGACAAATCTATAAAAAAAAGAATTGTTAGTTGCGCTAAAGTTAGCTAACTTTAGTAGACATTGTTTTGTACCTGACGTCACTGAAGTTGGCCAACTTTTCTCCACTTGTGTTACTGTCGTACTACATCTTAACATGGCACAGATAACTAAGGATTTTTCACAAAAGTAAAACCGATAGTAAACACATTGTACCTCACCAGGAGTATCTAAAGCCTGCTAATATTAGCCAACGTTAGCCACCAGAAGCCATTGGTCACACCAGACTAAGTAAGGTTGTAGCAACGTGCATTCGCTGAGCAACATTGCATTGTATTGCTTAGGATGTCAACTTTTATGATTTGTGACACAAAGATTGTGACAGTCTGGTGGAATGGACAAGATTTATTGCAGTGCTGTTGTATTAGCTTGCATTGGTTTTAGCTATAGGTGTACCTAAAATAGAAATATCCCATTGAAACCCTTTAAAAGACAAAGCACACTTCACTGGCTAATGACTGCAAAATATATTTGGCCCAGAATACAAACAAGCTTGTAATGATTCAACTGTACCTTTACTTTTGGCACCGCCTGACATGCAAACATATTTTAACCTCCCTAAATGATTATCCAAAGTGACCTTGTATTGCCATTGCCAGCATGTACTGTCCAGATGCTATGTAAGCACTGCAGTTGTTGACAGAGGTTTAGAGAGCTGCCTTGATTCTCTGCCATCTGACATGTCTGTCCAATTAGAAAAGTGCTTCCCAGACATTTGAAGTCTGTCGTAGCATGTGGTTGCAGATTTCGATGTCGTAATTGTGATGATAGTGTTTTAATCACAATTAAGTCCACATGCATGACTGGAGGTAGACCTCTAATGGGGTTGCTTTTTTTATCAGACTGGAAAACTGGGGCATGGTGGGAATATAACGGTGTTGGGGGAGGGGAGGGGTGCACAAGTGTGTGTGCGTGTGGGAGGTCCTTGTTTGTGCAGACCTTTGGCTAATAAATAACTAGCATGTATAATGTGTCATGTTGGTGAGCAAGGAATTCTTTTGTTGAGACAGATGTAAGTGGCTGCTTCCTTTGGATTTCCTGTTGTTGTTGAACGCCAGTGGTACAACTATCTTACTACAAATGTTCTTTCCGTCTGCATCAGGAAAGGGAAACACTTCAATTGTCCTGAGCTGTGTGCCCATGTACACCTATGCATGAATGGAATACCTACGCCTGGAAAATTCCTCTTTTGTTTAGCCAACCTGGCTGCTCTTAATCACACAGTCTGCACATGTGTGCTCACTGCTGTAAACTAAAAGAAGAAAGCATTATCTGATGAGGTTTATCAGCTGTAGTTTGTTTGCTTCCCACAGGAAATATTTTACTTAGGTCTTAAGTGAGGGTCAGGCTTTTGCCTTTGGGGATGCACTGTGATGTGTTTGGATCTTAGCTGCAGGGGAACATCTTTCCTCTGAAGCTTAATGTGCTGTGATTTCATTGAAGCAACCGTTTCTTTACAATGTAAGCTGCATCTAGCTTTGTCAGCTAAACAGACACGGCAGCAGAACTCCTTCCTCTTACTGCGTCAGAAACACAAATCAGCAAATCCTCCATCGGACTGTAGCTCAACAACCCCACATCAATTGTAAAGAGACACCATTACATTCTAGCTGCATCTGTATCTGGAAAAACTTAATGTGTTTTTATAGTAAATCAAACTCTTTATCGCCGTCTATTTCTGTCACCCACATAAGGCAGCTGAGCTGAGTTTTGTGCGCTTTCCTTTCACCCTCACTTGGAATTTGTGGGTGTTGGAACCAGTGGTGTAGTCTACATGATACGCAGGTATACGCAGTATACCCAATAAGAAATCTCCATGACTTCCATATACCCACTTAAAAATGTGCAATGATACACAGCAACATAGTTTTGTGACAGAACTTCCACTTCAGATATCTGCATTCACAAATACGGGGTCGAGTAATGGGACAGCAAACTAAACTAACACTGCAGAACATGCAGAGACCCTTCTCATCTTTCATCGACCCGCACCTCGCTGAGCGCGGTGCGTAGTGTGCGCGTAGGGGCCAAATGCTCCGCCTACGCTAACGCCAGTATCCTCCCTTCACCGCAAATTTTAGACAAATATAAGTAGCCTATTTTATTATGTCCTTTGTTGCTTTGGGGTCAACTTTTGTGATCCAGGTTTAGTTCACTGATCTGAAAGCCCCCTTACTGCTTTATATTCCATTATATTTTTAATATATTTTGGATGTCATCAGTGTTTTTCTTCTCATAGGATAAATAAAGGTTTTCCCACCATAAATTGGTGCATAAAAGTGTATGAGAATGCAGGAAAGTCTTTGACGCTCAAAATAACCCTGTGGGAGGACACCCAGACCCCACACTTTGATATGCCCCCAAGGCCCATTCTGAGCCAGGAAAAAATAAATAAAAAATATTATATAAAATTATATAATATTATATTTATGTGGTACAGTATACCCACTACAATACATTAGACTACACCACTGGTTGGAACCACTTATGTTTTGCTGAATGCGAGAAATTAAAAGCTATATTTAGTTCTTACTTCAAATATGTTTTTCCCTGCAGCTAAATACAGAGAGGAATTCAAGCTCATCATTGACCGAATCGCTGTGGTGAAGTCAGAGAATGTGAGTAAAATATTTTTACCTTTTGTGGAAAAACCTCTGCTGCCGTATATGCTTTACTCATATCTCACCACTGTGGCATAAACAGGCGACTAGATCACAGTTATGAAATGTTCCAGCAAAACTATCATGACGTATTAAGGAGTTGTCTAATCTTTGCTTTTTGTTTTAAAGAACTCTTTGTACCCACTGGTTTCCCCCAAGGGACTGCAGCTGCAGTTTTCATTTTCCTTGGAACCATTTTTACGACGCATTTTCACATATTGACAAAATGAATGAACAGTAGAACTGGTGCTGCCACAGTTTATGTTTAAAGTAACTAATCTGACTTGTGATCCCCAAATAATTGGATTCAAAGGGCATTAGACATATATTTATATAAAAAAAGTAAGTTGTGCCTGATTTTTACACAAAAAAAGTTGAATTACCTACTTAAAGGTGCAATATGTAATATTGTGTGTAATACTGGCAGCTAGCGGTTAAAATAGTTACTGCACTACCAATTCAAAATATGGAGAGTCGTTTCCCCCGCCCCCTCCTGCCCAGACTCGAAGTTCACGGGGGTTGCCAGGCTGAGACCGCAGCATTCACAACAATGTTGCTAGACGCCTTTCTCACATAGCCAGACATTATTCCACAGCACAGCAGAGTAGCTAACGTTAGATGCTAGTCTCACATAGCCAGACATTACTCCACAGCACAGCAGAGTAGCTAACGTTAGATGCTAGTCTCACATAGCCAGACATTACTCCACAGCACAGCGGAGTAGCTAACGGTAGATGCCAGTCTCACATAGCCAGACATTACTCCACAGCACAGCAGAGTAGCTAACGGTAGATGCTAGTCTCACATAGCCAGACATTACTCCACAGCACAGCAGAGTAGCTAACGGTAGATGCTAGTCTCACATAGCCAGACATTACTCCACAGCACAGCGGAGTAGCTAACGGTAGATGCTGGCTATATTGACAGTCATAAAAGCCCGTGCTCACGCTGAGCTCTGTAACCAACTGACAGACACACTTTTTCGGCTTAAAATGACAGTATGAACCGCTAAAAACACAACAACCTCACTGTCCTCTCCACACGCCAGTCAGGCACACTTCCTCGGCTTAGAATTACAATACGAAACGCTAAAAATACCACTACCTTGCCGACGGAACACACTTCATTGGCTTAGAATTACGGCAACAATCGCTAAACGCACTGCAAACTCACAGTCCTCTCTTTCCGATTTACAGCCCCCCTGTCGTGGCTTAAAATAACTCACCGTTGTCGGCTCCAGCCGCTGAAGAGGCTACACGCTGTAAACAGCCATGGGCTGCTTGCCTGGTCCTCCCGGTAACGTTAACAGTTAGCAGGGTTAGCATGGCAGCGTTAGCCAGGACCAGTCGGGATGACTTTACTGGCTATGTCTCAATTGTTTTTGCGAGAAACCAACTTGGGTACTCTAGCTATATAATTCAATGTGAGTACACAAATGTTGAAATGACAAAAAATGCCCATCCCTAGTAGCTGTGATAAATTAGCCTGAAGCTAATGCTTACCTGTTCAGGAGAAAATAAGCCAACTCTGCGTCCTTTTGGGATCTAAGCTGTCTCCATCTTTCAAATACATCTCCAATATTTACCAGGGGGTTGTTACGTCTCTGGTCACGCAACTGTAGAATCTATCTCCGTTGATCCTGTTTGTTTGTTTGCTGCTTTCATGGCTGTACTACCGTTACAGCTGTAGCGCGCTGGGTTTACGTTTTTACAGGTATATCTGGCAACCCGTCCTGGCTGTCAAACTGGACCGTTGATAACAACACACAGATCAAAACATAAACATAAATTCCGTCACGGAATGTAAATTTCAAAAAGAAAAAATACTGATATTAGCATTGTTGTCAGAAAAGATAGTATTTCAGTTTAACATGTTTCCTTAATATCTGATGAGGCAATGGTGTCATTTTTGGATTTATTACAGTGCAAATATTACATATTGGACCTTTAAAAATTATATTCCTTCCCTCTCATTACAAAAAACAGTTTCTATAATATATGCCAATACTGTTCCATTTTACTAGACACAAGAGTACGTATAAAAAACCCCACAGAAGTTATTGTAAGAAAGACAGTATAGCCTAACCTACATGTCTGTGTTTCTGACTGTGGATTTCTTTTCAAATGATATTGTGCAAACCGACTGCGTTTGTCGCAGGGTGAGAAGTATCTTGTCCTAAAGAAGAAATACAGACAAATGCTGCATGAACGAGACCCCAAACATCACGGGACCGACGCTGATGGACAGAGCGGTTCGAGCCCGGCCAGAGCTCCGGCCACTGTACAGTGGGACGCAACGGACGCCTTGGCTTCTTCTCATCCACAGCAGGATGAGCAGATGTCATGTGGAGGGCCCGATGGTGCTGCAGAGGTACGCTCGCTATTCTATTCTCTTCTATCTGTAAAAACTAAATAAACTTTGGGCCAAGCTGCTATGATTCAGCGACAAGTCTGGACGCTGAAACGCAATTTGCTGATCCTGCTATCACCACCCCAGCACAGTGTTTACTCTTTATGTGACTGACGCATTTATTTCTAAACAGGGCCATCTTTGTGTCCTCTGCCTTTTCACAGCCATGTGTCAGCATTTAATCACGGTTTACACAGAGAAATACAGTGGAACAGAAAAATGCTCTGTTACTGGAGCAAGTTAGCCACTATGAGGAGAAAGAGAAGGTCAAAGGGCTTATCACGTCTTTACATAAAAGGCAGAGCCGTTTAATGCATAGAAGCACTTGACTGAAAATAAACACTATGTGCCGGTTTTAATGCACAATAATCCTCTGAACGTACTTTTACATATTGTTCCTGCAATAAACTTGAGCATGTAATCATAGATTTGAAAGATTAAATGTATTTCATGCTGCTGGTTTAATGTTCTCACACATGATTTGCTTAAACAGGCACCAAAAACATTAACAATAACATTTATCCACATCCAGATGGTGCAACAAAAAAAAAAAAAAAAAAAAAAGCTGAGTGCTAACGCTGTCCGTTATCCTCAGCCAGCACTTCACACAGCTAAATGTTTGAAGTTTAAATTTATAGCACATCATGTCTGTACTCCTGTAGGACCAGCAGACAGGAACAGCCTTCATGCAGCCCACTCTACTGCAACTTCCTGTCATCCAAACCCAGGGACCCTCGGCACAAAGCAACGGGGACGATGAGCTGGACAAAGATTCAGGGTCAAAGGTGACAATTTGGCTATAAGAGAGGCAGTGCTTGAATATTGGGCCGGTACTCGCTGGCTAGAGTATGTACTGCCACTTACACTACCAGTGGTTGTAGGTATGCATGTTGTATTTCATTTACAAAGGCAGGGTTGGTAACTATTTCCATTATACACTTTTTTATATATATATTGTTTGAAATGGTCTTTACACCCCGACAACAACAAATAACTTCAGGGCTCTGAAAAAGGAGTGAAAAAGACCCGTCACCTGTAGCTGCCATAATCCTGTAAAAACGCCCACCAATCACTGCCTCGCTGTCCACACAATGGTGATCGACCCCTCCCAAGTACGAGCCTGAGCTCAGTGGGCTGGCGCCGCGTTGCTTACAGTTTTAAACATTCTTTGTGATAATATCAGCCGTTTGCGTGCCGTTGAATGAGACATGAAGTAGGTGGTGATGGCGCAGTGGATAGGACACATACCTTTGGTGTGGGAGATCTGGGTTTGATTCCCACTGTGTTACATCATCCAATGTGTCCCTGAGCAAGACACTTAACCCATAGTTGCTCCAGAGGCGTGCAACCTCTGATATATAGCAATTGTAAGTTACTTTGGATAAAAGCGTCAGCTAAATGACATGTAATGTAATGTAATGTAATGAGGTAAAACGTCGGTCCTTTCTCCACTCTGGGGCAGCGATACAGCGGTGCTCGTGCACGTCTGTGTCAGGGAGAGGGGTTAGCGAAGCCCAGAGGAGGTGCTACTTTCAAATCTTGCGAACATTACCAACCCTGCCTTTTTTTTTTTTTTTAGGACAGATTAGGTCAGGAAAACGGGAAAGAGAGGGAGATGACATGCAGCAGAGGGCCACAGGTCAGAACCACGACAACGATTAACCCTCTGTACATGGGGCGCACGCTCAACCAGGTCAGCTAACCGGGCGCCCCCCAACCCTGCCTTTAAGGCTGGAGGTATATCATTCCTTTTCCGGCCAAACGAGGCTGGAAAAGAGGCGGAAATATGATGCTGATGGGAAACGATTAGTGGATCCACAGAAAATGAATGACACAATTTTGTTAATCATAATTTTGCTCGTCTCAAAAGTCACACCGGTAATAGTCATCATAGACGTTTTTTTGAAGCTGCTCTATTCATACGGTATTTGTGACGTAACATAGCATGCTGCGTTTGTGATTTGTGTCGTTTTTACAGTCATTATTAAAAAGCCGATGATTTCCAACCAAGGGTACTTGTACCCCCAGGGTATTTGGAAAGACTGGTGAGTAGCTCAATTAATTTGGAGGAATTATGATTTGCCATAAGAAGTATTTCGACACATATACACACACAAACACACAATTAGGAGTACAAATGTGAGGCTGATTTTAAGTATATTTATTGTCACAATAACCAATAACCTAGCAGCTACGATAAGACGACTGCACCTCCCAGACAACCTAAATCAGTTGTAACACCTGAACAACACGAGACGCGATTGAGTGTAAAACCAATTAGCACGCAAGCAGAGACATCAAAATAGAAAAATACAAGTTACGAATATATGGTTTAATGTTCAGCGTCTGCCACTCCAAGAGGTAGTAATATGAATACAAACTTTACCAAAGCTACTGAAAAAACAACAAAAAACAGACAATATA
Source organism: Perca flavescens (assembly GCF_004354835.1). Lineage (NCBI taxonomy): Eukaryota > Metazoa > Chordata > Actinopteri > Perciformes > Percidae > Perca > Perca flavescens. The sequence goes on from NC_041337.1 coordinate 6,388,513, forward strand.
GGACCTCTGTGTCTTGTATGAATAAAATATATAGGCCTAATTAATAGTGTTGAGTAACTTCAATTTCACTTTAAAAATTCCATTAAAAACAACACGTTTGGGACATGAAGAGTGATGATGAAGGAGCACTCGAGATTATCTGACTGGGGCGTGGGGGTACGGTAAACAAACGGCCCACTTTAATATTCATTATTTCCCCACCAGTTAAGAGTTTATCCATACGAGGCTGTGTGACAGTATTTCATAGACTGTCGAGTAAGATAGCTGTTGGGACATAAGATGCCTGTAAATTAATATTAAAATGAACATTTACAGAAATGATAAAATATAATGTTGGAACACTGAATAAACAAAAACATTGTTTTAGTGTGTGGTCATTCAGGAATCTCAGTCAAAACAACCTAATGCAATATATTATCAATGCTTACATTATAGCCTTTTTCCGACCAAGTAGTTACAGGAACCTAGTTATAGGAAAAGTCCACTTTTAAGCAGATCCGAAAACTTTGAAGCAAATTGTCAATTTGGCATGAATTTGAGCAAAACTGCCTATATTCGAAATCTAAACAGTTCATTTATTGCCTAAAGTGTTGTCAGAAGTGAATTTAGTGATGAATAAGATGGCGAAAATTGTCCCGTTGTTGGTCTGTCTGTACCGGAAAACCCGACCCTCGTTGACCTAGGTTCCTATGCTGAAAAGGGAACAGCGAAAAGACCCTGCCCTGAAGTAGGAGCTGAAAGAGTTACAGGAACTGCGGCCAGAGGAACTTAAAAATCCCCAAATTGGTACGGTTGGAACACAAGAAAAAAAAGGGTTCTAGGAATTTTATGTTCTAGGAACTGCAAAAATCCCTCCGGTCGGAAAGCAGCTTATGATTACATTTTGAAATGTAGGCGTCAGTGTAAATGGCTTTATGCAGCTTTGTTTTAAACTACGGAAGTCATATACATCACCATTAACACTTCTTTTTATTTAAACCTTTGTGTCTGAAATAATGAACTTGTAGTATAAATATAAGCTCACTAATTGGTCGCTGGCACCTTTTTGATTTAAATTTGAAGTTTATATGATTAATATCCTGTCATTCTGAAAGTCATGTAGATGAAAAATACATTTAAATTTGTTTTATTACCTATGACTGTACGTGCTCAGAGGAAGGGCACAACTTGGACTCATACAGTAAATTTTCTCCTAGGGTCATTTGAGGTCGACAGACTGACTTCCAGGTCACTCTAGTGGTTCCTCCTTTACCCACCAGGTGGTGCTAAGTAAATTACCTAGTATTGCAACCTACAGTATGTTGAATGTGAGTGGGAGGAGGACCCATTGGGGAGAGAATCTGCATTTAAATTAAGCTCTTTGTTATTATGTTAAGCAGCAACATGTTGGAACTCATTAGAAAGATAATAATCATTTGTGCCCATTAAAGAGATTGAGATCAATCCAAGAGAAAGATATGTGGCTTCCCTTGATGGCCTACACAATAGACAGATGAAATATGTTGAAGTGTGTTAATATAGCACCAGCAATCAGATTAAGTGCGTTTGCTTAAGGTATTAGTCACACCATTGAACTTTTGTATTTAGGACACCCAGTGTTGATGGTTGTTTCACATTACAGAAGCTACCTGGCTGCTTTCTTAATCACAACACCTGAGGCTGTAAGCTTTGTTGATAGGAACTGGCATTCATAATGTTGTGCTTTTAAATGCAGGATGGCTCTCTGGAGCTCCTTTAAGTTTAGTTTTAAATCAGGAGGAGAGCATCGTCCTTATCTGGTATCTCAGTTTGTATTTTGGTCCTTCATAGAGAATAGTCAGCTGTCGTCAGCTTGAATTACAATGGATTCCAATTAGACCTCAAAAGATAGCGCTGATATATCTTTATCGGCATGTAAGTACAAATAAACTACAGTACATGAATGCCAAAGATATTTTAAAGGGCATTTTGAAATGGTTGTCTCCCATTACATATTTGTCCTCCAGAAAGAGAACAGAAGTTTATTCTTGGACTAAAGAAAATGTGGCAACACTTTACTTGAAGGTATCTACATAAGAGTGACATGACACTCTCATGACACAGTCATGACACATGAACCCTAACCCTAACTTATGACAAAAACTGAATGACACTAAAAGAAGCGTTAAGTCATAAACGTTTATGACTTGTTTATAATGTTTATGACACGTTCATGACAGTGTCATGTCACTCTTATGAAAATACCTTCAAGTAAAGTGTAACCAAAAATGTTTCAGTGCATCTCTGTCTCAGTTCTTTACAAAAAAAAAGCATTTTTGCGATCCTTACCAAATGTTTGTTTAGGTTATGTGTTTAAATGTTGCATTTTAAAAACAAGATGGAAAAAAAGCTTCTGTGGATGTTTTGGCCATTTTCTTCCTCCAGCTGTAAAACCTGTTACCATAGAGATCCAATGTAACGGACATGAATTCAAGCTACAGCTACAGTTCCCTGCTTAGGACAACCATCTTTGAACAGCTATCTTTCAGCCTGTGGGAGATTAGCATATGAGATTAATTCATTTTGGATATTGTCACTTTGATTAGAGGAATGGAAGTGTCGGTCGGTTGGTGGTCCGCCACTTTGGCCCAGACTGAAATATCTCAACTATTGGATGGAGTGCCATAAAAATGTGTACAGACATTCATGATCCCCAGAGGATGAATCCTACTGGTGACCCCCTGAAATTACGTGGGCCGTTCTAACGGACGTTCTCAACTACAGTTCCGAGACATCTGTTTAGAATTATCTTAATGAATAATGCAACAAGGACGAAGCATGTAAACTGCGTTGTTCGTTTATTCAGAATGGAATGGATCGCAAATGGATCCGAATGATGAAAGTAATGATTAAAAAAAAACACGCGGGCAGAGAATCTAAACTCTAACTCAGGATAAAGTGTAATTACGTTGGGGATTCCTTAACCTTTCTTCTAGCACCACCATCAGGTCATCATTTCAAATTTGTCCAATACTTACACGATTCAAAGCTTATGACCATACACTTGCAAAACTGATGATATTTCTATCATCCGCATGCTCGATGAGTCGATCAATCAATAAGTCTATTGACAGAAATGTAATCCTCAAATTTCGATCCAATTTTGATAATTGATTCATGGTTTCATTTATCAAGCATATAGCATCTAGTTTATTTGTTTTATATTAATTGTAAATGGAAAATGTGGGTTTTGGACTGTTGGTCGACAAAACCTTGAAGACGTCGTGAGATGTGCAACTTTTCAGTATTTTCGGACAATTTACAGACGAGATGGATAATTACAAAAAAAATAACTAACAGATGAATCAATAATGAAAATAACAGTTGCAGGCCTTGCAGTTGTTGTAACCTCTCAGTCTTTACCTTCATGCCCAACAATGTTTTTTTTCTGGTTGTTATTATTGGTCTCCACCAAAAGTGCAAAAAAAAAAAAAAAAACGGGCCAGAGTGGAATAGGCTGGATAAATACAATCCCTCCACTTTTCATGTTCAGCGCGCTGACGTGTGGCAGTTTGTGCATGAGACTTGAAAGAGCCGAGTGTTTTAACGTCACGTCTCGGTTTGATCTGAGAACAATTTGCAATCAAGTCGAGAAAGAAGAAAGAAAAAAAACGCTCACATAAATCAGCCAAAGTGACACTTTTATACACTGCCAGACGGCCGTGTTCATTATCTTTTAGAGTTTTTGTCTTGACCCTTTCAGACCGAAATGGTGACAAAAACACATGGCCTGACTGTAGGCGTGTTGTTTTTTTTGCTTAATTGTTAATTGGATTGTTATTCATTACCCCTTATGTGTGAAACCGGCACCTTTGTCTCGCTGCCTCATTACCTCTCTGTCTGTCTGACACCCTTTGGTCACGTCCCGTCAGCTGGAAAACATCACAGCAGTGTGACCAGTGTGTGAAAGTGGATGTGTGTGTGTGTGTAAGTGTGTGTGTGTGTGTGTGTGTGTGCGTATGTACCCTGTGATGCTGCGACCATTACAGTTAACTTTCGGTCACCGCTGAGTCACCGCTTTTTCTGTCTTTCAGTCCGAGTCAGAGCAAGATGAGGAGTCTACGGGTAGTATGGGCTCCGCTGCCGTCGCTGTAAGTGCTTTTTTTACTTCCTCTTCCTATGGTTTTATTATGACTTTCTTATTACAAAAGGCTTAGAGAGGGGCTATAAAAGTCTCTTAATGATAAATGACCGTTAGGGTTTGGTCTTGGACATACTCTCTCACTCTCCCTGTGGTGTCGCTACCTGTTCCCTTTAAACTAATAACAGGAGTAAAAGTGTAAACTGTGTGATCATGGGTGTCTCCCACTATGTGTGAGTTGGCTGTGACTCAGTCATTCATAGGAAATGGATTAGAGGTTTTGTAGCTTCAAGCACTATCAAAAGAGCCTACAACAGGATGTGTCGGGTGTGTGTGTGTGTGTGTGTGTGTGTGTGTGTGTGTGTGTGTGTGTGTGTGTGTGTGTATATATGTGTGTGCACATCTGAGCTCCCTCTCCCCTCTCTGTATAGCTGGATCCTATAGAGAAAGAGTGGATCTACTCGGCTGCAGGTGCTCGAGTCCCTGACCTCTCCCAGCTGCTCAGACAGGACCCCTCGCTGGCAAACAAGAAGGTAGCGTTGCCCTAAATTACCCCGGGATGTTTTATTTTTATATGTCTGTAATAATAACAACATCTGGGGATGTGTCGATGTCAACATCAAAAAAGTCTAATGGGGCGAGAAACAAAAGCAGTAAAACAATCAGACGGTTTGAAACAAACGGCGAGGATAGCCAAACTTATTTAGAAGAAAGGACGAACTGTAAAATTGTTACCCGTAAGTCGTCCCGTGTCTCTTGAGGGACAGCCATGGCCTGACACAAGGCTAAATCTCTGTGGCCTTGCTGGCTTGTGTATTGTAAGAAGGTCATCAGTGATAAACACGTAAAACTGTCCTTGAAAAATTACAGCAAAAGAGAAAATGCTTGTCAAAGCTTGTTAATCACCCTGCTGCATTGTCTCCATTTACTTTGGACTAGAATTTGGATTATTTAGTTGTGATAAAGCACCGAGTTCACTAACTTCCTTTTTAAATCTTAAATTTCTACTAAAGTGTATCCATTGCAACATTTTTTGAAATAAAAAACTCATACGACGTTATTAAACCCACATCTACGGCCTGTCCCATGATGTGACCCTAACCTCGCAGGGTGCACTGTAGCGGATCCTCGTGAGTCTCCCGTCACAGTTCACTGACCGACTTCGTGGCTCATCTTTAACCTAGTGTACTAAACATAGTTACGGCTGCACTCAGTTTCATGTGCAACGAGACATGACATGTCGGGTGCGTTCACTTTCAGTTTAACCTCCAAATAAACTGGTTTTAGATAATCTGGCAAAACTGCTGAACCTCTACTATAGCTTCACTATCACTAGCTGCCAAAACAGTCTGGGACTAGTATTTCCAATGGCAAGGACAACTCGAGTTCAACTTAATTCGCAAATTAATGAAGTACTGAGTATCTCTAGCCTAGAAATCTAGACGCACCCTAGCAGCAGCAAATGTAATTTGCAGCCAGGGTCAGTCTAGCAACTCTCTGTTGGCTAAAAACCAAACTCTAGTCAGGCCAATCACATCGTGTATAGAGTCGGTGGGCGGGCTTAACATAAGTACGGCAGAGTTGCGACGGTTCCGCGTGAATTCCACGCTATTTGAAAACAAAGAAGATGGCTGCTGCTTCTGGCGAACAGCGGTCTTTCGAATCGGCTTTCAAAATAATCTCCCTTGTTCAATTCACTTTCATTTTAGAGTTTAACAGAAAGGCAGGTATCTCTGAAGCAAATTAAAAGTTGAAGATACTCTATTGGCTCAATACAGCACATTGCTACAGGGAAAAAAAAAAAGAATAAATAAAAGACCAATGGAACCTAAAAAGATCTGACTACAAACAGGCAATAAAAATCCCACTAAAGCAACACAGATAATGTGCTTCATATTTTTCACTATTACGTACTTAATTTACACATCTACATTTGTACAAGTCTGGAAGACTTGGAGTTCAGCTTTTCTTTGAGAAAAGAACAAAGAACGGCATGTGTTCGGAGTTTTGCCGACCGGATACGGAAAAAGTTTAATCTATCAACTAGCGTTCCTCTGCCTGGTTGTAGTGCTATCCTATTGCGCGCAGATGGAATTTGAAAGACAACGGTTTATCCCGCCCCTCGGATTGAGCCCTGCCAATGGTGAGTTCCCAGACCCAACATCTTGATGTGGGTCTGGCTTGTCAGGTTAGCGTATCTATAGTGTGAGTATCACATTTCACGTGATGTTTATTGACATTTAAAACAAAAGTTACGGCTTCCCGACTGGTTTAAAAAAAAAAAAAAAAAAAGTGCAAGAAAGTAAATGAGAGAGAGAGGGAGCGGCGATGAGAAGTTAAAGTGAATCAACAACAGGAATAAAACTTAATTTGCTCATCATTTCATGGTGATTACAATCTAAAGATGAAATAAATACAGATTGTATTGCTACTGGGGAGGGAGGAGCTTTCGGTGGAGTCGGGTTTTTGTTTCTGTGTGAAAATTAAGTTTGTCGTTTAAAAAAAGAAAGTCATCAGTCTAATTTCCCTAATCTTCACGCAAACAAGAATGCACTAAAAAGGGACTTCTAAGCTCCTAGTTTAGTTCATTCGGTTGGACTTCGATATAGTGATGATGCCCCGTTCTCAGATGTCAGCGATCACTTTGGTGGGTGCAGTGTTCCGAAGTTGTAATAAACCGTAACCATCTTTTAATGTAACAAGAATATATATATATATATATATTGAACAAAACTAAAATATATATGTGGTTGGATACATGATTTCACTAACATATGCTTTTGTGTCTTTTTTTTTCAAATCAGGACTTCACCTCGGTGAGTATTTGATAGGACACATGTTGCATGTTGTGGTGCAGTTATGTCACTTATTGTTAACACGATTTTTGTCTGACTTAAAGCTTCTTATTTTCTCATTTTGACACAATGTGGCTCCCGACTCGGTGACCATGACCATCCTTCTCAGGGGGTAAGTTCCATCATTGTGTAATTAGAACTCTGAAGGCCTACTGTAGCCTGTTGGAACTGCTTGCGTCGAATGAAAGTGTTTCGGCTCTGCGCTTCTTGATCTTTCATCTGTGATTGTGATTGCGTCGCTCTCGGACTCGCTGCGTTTTGCTTGTATAACTTTCACAAGCTCATTCTGCCGAGACCTTTCCCTTAATAGTATTCTGAGAACCCTGTGTTAAAACATCCAGATCATGCATTTCAAAAGGTCCACTATCAAAAGGATTATGAAAGATAGCTTTTTAGCTCCTGTGCCCCCCTGACAACCCAAATCCTTTTATTTGTCTCCCTGTGCGCTTAAGAGATTTGAGCTCATGTTTGTTGTCCCTCCCCTGTGTCACAGTTCTCACACTGTCCTGTGGCCATGTGCAGACCACCTTCTAAGAGTAGCCCTAAGCCTCTGCCATCCCCACCCGGACAAGATAGCACGGCCGCCATTGAAGTGTACGGAGATGCTGGGGGGGGGGGATTAAGGAGAGTCTTAATGCCCCCCCAAAGACTTCACCCACTTAAAGATAATCTGAAAGTAATAGAGCAGGCTGGGATTAATTGTAGAACAATGCTGGTTGTGTCTCTGGGAAGGTGCTAAATCCCCCCCAGGCCTCTTTGATGTTCCCTTTAGCCCTCAGCCTTTCCCCGTTCCGCAAAGGTGGATGCATTTCCAAAGATAACGTACAGAGATACAGAGAATCACAGGACTCCTGAGAATCAGTCTTTTAAAATCAGGCGGTATCATATTTGATCTGCAGTGCGTCATGTCCTCACTGTGCTCAACAGAAGTTAAGTGTACCAAATACCAGGCTCTAGTTCACATGTTTGACCAGGACTGAAGGGATTACTCTTCATCCTGGGAGGACTTAAGTGTTTCCTGTTCTGACCGAATGTTTGTTGGGATCAGGCGTTTTTTTTTTTTAACGGGCGGTTTAAAACATGAAGTTGCTTGAAAGTGAAGACAGGTCGGGACACCTAGATCTCACCTCACGCAAACACCTCTCACTCCAAAGTCTCACGCTTTTTTTTTCCCCCTCTCTTCCTGCTTCTCGTCGGGACGTGGGCCTCCATTCCTGCTGTGACTTTCGGACTTCCTCTGCCGCACAGTTTGTAAGTACATCATTAGCCCATCACTCCCCTCTGTCTTTCCTCCACATCAAGTGTCAGGAACACTGGCCATTGTGTTGGCCGTTGACGGGCAGCCCTCTTTGGCCACCACTTCCCTCACTGGGGAGCGCGTGGCAGGGACAGGGATGTCCCTGAGTGATTAGACAGGTGGGGGGGTTGGGGAGGGGCCACCCCAGTGGGCAGGAACAGAAGCGCAGGAAGGGAAGACGCAGCATCCTGTTCGGCCTCGTCCATCACTCCCGCACACCGGGAGACCCGCCGAGCCGCCTGTCAAACAGCCCTTTGGCCAATCTGTCTCAAGATGCAACAGGGGGACAGACAAAAGACACGGAGATACTCGACCAGACAGCATCTATCTCAATCTGTCTCCCAGACGCCCGACACCCAGGAGGCGTAGCTACCTACCGCTCCCTCAGTCCCTTCAGTGGACACAAGCGGACAGTTTTCTCTCTCTCGCCAGCTGTTGGACAGGCTCGTAGTGCCACGGTTAGCACAATTAGTGTCATAGCACCTAAAAAGAAAAAGGACCTGTGTGTTGTTCGAGCGGCGTGCGAGCCCCAGTTTGTGCCTCGTGTGTCTTATTATCACGTTCACATCACAGAGCTAAACATCCGTTTCTCTGCTAAATGGGTGCCCGGTGATGTCGTAGAACAACTCTTACAGCTGTTCGGAGGGTATTTCCAGAATCCTCAAAGACTTTTCTAACCTCGGGGATGAAAAAATGATTCGGTGCGTCATAAGAAAAAACATTTTTAACCCGTTTCTTGAGGTGCGACTGTATTTCCTAATCCAGGTAACCGGAAACAACATATGTGGTCATTTATTTTCTATAACACATGAAAAATATGAACCCATTATTTTTTATTTATTTATTTTTTGGCATTTTAGGCCTTTATTTGTATAGGACAACTTAGACTTGAAACGGGAGATAGAGGGGGAATGACATGCAGCAAAGGGCCGCAGGTCGGAGTCGAACCCGCGGCCGCTGCGTCGAGGAGTAAACCTCTGTATATGGGCGCCCGCTCTACCAGGTTTCCTACCCAGGCGCCCATGAACCCATTATTTTGTAAGAAAATACAACATTGATATAGACAAAAATCACTGATGGTAAAAAGGTTTACATTTTGGTTCATATTGACTAAATTAAAGCAAGGACATTATTTCCGGATGCCATCTTTTGTTTGGATTAACTGAAAGAGGCACAATTTGAGAGCAGGTTCAAAGTCTTAATAATTTTTCGGTCAGGCGGTTAAAAAAAGTCTTTGAGGACTCTGGAAACAGCGTACAAACGTTGCTACGTTTTGGTTAATGACGTTTTGGTTAATGTGTTTTTCAAAAATAAATGGGTTTTTTTCTCGGAATGCTTAGCTCTGTGACTCAGATGTAATGGTGATACAGGCTGAGGATGGTTTGAACAAGTTTAAGAAACCAACAGACTGATTTTTATATTAAGGACATTATTTGAACAAGGTGCGATTTGGTTTTCAACTGTAAAAAATAAAAATAAAAAAAAAGATTTCAAACGTTACGGAAATTACGCCCCAAAATCTTTGAAATTACTTCTAAATTCTGTTGGACATAAAAACTTCACAGTTCAACATTGTTGCGGTTGAAAACCTCCATCTTCACAACCTTCTCAGTGTCTTTTTTATCATTCAATCAAGAGAAGTTAAAAACTAGTGGAGCGCAGACCTCTGCCAAGGCCATGCCCCATCTCACAATGTTAACGAATTTGTCTATCGGCTACACCATTCCAAGCTTGATGAAAATGGGTCCAGTAGTTTTTCCGCGATCCTGCTGACAACCAGACAAACAAAGTGACCCAACCGTACAAACCCAACGCATAACCTCCTCGGCGAAAGTAACGATTGAGGTTATAAAGTTTTCATCTATCCACAGTTAATATGTAATTGTGAAATGGTTACCGTTTTTTGATTCACTGTATTCAGGGTCATACTCAAAAAGGAGTGGAGTGGATGTGGTAACTTAGCCAACATCTGCACCTACGCTCTGCTTTCACCTGTTGATAGCCCATGATTACGCAGCGTAAAGAGTGCAGGAAAAAAAAACGGTGGAGATCACAGTTCTAGTGCGACAGGTGGATGTGGTTTGCATGTGTTTTCAGTGTGTCTTGTACATACATCTGTCTATTATTCTCACATCTACACACACGTTTGAGTATCTTTGCGTGTGTGTGTGTGTATCTCTGAGGGTTGTGTCGCGGGGGCCCGTGTTTCCCTGCTTGACGTGTGCTGACAGTAGTGTGCTGATGTCTGGGTGGGTCTCCACTCTGCAGGTCACACTAACATCATCAATCTTCCCCCCCCCCCCCCCCCCCGGTGACAGGCGGCCGGGCCCCCCAACTGTGGGCACAGTGCGGTGTTGTTTTGTAATTAGGCTCTGTTAGATGGCAGGAAACCATCTCTCCATCCCTCCTTCTCACCATCCCTCCATCCGTCTACTCCCCTCCGTGCGCAGCTGGCCCCTCGGCCCTCACACGGCCAATGAGAAGCTGCCCCACTCAGCTTGGAATGACGCTACAGCAATTAACATACCCGACAATAGTACAGTACTTTGTAAAGGAAGAAGTTCATTTCGGGGCTGTGTAATTCATCGAATTTTGATCGCGATTTTGGCTCCTACCGATCACAAAAACAACAAGCAATCGAGAATTTTGAACTTAACGTTTTGCGAGTAAACGCTTATTTATTCTTGTGTTCGGATAGACAGATTTGTTACAAATTTATTTTGATCCACGTTATTTTTGTTTCTTTCATTTGTATTTCACTTGTTTTCAAAGGGTTGTGAACAGTTGATCTTATTTTGGGTTTATTATTTCATACGGTTTAATTTTTATATATTTAGAGGGGAATTCAAAAGGTTCAACGGGAAAAAGTATTTCAACAGTTCAAGGTGTTTTCACTGTTGATTTCTTGAACTGTTTCACTGTTGATGTTTTTTTTAAGTTCAGTAAATGCAACATCTTTCCAAAAGTCAACTAGTAATTAAAATAATCGGGACTTCAGTATTGACCAAAATGACTGTGATTATGATTTTGTTCTCCAGAATTGAGCAGCCCTGTTATAAATGACTCTTCTTTTCTCATTGCACACAGACCGCTCTGCACTGGGCTGCCAAACATGGCAACAAGGACATGGCCTCTCTGGTGGCTAACGCAGGCGCTGATGTCAACACCAAATCAGTGAGTGCATTTTATATTTTTTTTCAATTTTACGATGATTTTAAAAATCAGTGTTTCCCAGAGCCCAAGATGACGTCCTCAAATGTTTCGTTTTGAAAATATTCACATTTAAGAAGCTGGAATCAGAGAATATTTGTATTTCTTTCATGAAGGATAACTCAAACCAATTAATTGACTATCAAAATAGTTGCAGATTAATTTAAAAGTTGACAACTAATCGATTCATCTTTGCAGCTCTAATATCCAGTACAGCGGCTGTCATTAGAAATTGAAACTGAAATTGGGATTTTTTATAAAGCTAAATGATTCCTTGTTAGCATACAATAAAAAACTACAGCTCCCATGAGACTACACCAGCACAGCAGCCCATACAGTACTTGCATCATAGTAACTTGTTTTCTTTCATATAACCAACAACACTCTCCTCTAAAGTCATTTTCCCAACTTTGTAGCTGTAATCTCTGCCGTCTAAAAAGGTTCCCAGCGTTCAGTCATCTCCGTCCTGCTGTCTTAGCCAACTACGACCCATCGACTCGCTAATGGACTCGTCTCTTTTGTCGAGCTGAGCCGTTTATTCCGCAATAGTCTAAGGCAGGGGGTGTCAAACTCAATTTCACTAAGGGTCACACTGGAAAATGAGAATCACATCAAGGGCCAGACTTTTATAGTTTATTGACATGCTTTTATTAATCGAAAGTCAGATATCATTGACTGTATTATTGCATGTCTCATATAGCCTTCTCAAGTACAATTTGGTCCACATAAAGCCCTACAAAAGTTAGCAAAAATATATGCAAACTCTGTGGTTCTGTGGGAATTTCTGAGTCTCAAAGTCAGCGAATCGGCCAATTTCTGCTTTGAGTGTCGCGTAATTGTAGTTTCCTGTCTTTTTGGTTTGGCGCGCAACTAGGCGGGCCAACATTTATTGTAAACCTAAATTGATATGCGGGCAGGATAAAAATTTGCAAGGGGACGGATTTGGCCCACGGGCCTTGAGTTTGACACGTGTAGTCTAGGGTTTATGGGAAATGGAGTTCATTAACGGCTGCAAATAAACAACAATATTAGATTGTTTTTGTTTTAACTTACGGTCTTTATCTATACATATGGAGTCAGAAAGGCCCTGTTCCAAGGCTGGATTTGCAATTATTTGCATTATTAAAAATTGCCATTTTGAATGAGGTTTTCTTACTTTTAGAAGCCACGGTTCCAGTTTTACTGGGACTTGCTTGCCTGATAAATTGCTCTCATTTTTCACACTCCATGCCCTCAGTTTGTACCACAGCCTTAAGGTCAAATATTTGAGAACTGTAGTACTTTCCATGCTGAGTAAACTGAACTTTGTGTGGTAGTGCTCTTTTAATTCTTTGACACACTGATCACTGATTTATTCGTGGTATTCTTCTTTCTTGCAGCATGTGAGTACCCAGGTGTTTATCAGGAGGTGATGGGCACGTACAGTAGGTTGTTTGATTTGAACTTGTAACAACAGGACGAGAACAACACGGCTGCTGGTTTCTTGTTCTGCGCCCCTCAGTGATGTAATGCTGAGGACAATGGTCCAGCTGTGCCAATGTATCGCAGCAGCACAAGTACTCCGCTAATAAATCATGTCATGTCACGTTAATTGTTTCCCAAAACGGTGTGTCTATGTGCCAGCGTGCACAACTCTAGAACTAAGCAATTTTCAGCGAATTACCAGGCAATTATGTTTTTATCATTATCTTATGTTTCCATAACCTTTGCTAATTTGTGTATTTTTTTTCCTTCCACGCTGTTTTCATTGGCTGCATTTGGGCCTGGGAAACTCTAGGGGGTAGGTACTAAACTCTTCCAGCACTTTGCCACAGTTATCCCTTTTGAACTTAACAAAAAGTAAAAATAGACATTTTAAATCTCCTTTTATGTGTTAATGACGTGACTGTTGAGGGTGTGTTTGCATGTCACGTTACATCACCAGTCAGAATACGGGTCTTTAATTTTCTTTATGCATGCTTTCTTTTTTTGTTTCACTCTTTTGTTTTTGCTCTGCAGGGATACACACCTTTACACATTGCAGCGTTACATGGTCATCGGCATATTCTAGACCTGCTCCTAGTGACATATGGTAAAAAATGCTTTCATTTAAACTACATAACACCGCCTTTAATGCAAAATAGCAAGTGTTGTTCAAGCCCGTCTGTAGTTATAGATCAAATACATAATTGAAGAACTTGAGTTGTATATGACAAATCCTAATTTTGTATCTCATCTGAACATGATTCAAAATATAAGCATCGTAACTAGTAAATCAACCTTGAAATCTCAAACTCGATTTGATGTAAAATACATGAGTTTACGATAGAAGTGCCGTCCATCGGTGTAAGAGTGGCGGTGGGTCGTTTTGTTTACCGTTGGATTATGGATGGTTTCTTAAAGCATTAGGTGGAAGGTGTGAGGGAAATAGCTCACCTGCCCTCCATGACTAGTCTCCGTTTTCAGAGATTTTATTTTTCTCTTATCAGGGGCCAAAGACAATTTAAGGGACTACAGCGGCCATCTTGCCCGCCATTATCTGAACATCAAAGAACCGGAGGGTCCAGAGGAAGACTGCGAGCTGCGTGAGTGCCTCGTACTTTTGCGGCTGAATTACAATTCATTTGAGGGATAATAGCTCTCAAATCGCATTCATGCTACAAGTAACGTTTTATAAATTTGTTTTATTACTTTGGTGGGTTTATGTGGTTCCTTTTTATATTTTCGTTGGATTTCTCTACGTTAAGCCTTTCCCTGAAGCACCTTGTAACTGTGGTGTTAAAACACGTGATAGAAAGACATTTTAGAAAGAAGAGCTGACCAACGTACTGACAGTGAAGCTTTTTGTTTGGAAAACGAGTCATGGGCTCACGTTTGTCATGACGACTTACAAAGATACAATGGTAGAGTTAGATAAAGTCTTTGAATGTCTTTGTTACGGCTGAAGTTGTCTGAAGTACTAAATACATTTGTTAAACAAAGTAAAATATGTAAATTTAAAAGAATAGTTGGTTGACATGAAGGTATCTACATAAGAGTGACATGACACTGTCATGAACATGTCATAAACATTATAAACAAGTCAAACGTTTATGACATCATGCTTCTTTTAGTAAGCGTCATTCGGTTTATGTCATGACAAGTTAGGGTTAGAGTTAGGGTTAGGGTTCATGTGTCATATGGCTCTTATGTAGATATCTTCAAGTAAAGTGTTATCGAAAAGTTCAGCATTTGGCGAAATAGGATTATTGTTTATCTATGTTGAAAGTTAGACGAGAAGATCGATACCGCTCTCATGTAGGTATGCAAACAATACCATGAAAAAATTGATACCACTGTCATGCCCGTCGTTTTGAACACAAAGCTCCCGCCAGCAACCGATTAGCTTAGCTTAGCATGACAACAGGAAGCAGGGGGAAACAGCTAGCGTGGCTCTGCACAAAAGTTAACAAAATCTTCTAACATGATAAAGATTAGCGAGGGGTAGTGGTTGTAGTGACTCTTGAAGGGCGACTGTACATTTGAATCCATTCTGCATACTGGGGTCCCTAAATGGTCTTGGAATTGCATAAATTGGGTCTGACTGGAGAAGTGAGACTCTTGTGGATTCAGTAAGCCCAATTGTGTTCATGTGTGATGTTAGTCCCCCAAGTAGCCATTTCAGCAGCCGCAAACTAGAGACGTAGGGCAATTCAGAGGGTGTATGGCTTTCCTATGTGTATTGCAGTTAGAGCATCCCAGGGCCTGTATTTATCAAGCTTCTCTAAAGTGCCATTTTAGTCTTAAGTGCTGAGAATTCATGAAAAGTACTCCTACTTTCAAACTTCAGTATAAAAGCAAGTTATTACTTTTTTTTTTTAAAGCTAAGAATCACTCTTACTCTCCCAGTTATTTAAGACAGCTCCAGAGGTCTCTCCGGTGGTTGGGAGTTGCCAGTGGGGGCTGGTGATCCCACTGAGGAGACAGAGACCTCTGCAAATCTTTCAGGAGAGCAACAGTGTCTTTGAAATGTTTGACGACGAGCAGTTAATCAAACCGTTATCATTTCAATAGAGCAGGAATAAAATATTATAACATCTAGGCTATATACATATAGGCAGGTCAGTTAACAGCACACCGGTTTAAAATGTGTAATTAAGACATGGTGGAAAACGTGTTCATCTTTCATTTCCAATGTGTATATCATAACGGATTCTCTTGAAAAATTCTTTATTGTCAAATGTGTGTTGAATGTAAACTCCTCTTAGGAATTTCACCATTTAATGTGAATTTATCTGAGAATATTCTTAAATAAGGAAATCTATCTAGTGATTGGTCCATGCCTGCTGTATGTCGTCATCTAAAATCCCGTTTGTGGCACAGCAAAGTGTCGCCAATCATCTCTAAGACTGACACTTAAGATATAGTCCTTCACTTAAATTACGACTGAAGTGCTTGATAACTAACTTTTAAGCGCAGCTTTGAGCAAAATTTTTTTTTTTTACTCTTAAGTCAATTCTTAGCAGTGTTCTTGTGAGTAATTCTCAGAGGCTTGATGAATACAGACCCAGATTATTATGGGATGGATTCAAATGTAGCCGATTTCACCGCTTCATTCTGTGAACTCTCATCCAGCATGTTATACAGTAACTAAAGTAGGTTTCAGCATTAGTAATGCTGTTTACGTCAGATTCCTACCACACCTATGTTATTTAAATGTCCTATGGCATGAAAATGTCACTTTATGAGACATTTTAGCATTAATATGCGTTCCCCCAGCCTGCCTATGGTCCCCCAGTGGCTAGAAATGGTGATAGGTGTAAACCGAGCCCTGGGTATCCTGCTCTGCCTTTGAGAAAATGAAAGCTCAGATGGGCCGATCTGGAATCTTCTCCTTATGAGGTCATAAGAAGGAAGGTTACCTCCCCTTTCTCTGCTTTGCCCGCCCAGAGCATTTGGCCCACCCATGAGAGAGAGACATCATGGCTTTCAAACAAGCAAAAGGGCAGTTGGCCAAGGCCACACCCCTACCCTCCACCTTGACCCCCCCCTCTCCTCCTCAATAGCTACAGACACAGAAATGGCACGTACTAAGGAATGCTCATTATGGGACTGGCTCTAGTGGCTGTAATTCTGCACCAAGGCTGAAATTTGGGAAAGAGACTTCAGATACAGTATTAGGGGACCACTAAGGTCTATATAAAAGAGACTTCAGATACAGTATTAGGGGACCACTAAGGTCTATGTAAAAGAGACTTCAGATACAGTATTAGGGGACCACTAAGGTCTATATAAAAGAGACTTCAGATACAGTATTAGGGGACCACTAAGGTCTATATAAAAGAGACTTCAGATACAGTATTAGGGGACCACTAAGGTCTATATAAAAGAGACTTCAGATACAGTATTAGGGGACCACTAAGGTCTATATAAAAGAGACTTCAGATACAGTATTAGGGGACCACTAAGGTCTATATAAAAGAGACTTCAGATACAGTATTAGGGGACCACTAAGGTCTATATAAAAGAGACTTCAGATACAGTATTAGGGGACCACTAAGGTCTATATAAAAGAGACTTCAGATACAGTATTAGGGGACCACTAAGGTCTATATAAAAGAGACTTCAGATACAGTATTAGGGGACCACTAAGGTCTATATAAAAGAGACTTCAGGTACAGTATTAGGGGACCGCTAAGGTCTATATAAAAGAGACTTCAGATACAGTATTAGGGGACCACTAAGGTCTATATAAAAGAGACTTCCGATACAGTATTAGGGGACCACTAAGGGTTATATAAAAGCATCCAAAGAGCACCATGTCATGGGACCTTTAACTTAAAAAGAGTCCATGTTTGCCTCTCTTTAGGTGGCAGGAGTGAAAGTCATCCTTAACATGTGTTCTGGTTTCAGAATGATGAAGACAATTGGAGAACAACTCGATATGAAATAGGACGTAGGCTCTACAGGATGATTTCTTTCTCGGCAATAATCATGTTTTTTCCCAAATGATGTACAGAATGTTAAGCATTCTATTATCAAATAATAAAAAAAAATAGAAGAAATTGTTGCGGTAAATGGATAAAAAAAAAATGTTGGAATATTTCCAACATCTGGCTCCGCCCCTGGTTTTTCCTAATCATTTTACTTTGGTTGCTTCTTTCTTCTTCTTCTGTCAGATTTTCAAGTCACTCAGGCCAGAGAACGGAACAGGAACAGAAAGTTGGTATCGCTGTTTCACTCCAAGAAGAAGTGGGGCTCAGCAGAGGAGCTGGCTCCGATAGAGGAGGAGAGGACGGCGTCACATCAGCTCATCCTTCCTGCATTCAGGCCCAGAAAATTCTCCCGCTGAGAAAAAAACAAACAAAAAAACAGACACAGGGAACAATTTCTGCTCTCCTACACTCACACATCCACTTAATCCTTACATGCATATATAGCTACACACATGATGTAAACCTACATGTCTGGAAGTGTTAATGTGCATACTTGTTATGTACACAAACATAGACACCGCTTACAGACACAATCCCCCCCGCCCGTTTGCCGATGCACCTACACAGCTCATCCCAGTACTGAACACACATGCTTATATGTGTATTATCAATATTTATACTGACCATAAAGTATTTCTTGAAGCCTTTTTTGAAATGAATGTTGCCATATGTCACTAATGCCTTAATAAGCCCGAGTCACGTGGATCCTTTAAGCTCGTCATCGCCTTTTGAGTTAAAATGAGCAACAACTGGACTGCAAAAGTGTCTCAGTGTAAAGAATATGGTTTGAGATATTCTGCTTTAAAAGAAGATGACTTATCCTTTAAAAAAGGAGCACACTGGTGGTTTGTATGTTTTGGCCTATTAAATATCAGTTATACTATCATTTGTACTTAATGCTGAACATTTTCCAAAACATACCACAAGTTGTTTGACTGACTTTTGACCTTACAAATGTCAGTATGGCATTATAACACAATTGCAGAGACACTGTAAGTAATCCATTATGTGGGAAAAAAATGAATTCATTATTCTAAAATCACAATTACTCTGTCAACTAAGGCACTGTATGAAAGTTAGTAATGTAGGGAGGGGGGTGAACCTTCCTGTTTAAACCAGCAAGACCCTTCAGTGTTTTTAATAACTTATTTGGATTTAGAAAGAAAAAAACGTGCACAGCCCCCTTCCCAACAATATCTTAAAATATTACATTGTTGATACAACTCAATTCACCATTAATAACAAAAATGACAAAACAAAGAATTTAACATGGTGGACCCCAACCTTTCCATTTAACCTTAATATGTTAATGGCATAATCATTTTCACTATTTTTGCATTTGATCCTTTTGACATAGGCCTACAATTAATCTGCAAGGCGGATTTGAAATAAAATAGAAATCTGTGGTGAGGACAACTTTAAAGATCCTCCCCTGCTCTCCCAATGCACCTCCCACCAACAACTCTCCTCCTTTCCTGACCCACCTCTCCTCCATCTTTTTTGCACACAGTCTTGAACGGCAATGAAAGTCTTGTTGACAGCCGAGATTGTGATGCAACAAAACCATTGCGTTGGCAGCAAAGTTGTAATTCTCCAATATTGGATAATGTCCATGAATGCATAGAGCTGTCAATCTTCCTCTACCATTCAAATCAAACCGAGAACTCTGTAACGAATCATTATCTAACAAGTGTATTAAAAGAGCTCTGTTGTGAAGGCTAACGTTGCTCGGTTAGCACAATGACATCATGTTAGAAAGCACGCCGAAACGATTTGTCATAAACTAAGTAACAACCACGATGCTAACGGCATTGATAACTAAGCCAAACGGTGCTGTCACTACTATTTTAGTGATTTAAAAGCAACCTGTTTCTTGCAGATTGTTACGTTACTTAGAATCCAGCTGTTAGAAGGTAATATATGAAGTCAAACAAACTTTAGCTGTCTCCATGAAGCTCCCAGCTAAGCTCCTATAACTCGCGACGCAGTTAGGAAACCAGAACGAGCTAACTATTGTAACATAAGCATTTTGGCTCGGTGGATGTCCATTTTAAAAGTCATGTTAAAACTATTTCCCATCCTTCTTCCGATTTCCTGCCGCAGCCCGTCACTCCCCCTGTACTGACGTTACTCTGTACGTAGCGTTAGTTCACAATTCCTTCCTCCCGTAACTTGTTGTTCATCAGAAATGGCATGAGAAGAGGGAGATTAGCTAACGTTAGCCAACCTATTTATAAAATAAAAAATAAAAATCACATTTGAATAGTAATTTCAGCGTTTGAATAGTACTGGTGCTGCAGGAAATTCCGCCGGATACATGCATTTTCACTGATGTCTGTTTCCTTCCTCTTTGTGTCGGCGTTCTAAACCCCGATGGATTTCTGAGGACTATGGTTAACTGCCCCTCAGATCTCTGCAGGGTAAATCCAGACAGCTAGCTAGACTATCTGTCCAATCTGAGTTTTTTTCTCGCATGACTACTTTTCCGTGCGGAGCTTGACGATTGTGATTGGTTTAAAGAAATGCCAATTAACCAGAGCACGTTTTTCTCCCATCCCGGGATGCTGTGTGGACTAGCCAGACCCTCCTCCGCTCTGCAGCGTTGTGAATGGTCTGGCAAAGTGAGACTAATGAGACAGTAACAGAACTTTGACAGCAAACAGCAACAGACCAGTCACCATTAGTTATTTCAAGCTACATTCAGTTGAAAGTTATTTTTCAAACAAACGCAAATGAGTCTAAAAAGTTACACTTCACTTTCCTAAATGTTTGTCAGTGAAGTGTTTGCAATTAGTAGCCTAGTTAACTGGCTTCAAACATTCAAACCCATCAGTGTGTTACTTTATCCGAGCCAATGAGACATTCCATTTGGTTTGAGCTTTCATCGCTATCTCCAACGCTAATACGGTTCAGGGTTTGGATTCAATGCCAGTTGGAGGGTGTTGTCACTCAGCCACCTTCTGTCGTATAATGGCTGATTTGTTTGTCTGTGCTTGCCAATTGTTGGCGCGACTTTTGCCACAGAGGTGTCCTTTGACTGATGCGGTATTAGCACAGATAATATCCGACTCATAATTTGGTAAACTTGTGGCGATTGTCGACGGATTGTCCTTTAAATTTGTGTTCTGTGTTCTGAAGTGCTAGGTTAATGTTTGAAAAAGACGTTTGCACTACTACATTTACGTTGTCCATCGGCCTTTTGGATTGCTTCAGACATCGCTTTCATTTGTTGGAAAAAGATGTTCTTTGTAACCATTGCTTTGTAATTTCGTCCCATTTGTTGAAGTTAACGCTCACGCTAATTGTATAATCTAAAAGTGAAAAACTTGCCTCCATTACTGTTGCACAATATGTATATATAATGAAGATATTTTGGTATTAAACTGTATTTTATATCAAACTGTATATAGCTGCGTTTTATTCTCATTCACGCGGCTTCTTTGGCACCTGCATTGTTCACTGGGAACACAGTTGAAAGTCATTGTGTTTCTCCTACATCAAACTCCAATCTCTGCTCCGAGTGACTCGGCCGCTCACACACAGAGTTTCTCCTTATACAAAGCAGGGAAGAAGAACAACTTGTGATAATTCTCCCCCCCCCCCCCCCTCCTTTCTTTCTTCCTTTCAATACAATAACCCTATTTTAAGCTGCCTTTGATCTTACTTTAACTACCTGACTTTGTGGGCTACAGATGGAGTAAATATGGGGCCTGCTAGCTCGCCATACGGCTTTAGACCTTAATTCCTGATTAGCTGAAAAGGGCAGCACTTGCTTTTGGGTCTTGGATATCAGACGACACAGAGGGGAACAGAGGCGAGTGTTTTTGTGCTTCATTTTTGAAGCGAGGATGTTTGGGGGATAAGAGGGAGTTTCTGTAATAGATACTTATCTTACTGCCCTCAAGCCCCTCAAACAAAGTCCCCCTCTGAAGAGATTATAACCCAGGGAGGGCACATTAACTCTAATCCGATGCTTTGAGGCCTCGCACCCCCATACCACCCTCTGCCCCACTTATTTCAACCCTTCTGTTGTTGGGGGGGGCTACCTTGTATCTAGTGCATGTATGAGTAAGGCCTGTGGCTACACACGATGGTTGTGTGTGTGTCTGTGTGTTTGTGTGTGAGTCAGGGGTGGAGGGACTGTTTCAATAGCACGCTGACTCTAATGAAAAGCATTGAGGGGTGCATACTGCTGTGTAACTGATTCCTCTCTCTGAAGAGATTAGGCGCTACATTGTTGGTTCAGTTGCTCATTTCCATGAGAGCACAGCCTCCCACCAGCGGCTGCTTGGCTTTGTTATTTTGAGTTGGAAAACACAGAGCCCAATGTCCGGGGCTTCCTTGTTACCATTGTCTCACAAATAGGCCAAAATGTAGATGTCACGTCACAGATGCCCAATAACCTCATTAGCTGCTCTCTGTGAGGCTATACAGAGAAAATAATAGATGCACGAACTTCAGTTTGTTCAACTGTATGGAGCTTCTGCGTAACACTGAGACATTAATGCACCCATGTGAAAATGTCTGGCCGATACCCATAACCGATGTCAACATTGGTGTTAATGTTATCATGACCAATACCGATGTGACTGCAGACATATTGTGCATCCCTACTTAAAACCATTTGTTTCAATGGAAATAAAACATTGGAATTAGATACATGTGCAGGAGAAACTGTAGCGGTATAATAACTTTTATAGAGTAAAAGGCAACACTTTACTTTAAGTCCCCCATTCATTATTAACATATAATACATGGTTTATAACTCCATAATGTAGCAGTATACAGACAGACATGTTTATTAATGTATTAGTTATACAGTATGACTTCTCCTGTGGGCACCCCCATAGGTGGAGGCTGCTGTAGAAGCAGATAATAATACATAAAATACATCTTAAAACGGAAAAGTTATAATTGTTGACCTGAGCTGCATACAAGTATATTATAGTGTTGTATATGGTTTGTATAATATGAATGCAGACTTAAAGTAAAGGGTTATTGGTAAATAATTGAATTGTATTGAGAAGATAAATGCAAAGATTGCCCATTTCACTTTGAAATGGCATCCCTGCCTTCATTCAAATCTACACACAGCCTGCAGCTGAGGTGGAGAAAGGGGACGCAGCGAGAGAACGATCACTTTTTGCCACTGCATCGCTCAGAAATAGCCTGTATGGCTCCGCCCTCTACATACTGTATGAGCAGGAAAACCTGCAGCTCTCTCCGGCTGCTTCCTACGTCAGTACGGATATAGTCTGTACGGACAAAGTTCCACTTCCGGGATTGCTCAGGTGCTGCCGGAAATTCCGCCAGCTGTCCATTTTTTTTCCCCACCTTCCACTTTCTATGTGTTGGCAATCTAAACTCCGGTGGACTATGGTTAACTGCTCCTCAGATCTCTGCAGGGTAAATCCAGACAGCTAGCTAAGGCTATCTGTCCAATCGGAGTTTTCTGTTGCACGACTGAAACAACTTCTGAACGTACACACGTCCCACCAAAACAAGTTCCTTCCCGAGGCTATTTTGCAGAGGCGCCGTTATTCAGTCCGGCGCTTAGCGTCAGCAATTGGTTTAAAGAAACGCCTATAAACCAGAGCACGTTTATCTCCCATCCGGGAATGCTGTGTGGACCAGCCAGACCCTCCTCCGCAGCGCTGTGGAGGAAGATCTGGCAACGCGGGACTAGTGTGGCTAGAAAAGGGAACGAGCCCCGAGCTATGCCTCCGGGCTCGTGAATCTTTAGACCTGAAGACATCCGCTGATGTGGAGAAAAAGGGTGCAGCGAGCCAACAGGGCCGGAGCTCTGTAGCCGAGCGATCCTGGGGAGACCCAGCACCCACCCACCCACCCCACCCCACCCAGCAGGGCCCGACACAGGGGGACAAACCAGCAGCAGCACCAGCTGTCACACAGGCCATCACGGCCTAACCAACGCCGGCTGTCACTCACCCAGCGGAGGGCCGTCAATCACGCTGCACCCAGGAGGGAGCTGGGAGGCGGGCCACTGTCCGGCCCTAAACAAAGACATACTTACATTTGCAAGCGCTTTCAGCGCCACTACCATTTTGAAAGAATGATAGAGTGGTCCTGATAAGAGTAATGACAAAGGACAAAGAGTGGAAGGGGGTCTGGGGAAGAGGGGAAGAGGGGAGGGGGGGTTGGATAGTAAGGAGGTGGGAGAGCTTGATAACATTCACACTTTGCTTACATCTGTCCATTTGTGTTGGCGGCCCCCAGGACAATCTCATTAGGGAGTTCTGCTTGGAGACCATCGTACGTGTGTTGTCAAATGATTTCTCTTGTGCATCTCACTATGCAAACTGTCCTTCTGAAAATGTAGCTTTATAAACAAATAAATAAAAAAAAATCAAATGCTCTGTCAAAAATATCTGAAAACACATTTTAGACACACAATTTGTATCCTTTCATTTAGCTTTTGTACGTCTAGGCACTTTTCACAGGATAGACTTAAAATAAGTACCTATTTCCCCCTCATCTGGCTCAGTTTCTATAAGCCTCTCTGTCAACTTTCTCCCCTTTCAGTATCTGGTGCTGTAAGAAAAAAATAAAATAAACTAACAAGCAAGAGGTGTTGAAGACTCTGTGGATTCTCTTTAGGCTTTTGTTGTCCTGTTCACACCTACCTATGAGCCATTCTGACTGCATGTTTAGTCCCTTTGTCGGCTTGCTTTGCCTGTAATTGAGGTCCCGTACCTTTTGTCCCGACCTGCTCATTAGCACCTTGCACCGTCGGCCTGCATCTTTATTCAAAACCGGGGCCATACTTCACTTACCTGTGTGTGTAGCGAGTTCTAACGTGGAACATGCAGACGATTTGTGGATAACGGAAAGTATACAGCACTATGACAGTACATAGAGGAATCTTTCAGTGGTGGTGGGGGGGGGAAATAGTTTCTCGTATGTATCTTGATTTTATTTTATCTTTTCGACGATTTTTAAAACCAATTCTTTTCCCCATGTTATGTTCTTTACAAATGAAGTAAACGTCAGACTGACTGACTGACTGCCATGTGACGTGCGTTCTTCTTAGAAAACTATCAGTTTTAGAAATGTCTCATGATATGTTGTCTCCAGAAGTGGATGATTACATTTTTGGTTTTGTTAAAGAAGGAAAAGAAAAATCGCAATACTAAATACTCTAATCAAATTGCAAT
Organism: Perca flavescens; assembly: GCF_004354835.1. NCBI lineage: Eukaryota > Metazoa > Chordata > Actinopteri > Perciformes > Percidae > Perca > Perca flavescens. Next base: position 6,413,103 of record NC_041337.1, read on the forward strand.
ACTAGAATCGCAATCAATAAAAAAATCTAAATACAAATACAAATCGGGCGCCCAGGTATCGTGAAAGCAAATCCAAAATCGGGACAAAAGCACATGGTCCCAGCCCTAGAATCTGAGGGGCTATCAGGGATTAAGGTAATTTCCTCCTCTTTGCTATCTGGTATTGCATCTCTCTGGGTACTGAGGACTGTCCATTTGGTCACTTCTCTCTCCTGTAAACGACTGACATCCTAACGGCAAACGGCACAAACTCGACCTGTCAGAGCAAGACCAACACCTGCATTGTGGCCGAGCTGCCAAAAGAGGAAGAGAATGAAAAGAAGTTCTACAGGAGGGGACAAAGGCCGCTGCCCTGAGCTGTTTGTGTTGGGAGATGTCGACTACTGATGCCATAAGCCTCCTTCTCTTTGCACTCTGCTGGCCCATTGTTACTCTTGTTCAAATTTGCTTTAGGTTCTGTGGACCCCACCCAAATACATTCCTCCTTTACCACTTTTTTGTTTTTATTTTTTTTTATCTGTGGCTACCCCCAGTATCTCTCTCTCTTCACATTTGGGCCCATGATTGATGATGACTGGATACCCTCACTCATATGACATAATATTAGAAACACCTCTTAAGAGAACGATGCAATAGGAGCAAAGTGGGAGAAACAGAACAGGAGAGGTCAGCAGTACGAACGATTCTCATTCTTCGTTCAAATTCAATTATCGGTTTGATTAATCGACTAAATATCAACACAATTGTGGAGAAAAATGCTCAAATTAAAAAAAAACAAAGATATTTTGTTTATGATTACTACTATATATGACAGACGCGGCAAATTGTTCAACTTGAAAAGCTGCAACTTGATCATGCGCCAAATGTTTTTCACTGTTAAAATCTGAATCGATTATTCTCGTCAAAACAGTTGCAGATTATTGTTATCATCAAGAAAACCAAAATCTGCCGGTGAGACAAACGACTACTACGTATTCATTCCTTCACATTGTCGGATAATTCAATCATGGTTCATTGTGGAAATGGTTTTAACCCGCACAACTTTCTGTGAGCATCAAAGGGTAAGATTAGTGTATCCGGAGAGACCAAATTCCTTTTTAATCAGTTCATTATTGGGAGATTTTGCATTCACACTTCTCTATTTTCTATATTTTTGTTAACATTTTGCAACTTGCGTGTGTCTATTTCATACAGGATAACCCGATACAGTTCAACCACAGCCATCGCCAGTCTAAAACAGTTCCAACAACATCATAGCCTTTATTTAGGAGATTATAGCAGGACCGCTGCATGAGACTGCATTAGTTTCAGCTACAGTAGGTGTACACTAAGTGTACATTCTTAGCAAGCATACATTTGCTGCTACAAGGAAACGGATGCATTACATAGTTTCACTTTTTCCCCACAATTACATTTGCTAGCTTAATTTTTTTAAACTGTTAAAAAAAAAAAAGTTAAACCCATGCACATGCTCAGATTTGGGAATACTGCGTGTGTGCGTGTACATGTTAGCCTAATGTGAGGCTTAAACATGAGAAATAGAGACCTTTAGTTCATAAGACTGCAACTTGTAGCCTACATACAGGTGTTATTTATAACATTGAGGGCCAATGCATTTCTTTAAAATAAAACAAATAATGTACGTGAGACACGATAGTTAAGCAAGAGTAAGCACTGCCTGGGGATACTCCATTCAGCTTTAAAAATGCTCCGATTTTAAAAAGAGTTTCATCAAAAGCAAAAAGGTAGAAAAAGTAACTTAACTAATAAAAACAGCACTCGTGCGCCAAAGGTAGGGTTTCAGCTCTCAGCTTTTGAAATGGAAAAATTGGACATCTACATTTGGGGTTTTGAATAAAATGCAACCGAAGAAGAAAAAAAAAAAACAACAACCTGAAACTGAAACATAGGATAAGTAAGAATCTATTCAAAAAAAAAAAAAAAAAAAAAAAAAAAAAAAAAAAGGGATAAATTACATTTTTTGTGTTTCTAGGAATCATCCCTGCACCTTTTGACCCTTCTTTAACACTGTACTCAGTATGCTATCACCACCAGCACTAAAACTGTTAATATAATGCTCCAAATTATGCGAGATAAGAAAGTCCCTTGAACCCAAACACTGAGCTTAACTGTGGCTCTTTTGAAGGGCATGAAGGGAGGGTGGGGGGGTAGTAGTAGAATAAGAAGTGTAATCTTCTCCTCTTATCTCCAACAACCCCCTTACACACACACACACACACACACACACACACACACACAGTTCTGTTATCTCACAATTATCATATACATTAGTCAACAGCTGTTTCACTTAACCTCGTTTAATTAGGGCCATTGAAACGCTGCGCCTCACTCTAAACAATGCCATCCGACATGTTAAAACATTATTGTTATGGTTCAGTCAATAAATTCACAAATAATAATAAAAAATAATAATAATAAAAAGAAAAAGGTATGGCTCTATGAGGCTGAACTGTTATGGTTGTATTCATTTTCTTAATTCATTAATGAAAGAACTGCAAGAACTTTTATTTTTGAGAATGGAACAACCTTTTTCGCATGAGACACTTTTACGCGTGCTCAAAAGCTATAGGCCAATCTGATTGGCTCATTTGTGTAATGTAATGCGATTGATTTGGTTAATTCAATTCACAAAACTACAGATGTGCAGGCGACGAAGTGTCAAGAGGCGAGTGTAGAGGCTGGCGGGATGTTGTTAACTGGATCCAGGTCACTTTCGAAGATCTCCGCCGATTAGTGCGAGACGTGCGAGGTGTTAAATTCGTCCTAAAAAAAAAAGAAAAGAGAGAAATGACACCAAACTGGTGTAAGCTCCCTTCTCGTCAAAAAAAAGGTTAAATTTAAAAAAAAAAAGTAAACTGAAAACACGTCAACTAACGTGGTTAGTAGGCTATCATTCTTTTAAAAACTGAAAACTTTTTCTTCTGTTTAAGCTCTTAAATATATTTTTTTAAAAAGGGTCAAAATTTTATATTTCTGACCAAATGTAAGATGCTTTAATTTGTGAGATGGAGCTGATGGTTGATTCGGAGTTGTTCAGCTCCTCAAAGAAAAGGTTGCATTTGAATTGTGACTTAAGTTCTCTTCAGAAATCAATCTCTGTGTTGCGATAAGAAGCCCATGTTTAGCCTCTCCACGAAAAACGCTAAAAGGAACAGCGGAGGGCTTCTTTGATCGGATTTGTTGCCAGTGAAAGATGTGGATCTTTTGAACGTAGCTGTCAGTCACTAGCAGTGGGACCTCCCCCACCCCCCCACCCCCCCACCCCCCAACCCGCGAACACACGCTGGCAGCTGGGTGTGTATAAATAGATCCAAGAGGCTGGATTGCCACTCAAACTCGAATAGCTGGGACGCAGGAAAGATGCCCGCATCGCAAACTGGAATTGGCAGCTTTTTCTTGGAGCGGAACCTCAGCATGCCGACTGGATATCATCAGATCCCGCTGCTGGGATCCCCGCCGAGTGTGCAACAGCAGCAGGCTCAGCATCTGGCAGCGATGGCAGCTGGAATTCCCATAACATACTCAGGACTCCAGGGATACAACTTCATCCCCTACCCACACCACAGGCACATCGCACACATGGTGAGTTGATCTTTCACACAGTCCTTCGGTCGCTACATGAAAAGCTCCAGTGGAATCCGTACAACCTACTTTTATTTTTTTTTTTTAACTAAAAACGTGTGTAGAATGTGATCTCGAGACGCTGAACAACAACTCACCTAGGAAGATTTTATTCTCACCAGTTGTACTGAAGTTATGTTAGCCTACAACGCCTGAAAAAGTCCCTGAACTCATGAGTTCAGAGGGATTTCCCCTTCATTACATGTCGGTCTATAAACTTACCGCTCGCTGAATCGAGCGCTCTGGGTCAAGGGTCGCGCAAATCCGTGCGTAATTGCGCACAGTCGAGATTCCGTTGCTCCCCCTTTACGTTGCTTCTCTCTGTTTTCCAGAACAACGGTTTCGACTTGAAGGCCGCCTCTCCCTACCACCACGCGCTCCTGGCTCGCGGGGGGGCTTTCTACCCCCCCTACCGCCCCGGAGCAGCCGAGGATCCCGGCAGGGTCGCCAAAGTGGCCACCCGAGAGAGCACCGGGGCGCTGAAGGCCTGGCTCAACGAGCACCTGAAGAACCCGTATCCGACCAAGGGCGAGAAGATCATGCTCGCCATCATCACCAAAATGAGCCTGACGCAGGTCTCCACCTGGTTCGCCAACGCACGGCGGCGCCTGAAGAAGGAGAACCGGGTGAGCTGGGCGTGCAAGGGGAAGTCGGACGAGGAGGACGACGAGCAGGAGGGAGAGAGCGACGATGCGGACACGTCCGCGCACACCTGTCACCTGGATGAGCGGGATGAGGAAGAGCGTCAAAGTGACCACGCAGACACCGATGGGCACGCCGAGAGCGCGTCGGACAGCTCAGCGTCGGTGGAGGCGCGCTTGGAGATGCCGAAGCAGCCAAGCAGCGAGCATGAAGACAGAGAACTTGCACTTGCCAAGAAAGTTGAAAAGAGTGACTCTGATCACACGCTATCCGCTTTGGGGAGTAAAGAGAACATTGCCAGTCAGAAACCCAAAATCTGGTCTTTGGCCGAGACGGCCACTTCAGAAACCGTGAGGAAACCTCTGGACAGTATCTACCACCCGGCCGGAAAACTGTGGGCTGAGTGGGCTTCAAGAAACGGACTGTTTGTGCCGTCATGTTACACCACTCATGGAATTGTCTAAGCGGGTATTTAGACACGAATTAAGAGACGTTTTCCACATCCTTTTGCACTTTAAAAAAAACTTTTCAAACCTCAGGGATTTTTTGTTCCTGAAGTTTGCAGTGAAATTTCAAATCTGTTTTGAGACCAAAAATTAAAACATGTTATTGTAAATAAATGTAGATGTATTTTTTTGCATCACCAACATGTAAATTATGTGCCCTCTTGTCTATTCATGAAGAACTATTTTTGCTTAAATAAAGATCAGCTTCTAGCGAAATCGGGACATGCATCACTGGTCTTTGTTTGGCGTTAAGGCAACGATAGGCCTACATGTAGGCAGGTTACTTTGCATAAATGGAAATCTATGCAAGATGCGTTTCCTTCTTTGATGTGAAAGCCTAAACTATCAAATATGAAGCTCCAATATGTAACACACATGGTTTGTGTTAATAGGGGTCTTGCACAGAAGGTATACTTTTTTTTAACATCCACTTAATTCTCACGTAAAACCAAAATGAGAAGTCGGCTTATTCATGTAAATTGGAGGAGTACAAAGAGAGTAATGGCCTTACTTTGCATATCAAACGCAAATCTAATAAATCTCGTTTTTGGTCAGCTTGTTGCTGGTTAATCCCTGCTTGAACCATTTCAGACCTCAAATTTCTAATATAAAAGTTGATATAGTTTATATTAGCCTCCCCCCCCCCCCCCTCAGGTACAATATATAATGCACTTTAAATTAGGCAGCATCTGCAGGCTCACAGGTCTGTTAAGGTTTTATTAACGTTTAGGGCCCGGCAGAGGGATTCTTTACTAGGACTCTCACAGGTTTCCATGCAAATTCAAAAGAGCTGTACCTCCATTAATCCGGGGCTAATGCGAACGTCCCTGGGAGCGCTGTGGCCTCGCCTTGTGGCCTCACCTCTCCATGCAAATCCCTACAAACAGGAACACACAGAGGGCACAGCTTAGCCCTGATCCGAGCCGCTTTTTCTCACAGAAAACAGATGAATACAAAAGAATATCGTGGCGTGAAACTTAAAAAAAAAAAAAAAAAAAAAAAAAAACTTGTTTAGAGCTACTGGTAGGTAAAACTCTCCTTTTGAGTTGGACTTTCACATTGGCACTTGATATTTTTCTACTCTTTACGTTTCCTGTTTTTTCAGGCTCAAGGAATGTAATCATGGATGTATTATCACATCATAGCATATAGGGCTGCAACAATTAGTCGCAATTGTATCGAAATCGCAATGTGGACTAGTGCAATATCCAAATCACAGAGCGGGGAGTGGGGGCGCAATATTTGTTAAAGGCAACATTATGTGTCAAACCATTCTGAATGAAGTACTGTGGCGCTGCAGAGAGGTCACGGTCTATAAATCCTACCCTACAGACTAAAGAAAACTATTTGTTTGGTACAGATCCTTGCAAAAAAAATAAAAATAAAAAATAAAATCACACCATAATCATTTTAAGAAAACATTTGTTTGTTACAGATCCTTGCCAAAAAAATAAAAAATAAATCACACCATACTCATTTTAATGTTTAATGAAAATGATATAAAAATGATCATTCCCTCCAATATCGTGAATCATATCGCCATCGCAATATCGGTCTAAAATAATCGCAATAAGATATTTTCTTCATACCATGCAACCCTAAACAATATAGAAGAGCAAGTGGGCACTGTAGAGATCATAAACAAGTTGATGAGCTGAACTGAACAACAGTCTACAGTGAACCTCTAGCCCCCCCGTGAGGAAGTCAAGAGTACAGCACGACTTCTTCCATTAGACCAGCTGGTTTCAATCTATGAGGCGAGGTGTTAAGGCGACAGGTGCGTGCCGGTGTTTGCCAATTGTCGAGTCGTAATACAGTCAAATGAGTAGGCCTATACATATTTATTTTAGATTCATAGGACTTACAGTTTCCGAGGACCTCATAATCTCCGATGTGCATCATCACGCATAAACGTCCATAAATCCGCGTCGGAATCCCAGACGCTCCTTAGAACTTGCAGAACTTGCCTGAGAATCTTGACGTTTTTAAGTTTTCTTCAGGATCACAGTAATCCAGTGAGAGTTGTCCGTACGTCCATGGGTTCGATGCAAACAGGAACTGTTTGTATCTAATTCGGCATACTGTTAATGTTGCCAGTAACGCCACAAACAACAGGAAAGAAAAAAGAAAAGAAAAAATAGATTGGGGTCAAGCTGTAGCTCACAGCATCTCACTGAATCCATGGCAAACAATTGTACTTCCTCTTACTGTGCCCCAAAGCATTATGGGTCTCTGGCACAGTTTTGATGTCATCTACATACTTTGAAAACCCCTGCAGTTGATAGACACACCATCCACCAGCATGAAAAAATAACCCCCCAAAAAAAATACACTCCCACGATTTAACATTCGAGTTGCATACATTTTAATGCAAGTAAAAAGGCTTTTAAATTACATGCTGTTTCCATACAAAATTATCTTCATAACACACATTTCTACCTTGTGCATATGTAAACAAGTAGCCTATACTTAATATGTAAGTGTTTTTGTGAAGAATGAACATAAAAGTGGATCACATCCAAATACAATTTAAACAGTAAAAATAAGCCTACAAAAAAAAAAGAGAAAAAAATGCTACCAATCTCAAAACTAATGCAGTCAAGCAATGTATACTGTAGTATGCAACACTATCTTCTAATATCGTTACCTCATAACGTCATCTTGTAAACACATTATTTAAAAATCACAACACTGCTATATACATCGACAACGACTATCTACAAAAGGAAACATGGGACAACAATACACAACAGGTTACATTCATAATTACAGAGATACTGTACTGTCAGCAATGATCTTATACCGCTATCACACCACTGACCAGGGTTTCACCAGGGTTGTCTGATCAGTGTTCCACCCTTCTTTTGGAAATTCAAACCAAGCCAGTCTACATGGGTATCAGTCCTTCCAGAAAAATGCGGAGTTTTTTTGTGATTGTTGCGGGCAAAAATCCTTGATTATGCGGCACGTTTTCATAAAAAATGTGATGGAATATGCGGGATATTTATGCAATTTTATGCAATGAAATTGCGGGAACTTGCAAAAATTGCGGGAACTTGCAATGACTGCGGTTTGATGAAAAAGAGAGAAAAAAAGTGACCCCCCCAACACCCTGCTTTTCGATGATGTTCACGTTGCGTAATTACGTCACTTCATAAAGTTCCCATGGCAACAGGGGAAAATGGCGTGTGAAGTAAACGCAACATTTTTCAACTTTCTTCTACGAGATATGTGACTTTTTTGCAACGAAAATGCAGGGATTATGAAATCATGCAAGCACCGCATATTTTGCGCGGAAATCCCGGGTATTACCCTGATTAAGCCATAGGTGTGAAAGGGGTATTAGTAACCGCAGCTGTCTGGAAATGTGTGCGGTTGGGATTCCTGTCGAGAGAGGACTGACGATTTCCCATATTCCTCAGTCACCACCTTTCCGTTCTCAGTGAGAATTAGACCTGCTGATATCTCCTGGCTCGGCTGGTCCTCGTTTTCCTCCGGTGGCCCCGCACCACCCTCCTCTTGTGAGGACTGCAGCTCAGACAGCTTCATGGACTCCTCGTCAGTAGCATCAGTCGGGGTTGTTATCACCACTTTGGTTTCTCTCAGGGGCTGCCTTCCATCTCTGAAACATGATCCGACACAGACCTAAAGGGTGAAATAGGATTCAAATGGAGAAATATTAGAAATGTAGAAAAGTGTGTTTACGTACACTGTATTATTCAGATCACTCCACTTGGGAACTTCCACGTAAACACGAAACCTGGTTTCCCTTTTATTCAGGTTAAGGGATTAAGAATAACCCTGTAAATGTGTTCTATAGACCCTGTACACTTGAAATTAAATGGTAATTTTAATAAAAGTTTGACATTTTGAGAACTACCCTTATTTGCTTTCTTGTCCAGAATTAGATGAGATGATCCATAACGGTACTACTCTCATGCCTGTCATGCTTAATATGAAGCTAGCGCCGGCTTAGTGAGGCTAGCTGGTTCCCCTGTTTCCAGATAAGCTAATCACCCACTGGCTGCGGCTTCATATTTAACATGCTGATATACAAAGTAGTATCGATCTTCTAATCTTGCTCGGAAAGAAGGCGAATAAGCAATATTAAAGTGGGAAAGTGACATCATGTTGGAATTTAAGCAACAATGATTTCCAACATAATCATTCACAGTATATTGTCTTATTTTTTAAAGTGCAATTAATTGGATTGTTTACAGAATATTACTGGTAACTTTAGTCAACAAAAGCACAAAAACATCTATTTACCTTTACCTTTCCACGTGCATCTTCTTGGTTACCTAACACAGAAGGAAGAAAAACACAGAGCATTAGTACATCAAGTGCATTACTGAAACCTGAACTCAATACATATCTTATAAGAGAGAGCATTTAGATCACAGCATACCTTTGTATAGACACCACCCAATCAAAGATGCGACTAAAAACACAATCAGAAAAGCCAGAACAACGATCAGGACGATGTGCCCCCTTGAGGGAGCCTCTGCAATACAAGAAAAAGAGAAGAAGAAAAAAACATTAACTAGGGCTGTGCAATTAATCAAATTTTGGCTCCTAAGCATCACAAAAACAATGTCATCAACTTTACACATTACATTTTGCAAGTGAACTCTTATTTTTAAAAAGGGGAATTCAATAAAGTTTAACGGGAAAAGTATTAAAAAGGCAACTTTCACAGTTCAAGATGTTTCATGGTTGATTTGTTTAACATTTTACTTTACTGGAAATAAGTTTTTTTTCTATCTCTTTCAGCCTCAACTCAAACTAAAAAGGTGACGGTTGCTGCTCCACACCAGCTGCCTTTAAACATCAGATGTCCTCCCTGCATTTCTGTTTTTCAATCTAGGCTGAAGACACATTTTTACTCACGGGCCTTTTCCCACACACTTATCTCTCAATCTGTTATCATGTCTATGATTCCCTAATTGTAAATTGCTGCCTGTTGTTGTCGTTGGGGCGGTCTTTTTGGGTTTTCTTTCTACTTTTTCCACTTCTTTCTACTTCTTTTTATACAGCGCTATGGTCAGCTTAAGCTGTGTTTAAATGTGCTCTAGAAATAAACTTCACTATATCTGCCACACGTTTGCATTCCAGTAGAGGAAGCACATAAGAAGGTGTGAAGGTTCTCAGGTTGTCCATACTCATGTTTTAAATTCTTAAAAAGGGGATTCTTTAGCCAGTAATACACATTGGTGCCTACACACAAATGTAAAGCGTGCAGAGGTGAAAGCTTCTATTCCCACAGTCTAAACCACAGACCAACACAGATTTAGGTGATGTACTGTCTCAGCGCCTCCGCAGTTTCGTTTTGAGCAAGACGCCAGTAACCACACAGCTGCATGCGGCAAGAGAGCTTATGGAGAGAAACTTTCACGATTTATCAGCCTTCACAGAACTCACCGCAGATGTTGTCAGATTTGTCCGTTCCTCTTTTGTCGTATCCACTCTCACATCTGCAAATACATTTCACAGTGTTAAAGGACACATCCTGGTTTCAGATTTAGGGGATTATTTGTCCTGAAGTGTCCTAGCCCACTCCTATTTAAAACATACTGACACCTTTAGTGAATTGGGTACTCTACGAAAAGTGACAATAATTTATCAACAGTGGTAGCAGCACTCCAAAAACACACACACAAAAAAAGGTCTCAATACTATTGGCCCAGTTTACAAATGAATCTTGAGCCTTCATCACAGCAGCACCGGAGTGGTATCCTCCTCTTTCAATAGAGCAGTGGTTCCCAACCTTTTCTCCTTGGTGCCCCCCCTCATGTCTAAGAAAAGTTGAGCTATTTTTTTCCCCACTATGGTTACACCAAGACCCACCCTTAAATAGCATTCACACACTACTATTGGCCAGGCGTCCATGCTTACATGTACAGGTCCTAGCCCCTGACCAATCCCCTAACCTTAACCACTCGAGGTCAAATGCCTAACCCCAACCAATCGAGATGCTTCGTAGGGCGGGTCTTGGCGTGGCCATAGTGGGATTTGTAATTTTGCGTCCTGGAGGTTTGGCCTACTAAGTAGCCTGCCTACAATTTTAAGTGAGAACAAAAATATATAGTTTTTATACAGACTTTTGTACACATTATATATTCTAGTGTATTATCATAATTTGTTTAACATGTGCAAATATTTTTTTTTTTTACCTCAACCTCAAACCAGATAAAGACTTGCGCACCCCCTGTGATCTTTGCCGCCCCTCTAATGGATGCCTGGACCCCAAGGTTTGGAACCACTGCGATAGAGAATGAGCAATCATCCCTTCCACAATCACAAATAATATCCCAGAGAATACAAACACACATCAAATCCCACTCGGAAACCACAATATCTTGTAGAAAAAGTGCCATAGTTCTACAACCTAAATACAGTTTGAGGCCCTACTTGCAGGAATCGTTCAACACTTTTGGCAAATGTGCCTTTCTTACAGATAGTTGGATAAAAAGATCAATACCACTCTCATATCTGACCAGCTGGTTAGCATAGCTTAGCATACAAACTGGAATTGGGGGAAACAGCTAGCCTGGCTCTGTCCAAACACCAAAGGTAACAAAATTCCCCTACCAGCGCCTCTAAAGCTCACAGATCAATACGTTATATCTTATTTGTTTAAGACACTTTCACTAACATTAGGTTGGAGAGCTAGATTATCTGCTGGGAGAAAATGACACCACCCAAACCAGCAGTCAGTCAGTCCGACTGGCGGTGAGATGTCGCTGTTCGTAACGCCAGATTTGGTTTATCAAAGACACTAGTACAGAAAATAAGCACAAAAGAGACCACAGATAGGTCTGACCTCTGTGTTGTACTATATATCTTTAAACGTTAGGCTAAGAATGACAACAGAAATAAACAGGTTTGCCGATTGCACATATCTTCGAAAAAAAGCCATTTGTCTAACCGGAGGTGATTTTTGTGTTGGCGCAAAGTCATAGTGATTCGTCAATACTTACACTGTCCATTTCCTGCAGACACTGTCCCATGAGCTGTCGGTGGAAAATGTGCCTTCAGGGCATTTCTGACACACTGTGTCCACCGTATGGGTGCCTAAAAAAACAGAGTGCGATAGATTCAGCACATTGCCAAATCAAAGCTGATCATTCTTTATGTTCAGTATTTAAAGGAAAAAGATGTGTCATACCTAGGCGTACAGCCCCATGTCCTGGTTCACACTTTGTGTGCGGCACACAGGTTACGCATTCTCCACTGGAGCAGTGGAATCCATCTTTACACATGCAGGGGCTTTTTTTATTCTTGCTCTTATTGACACCAACCTGAAAGTTTGTATCTGAAAGAAAAATGGACACGAGTCGTATACTGTGCAACATCAAACTAAAGTCTATCAGTATATAGCATAGGAACAGTTTGGTTTATTTTGTCTTACTTGGGTCACAGTATGGCTGACGTTGACACTTGGTTTCCTTTGTGTATTCCTCCTGATATTCATTATCGCCACAGGCTGGGCAATGAGGATCCTGACAAGTGCCGGAGGATGACGACATTCTGGTCCCTGAAAAACATTGTGCTGCGTCATAACAACTGTAGAACTGTGCAGTATTATAGTTTTTGTCTCAAGTAGATGTAGTAAATGGTGGCTTAAATTAATAGTTTGACATTTTGGGAAATACGCTTGCTGAGAGTTAGATGAAAAGATTGATACCACTCTTGTATCTGTCCTAAAGCTACAGCCAGAATACAGATAGTTTAGCTTAACCTAAAGACTGGAAACAGCTTCTGACTCCCAGACTCCAAGTGGACATCTTAAAATGTCTAAAATTGTTCCACTAAAAGTCCAAACCCCAAAGATTATCGGAGCACAATGATATAAAACAAATCCTCTGATTTCAAAAGCATACAAAATGAATTGATTAATCAACAAATCATCTCAGCTCTACCTAGACGCAGCTTTATATAGTGGTATCGATTCTTCTCCTCTAAGTCTTGGCTAAGTTAAGTACTGTGGACATTAGGATGGGGAAAGAAAAAACCAAATGCAGGAAAAGAGAGAAGCTAAGAGAAAGCAAAAGTAAATGTTTAGTATCAGTATTGATGCTTTTGGAGAAAATACTATTATAATGTTATCTTGAAACATGCTGCCTTTTGCCATATTTGTCTTCTACATACAGTTAATGTTTATTAAGCTCATGTAGCTATTGGAGGAGTTCATTCCATTTACACCTAGATATAAGTGGCTCCCAGTTGTTCATGTTTTGTCTTTTAAGAGCCCTTTCCCTTTTTTTTTTTTTTTTTTTACAGTCAGTGAATGGGACACCAGTTTGTGACTGCAACAATAGAATAATAAAAAATACCATGTTCCCGAGATTATTTTGAAATATGCAAACAAATGGTGGTTGCAGTGGTCCCGCCCCCTGTCAGTCAACCTTCCCTGGATCTGATCCTCCCGTGTCTCAATCCATTAGCTGATCATAGGAATGATCAGGCAATAGTCAGAGAAAGAAGGAGAAAAAGATGCAGAGCTGCTGTCTGTGTCTTTGCCCAACCAGACAACTAAATTCTGGACCATACCATAGGTATTCAGGTCATCTCCACCCCCCCCCCCCCCCAAAAAAAACTCCTGCTGTGTTTCATGTCTATGTTGTTTTCCTGTATTGTTGCCCTGAGGGGACAAAATAAAGTTTTAGAAGTTGTGTGTACGTACCTGGACCACACATTTTGCAGCACAGGCCATTCAACTCATGTTCAGTTAGTGGGTCACACTGGGGCTGAGCAGTGGTCATCGCCTGCAAAACAAGTGTGAGACATAAGGGGCAGTCAGGCCTCGTTTCCTCTGTAGTGATGGTGTTGTGTCTCCCACAGACAGTGAAGGAAATGGACACAGCGACGCCATAGACTTCCACGGAGACCAGTGAAGTCAATTAGAAGAACTTTTCCGGTGATGGCTGAGCTTGCCCAAATAGTTTCTTCCTTTGCTTTCACTCTCTATGGGCTTCTCCCTTGACTGTATGCCTCCACGTCCCCCCGACAGCTTCTCCTGACTATAAGGTAATTTATCTACTGTGCGACAGAAAGTCGCATGGTTATGACACAATCGTTAGCCTATTTTTACAAAAACTGCTGCTACAAGGCCATAACGTGAGATACAATGTAATGGAGCCTTTTATACATTGTCGTGTTTCTTTAGAAATAAACAATGGAAAAAGAGTCTTTAAACGCTTCAGATGTAAAAGTTACTCGCTTACAAAGTGATGCCAAAATGAATGGGAGTCAATGGGATGCTAACGAACGGTGATGGCTTGTTAAGGAGCTCGCACACTGCTCCAACAAACTCCAACATTGGACCTTGGATACTGCGACATGCAAAACAGGGTGTCTATCCTAACTTGTGTCAAGAACTACTCCAGCTTTTGCGAATTTTGCCCGTTTTGCTCCTCAAGCTTTTGAGGAATTACTCATTATGGTTACTCCCACTAATTGCAAGAAGAAAAAAACAAACACTCATTTTAGAGACAGCATTTCGAGCTGTTAGAATGTTGCCGTTTGTTGGAAAATGGGCTATACTGGTCTGACATTCTACGAATCCACCAGACCAGACTCGACACGTCAAACTCTAACAACTCCATCCAACACACTGCAACAAACACAGACCCGGCCCACACTGACCCAACTGTTGGTGTTTGTTGGCGTTTGTTGGAGCAGTGTGCAAGCTCAGTGGTTAGCACTTCTGCCTCACAGCAAGAAGCTAACACTGGCGCATTTACAGAAATGTTGATTGATGTGCATTGTCCTAATCAAATAAAACTTACAAGCTCCTTTAGCCTCAGAAACTCCCCAATAGGAGGTACGCTTTCCGGATGCCCGCTTACCCCCCTTGGTGGTCTCCCTGTCATCATGGTTGGTTCACTTCCTCTAACAGCAAACTGTTACTGGGCGTGGTGGAAAGTACCAAAAACATTCAAGGAGGGTTTTGAAACTGACAGCCAGGTGGTTTTCGTTCTTTCTTTTACATTTTTTTTTTGCTATTAATATCAATACTTTGCGTATAAGGATTCAGAAAAAAAAAAAGGCATGTGATTTCATTGCGCCCCAAACCGAAGTCTTCTCACTGCTGCGAGGAAAACGAAAGTGAAAGTAACTTTTTTAACAAACGTCCGTCATAAGCTGTAGCCTTGAAATAAAATGCGCAATTTCGACCAGAATGTAAGATGAAACTATTTCCGAATAAAAGATGGCTAGAATACACTAAAAGTAGCATAATGTAGAGCAAACGACCACACGACTAGACGATAAAGGGTATTGCAGCTACTTTCAGTTATCACCGGTCACAATCTGTTTGTGTTTTTTAAGTTTACAACGAAATGCATTCATCGGTCTAAAGTTACTTACCACAAAGCCCATGAGCATCATCAGCAGCAGTGCATGCATCTTACTGAAGTGTGCTGGTAGCATGTCGTAGCTCCGCCTGTCTGTTTGTGTCTGTCTGTGGTGAAGTGAAGGACCGTCTCTTCTACTAACGTGAGGGGGAGGGAGGGGCTGCGCGAGGGAGGGGGGTTTCCTCGGCACTTGACCATTTCCTGTAAATGATTCGTGACGCAGCCTACACAGTCAGTTTGGTTTCTGAAATGTCCAGAAGCAACACGAATTTCCTCAAATGTCCTACCCCAGCCACGCCATGAAAGCTTGTGGTTGATTTAGACCAGGGCATTATTAAAGTACAGTATATCAGTGGTGGAAGTAGAAGTAGCCTACTCTATTATCACAGTGTGGAAATACTCCAAAACAAAAGTCCTGTATATAAAATGTACAGGCTCCTTACGTAAAAATAACTATAACTTAGGACTGCTCCCTGTCAGTGCTGTGTTATGGTAGCCTATATTATATTATTGATGTGCACGCATCTTTTTACGGTTGCAGTTGGCTGAGGTGGAGCTAATTTTAAGTTGTATTCATCCATTTAATCTAGTTTAGTCTACAGCAGCGCATTGTATTTAAATACGCTCATTGTATATTTTGTATTTGAAATGTCAATCTGCAAAGAAACCCAGTAACTGTATAGCTGCAAATAAATGTAATGCAGTAAAATGCATTACATTTCCCTCTGAAAGTAGATCCCCAGAGTCGCACAGAAGTGAAGTACTTCAGTTTTCCCACAGGGAAAACAATATAAAGTCATCACGTGTATTACTGTATTCTCAAACTGCCATGGCTTCTTAGGAAATGTATGACAGATTGTTGTCATTGTTCTCGGTCACACCTGCTCTACTGTAGAGCCTGAAACTACCCCCAGATGGAGGGATTCCCCAAAAAGTTTTCATGTGGGGGTTTTCCCATATGGTCACCAAGTAACAGCTGGCGAAGGTGCGCCTCTTATGTTCAGACATGCGTACTGACCATTTACTGTGTTCAAAACGCGATCAAGTAAGCCCCACGCCCCTATTTGATCTGGTCGAACCAAGTCCAACGAGCTGCCGTTCCGATTTTGTTTTGATTGCGCTATTCTTGCAATTACGGCGCATGTAGCGGGTGCAGCCAAAAAGCATGCGCACTTCATTTGTTATAACCTTTTCCCTCACTGGAGATTCCAACGGTTTCCTAATAAGAGTGTCCTCTCCTGTGCACACAGAAAATAAACCCACTTTAACATTCCTGTTTTCCTCGGGTCAAATCTGACTCGCTTTCAACAAGTTTCTAGATCAGAAATTTGGGTTTCTTGCAACCAAATTGTCAAAAAAAAATAAACAAATAAATAACGTGCATGGTTCCATACAACGCTCTTCACGACTAATATAAATGATCAGTTCACTACTTTAATTGAATTAGGTTGTTTCATTCAATTGTATAGCATTTGAAAAAGAAAATGATAAAAGAACGTTAAAAAAAAAGTGGCAAGAAGGTCGAAAAAAAGTGGAGAAAAAAAAAACAATCGGGAAAAGCGACAAAAGTGTTTTCATTTAAAATTATGACGCAAAAAACCAAAGAAGTTGACGGGAAAGACAACACAAGGGTTAATATTTACATAATGACAGTGGATTTGTACTTCCCCCTCATGTCAGATCTCAGGTTCTTAGGTCAATTGTTTCAGTAGAAATCAGACTTCACCTTCATGTTATTCCCGGTTGTGTGATCTCTTATCATTCCTGTCACAGAAGATCCACCTGTGAGAGGCAGGGGCATTTTGAAGTGTTAATAATACACAAGCAATGGGACCTGGAGTCATTTTTTTCACGTTTTTCTTCTTCTTTAGTACTGACATTTATGTGTCTAAACTTTTTGTGTGCATTGTCTTGTATTAGACTTGCTCAGCTTGTCATATATTAAAATATTCTGAACACAGAGTGAGGCTGGGGAGGAAGGGTGTGTGAAGGGGTAAAATGTAAAAAGTTTTTTATCACTTTTTACTACACATTTCCAATTTTCTTGAACAAATATTCAGTGTAATGCATTCCCAGTTATGTGCTTCTCTCTTCCTACATAAAAAAATACTTATTTGACCATTTTTATTTTTAAATTCAGTCAGTAGACTTTTCATACTGTAAAGTTCTGCACTGTTGTTGGTATGGGTAAGATCCCTGGGCATGTCGGTAGTAAATGTGATGATAGTAGCACTAACCATTTATATAAGTTGATATAAGACTGAAATATAGGGATATCAATGTTATCCATATTACTAATGAACATTGATAAGTTTATTACATCACTGTGCAGTGCATTATGGGGTGCTACCGCCATATTGTGATGCCACACCCTAAAACAAACCAACAGACTTTTACTCGCTTTTAGTGCTCGCACTAAGTAGGCCTAAGGAAAAGGGGTTCCACAAACTGGAGACAAACTCCTACTGGTTGCAATATATTGAAAATATTGTGCTATATATTATCGGAAGCGTGGATCCTAATGAAATACCAAAAAGAAGAATGGATGCCTTGCCTCCCCTCAAGTTTCCCAATATTTTTATTCCCAAACTGGGAAACTAAAATTCAAAAGGTGCACGACCACTCGCGGCAAAAACAACATAAGATGTGGGGACGTCATTTCATAGCTCGCGCACCTCGCGACGGGAACACCACGGCTACTATCAACTAAGCTTAGCATCGCCTTGTTCTCCTGTTCCCTGACGAAACCTTTGTTCATTGTCACGTCGTGTTCTTCTGTTAGTGTTTTGTCTTTTGTCTCTCAATAAAATAAAATAAAAACTGTACACGAAAGTTTTAGTGATTTCTACAGATTTTGTCCTGTGTACAGAGGAAGAAGTTAACCTTTTTTTTTTTTTTTTCATTAAGTCGTATTTCGCCACTGTCGAACTTAATGCTTGCTCTTGGGGGAATTACTGGAATTGTTGGGGCTTCATAAATGATAGTGTGGTCTAGACCTACTCTATCTGTAAAGTGTCTTGAGATAACTCTTGTTATGATTCGATACTATAAATAAAATCGAATTGAATTTCATGAGTATAGAAAAACACATTCTGAGTAGGAATCCATGGGAGATATGAATGGCATTAATGTATTATTATGGGCATTGGGAAAGAGCTGCAGGTTTCTTAGCCCTCTCTACTGTGTAGGGAGGAGCAGATCGAACTGACTGGAAATGTTTGCCGAGAAACCCTGTGTGTTACTGTGGGTGTGGCTGAACAGACACTACCTGAAGTGTATCCTGAACTGAAACAGGGAGGTGGTATTAAGAGTGTTACAAATCACAGCACTCACTGCCTTCACAAGTCAGGAGGTGCAGATCCCTGTTTAGGTCTTGCATGACGGAAAAACAAAATCTTTGCTATTAAAAAGAGGATTAGTTTCACGGACTGAGCGGTTGCATGGATGTTTCCTGTGAAATCTGAGCAGCTATGATGCCAAACTTAGGATCAAGGAAGAAAGACAATCTATCCAGAATGGACAGATACACTAAGGACCTGCCACAGGTAATATTTCAGTTTATATACATAGACAAGGAAGCAAGCATCAAGCGATGCATTCTTTTAAACAGCAAATGTCAAGTTCTAATTCACAACGAATAAGTGTAAGTGTAAAACCAATGCTTCTGCAGATCAGCCCTCTCGCTTTCATTAACCTCTGTGCAGCAAAAGGAGTTTGGGTTTATGAGAGTCTCTCAAACATTTCCTACTTCCTCAATTTAACCTGACTTCCCTACTGCAGTAGTAGTTTCCCACAATGAAACACATATTTACTCAGTAATGTGACAGATAATGAGTGATTTAAGGAAGACAATAGGTTCCTGTAATGCATGCATCTTACAGATGGTGGTTCCTCTTTAGAGTTCCAGAGAACTGAGTCTAACTTTTCTCGCATCTCTTATCACCCATCATGCACAATCTAAAAGATCACTGAAGAAGTGAAATATTGGTCAAGCTAAATGGAAGAGCATGAAAGCCTTAAAGGATGTTTGAAAATGGCTTTGTAGTAGTACTCCATATGTTATTCGTTTGTTTACCAAATGCAACACTTTAAAAGGGCTAGATTTAGTCACACGAAAATGCATATTTTGGGGAAATGGTCACCAGAATTGTTCACATACAGTATGATTAGTTCACAATAGGGCTAACATCATGAAACATAAGACAGCAAATTGACCTAACAATTTCCATATAATACAATTGATCTCTATTTACCGTGTTGCTGTGCCTTCAGTTGAGCAATGAGATGCAGCTGAGCATCATGAACAAGGTGAAGAACGGAGAGCTGTCCATCGAGGATGCCATAAACCAGGCCAGGGAGCAGCTGGTCCAACAGAAGAACCTGGCTAAAGAGGTACCAAGATTTCAAACCAAGATTTCTCGATAGATTGTGGGCTGTGATCTCAAAGCTACCACGTTGGCCTGAGTTTGAGTATGGTGTAGTTTTCTACTCTATTTTGAGGAAATTGGGGGACTTGGCGTTTGGTGCTGGGAAGGTAGCACGCAGAACGAACCACATCAGTTAAGTTGAGGGCCATAAAACCAAAATAAAGGGCTGAAAGACACTTATGGCGTTTTCCCACTACATAGTACCTGGTCGGCTTGGCTTGGCTCGACCGCAGTTCCCCGTCCTCCGTTTTCCATTGCAGATTGCCTCATGCATGAGGCGAGCGTGGCTGGTCGCCATAGCGACGCTGCAGGTAACTGCCGTGACCAAACGCGACACACACTCACACAGAACATCAAAGGTGTGTTGTTTTTGATTCTAGGCATGTGGCCGTTGCCACAGCCAGAAGACAAACAAACACCGCTGGCTAAACTATTTAAAAATGGCGGGTTTGTTCAGGACACCCCCCGTCTGTCGCTAGCAATGATGACACAGTGATTAGTGACGATTCTCTCCGACCAATCAGTAGTCTGCAGGTTTTCACGTCACCTTTTGATATCACCTCAGCTCGCTTGGAACCTCAACGGAGGTGATACTAAAAAAAGTACCTGTCGGCAGGTACCAGGGACTTTTATTCATTATGGAAAACCCCAAAAAGGCGAGTAGAGTCGAGCTGAGTCGAGCAGGTAACGCCATAAGGTTACAACGTTCCCCATCTACACAACACAAACACATTAAAGCTTATCAATCTTTTCTGTTAACTCTCTGCCACTTTGAAATGTAATCAGTTTAAAGACATTATTTGCATCCTATATTGCTTTGCGAATGACCTACTTGTAAACCTGTCTTGTTAACATATTATTGAGCTGCTCAGCCTGCTGGATTGGTTTTAAAAGTAATCCGTCGTCGGCAAGTTTGATTTGCCAGAAGGAGGAATGTGGCTGCCTTTGTTCTACGCCTTAGCAGGAAACACTTGAATGAAAAAAGATTACTGTCCTTAAAAATACCTTTTTACATTGTTCACTGAAAGGGGTTTTCCCAAGTAGGTATTCATATCTAACATTTGAGCATTTTTGGTTGTTCTTGCAGGAACCTCAACCCTCACAGTGCAACTTCAGTGTCTACAAGCACAACCACTACAGGTGGCAGAAACGAGTTCTTCAGGTGAGTTTAAAAAGAAAAAGCCATGCTAGCCGCTCTGGGAAGCTGTATTAAGCACAGCGGTGCTTTGTGGTTCAGCATGCTAATACAACAATGCTAACAGGATGTTTAGCAGGTATAATGGCCCTGACACACCAACCCGATAATCGGCCGTTGGACAGTCTGGCGAGGTCGGTGACTCGAGTCTGTTCAGTGTGTTCCGTGCCGTCGTCCCTTGGAGGAGCTGTCGGCCTTCATTTTGGCCGACCTGACTTGCTGGGTCAGAGGGCAGGCAGTCGGACTCACTGCACCAATCTGATTGGTAGTGCTAACCCGGAAATAACGAGCGGGATGAGTGACGAACGCCTCTCAAAACGAAAATCTTTTAAACTGACCTTTGTTGATCTGAAATGAAGACAGATTCAGCAACTGCATGGCCTATTTCTTGCTTAAAATGTTTTCAGAAACACGTTTCAGTGAACTATTTTCGTAAAATACGAGATCGTATTTCGAAAAACAACATTACTATCTGCTGGAGAAGCCAGACCCACGTTGTCGTTTCCGGTTAAAACATTTTTTATTACGTCTCGCGCACGCGCAGAACGTACACTCAAGTCGCCGTCGCTTCGGTGTGTTCTGACTGATCAGTCCGACTGCCTTTTCTGCCAATGGTCAGCCATCGGGTTAGTGTGTCAGGGGCTTAATGTGTACCATGCTCACCATCTTAGTTTACAACATTTGCTAATTTGCACTAAACCCAAATCACATCGGAGGCTGATTGGAATGTCTTTAGTTTTGCAGGTTTTAGGGTCAGAAACCAAAGCATTGGACAACTTAAAATTTACCTGATTGAAAAATTACTCCAATGATGACCAAAGTGATTACAATTCATCCAGAGGGGTGCATGAATGTGTCACCCCGATGTAAAGAGGTAAAGTCAGAGGACCAACAAAGCCAGTATATGCTTCATCCTCTGGGGACCATGCACTTCTGTAAAAACTTTCATGGCGATCCGTCCAACAGTTTTTGAGATATTTCAACGTGGATCAGCTCGCTAGCGTGGCTGAAAAGACTGCATCACACAATCAAGTATGATCATTTTCACTGTGTTACAGTAGATGTAATATAACCTCTCTCATTGTGACCAACCCAGATTGATTTCAAGACCAAAATGCTGTGCAGCATCAGCAAAGGAATTGTAAAGAGACAACTTCCCTTTTCCATTGTCAAGAGTTGTGATGATGGAGTGGGTTCCAAGTTCTCCATTTCCTTTAAAGGACATCATGATTATGATTTGGAGGCCACTTCGCTGGAGGACAAACACAAGGTGAATTTACACTGACAATAGGCTCGTTCGAGATGAGCCAGACCTGCGCTGAATCGATCGCCGGCGATCGCCGCCCAATGCATGCCGGTTAGATTTGTGTCCGACTTGATCCCGACTTGCTCCGACGTCACGCACGCGTGGGCAACGATAATCTCACGAGATCAAGGTGGCCGCAGTTTTGAGACACAGGCAGCGCGGTTAATTTTCACCCGACTGCAAGACCCAGGCGGACCCAGGGCATGCTGGGAAACGCCGGCCTTGGTTCAGAATCGACTCAACACGATGACGTTTTATATAAACTTTTTTATTCATTCTGATTTGGAGGGATTTTAACTGCTATTTGTCTGATTTAAAGGCTTATTCTGTAGAAACCACTTGTTGTGTGGCTGATAGATGATGATACAGATCATCTACAGATCGCATGTAGAGCATTTTGACAGCTACTCTGTCAAAATAAAAACAACTGGAGACTGTATAAGAGCTGATATATTGGTCTGAAAACACTAAATCGGACCACAGTGTTTCTGTCACTTCCTGTTCAGCCTGAAGGCTGCTGGAATCAGCTGGAAAACTGTGCGACTTGAGAGCGGATTTTTGTCACCGCCCCCCGGCGGCTCCCGCCGGCTCTCGTCCACTTTACAGGCGAGGCGCAGTTCATCTCGAACGAGCCTAGTGCTTTCATTTAAATGGTAAAAGGATTTCATTTAGGTGGAGCTGCCATGCAAGGTGCTGGCCTGCTTTTCGGGAGCAACTTTGGGTTCAGTGTCTTGCTCAAGAAAACTGACATGAAGACAGGCGGAGCCGGAGATCGAACCACCAACCTTGTGATTAAAGGACAACCCGCTTTACCTACAAGTCCTCCAAATCATACGACCAAATAGGTTGTTTATTCCTACCCTCTAATATGACCCATAGAAGCGTTTTCATAAATTAGCGCCCCTAGCACCTAGCAGTAGCAGGAAATACAACCCACAGGAGCGTTTTTCTGTTTTTCATGTCTAAACTTAAAGGGGAACTTTGCAGTTGTTTATTTTTAGCTTAATGTACCTTAACTGAACAGCTTCGGAGTCATTGGAATGGTTATATGACTTTGGTTATATGACGGCCGGCAAGCCGTCGGCCTCAGCGTTCAGGAAGTATGGCGTGATATCAGGTCTCACGATGTAACAAATCGCTTCACAGCACTGCACACATACGCACCATTCAGGAACCGGCAAACAAGGTAGCGATGGAGTTTTTCACACTATGGTCATGGCTGAGCCGGCAAAAAAAGAAGTTGAAAGCTAGGAAAGCATTGTCGGAGGAACAGAGAAAGAGGAAACGGCAGACTGACTGACCGAGGAGTCAGACACGAGTAAACATAGGAACTGCCAATATCTATTCCGAAGCGGTATGGGGGGGTGGGGGCTCTATAGAGAAACCTGCAAGCAAAAAGTGAAGAAATGGCCAAAACTGCATAGCGCCACTTTAACGGTTGCAGTTTCAAAAAAGCTAACATTGTGAAACAGCAGTTTGTTTATGTTTAAGCAACAAAACTATTGAGTTAAAAGATCATGGTTTGGATTAAAATCAGTGCATTTGTTGCGTTACTGCATTCGAGTTACAAAGAAAAATAAATCATTTTCCTTCATTGATTCAATTATTATACTCCGTACAACTCTGTTAGGCGTGTCATTTACGGCGTGTTATTTGTACTTGTATTACGATGTATTACTTTGTGTTGTTACTGAAGCTTTCCTTGGCACTTTTTCATACTGGTGATCGTCTCTTTTTGAGCAGATGATGCAGCTTGTGAATCAGATCATTTATGGGAACATATTCAATGATCCTGAAGAGGATGATGCAGAAACATTTCAGCAGCCTCAAGCGTCACAAAATCTTCGGGAAGGTGTCTTGTTACTGCACAGAGGTGGCCTGGCATCATTAAAATGGGTGAAGTACGGATGTGTCCTTGTTATTGTAAAGCTGCTGTTAGAAAAACAGATAAACAAATGTGCAGCAAAGTTAGTGATGAGAAATGATTTATGGCCACATGTTCACACCCACATTCTCAGTTACAAATACATTTATTTATTTTTTAATCAGGACTGTGAATCTTAGCATGTTTTGAGTTTGTTTTATTCTCACACTGTAGAAGTGACAAACCAAAACCCCTCTCCAGACACATCTGACATATTCATTCACAAAAAACTTCAATGAACTAGTTAAAAAGTCTTAAAATGACATCTTCTCCTTCCCCCTCATTGAAAAGTCCTACATGAAAAGTCTCATACTAAAAAGTCAATTCTCAGTGTTGCATGTTTCACACGTGTAAAACTGCATACTGGACAGACTGATCTCATGAAGTGGCAATTCGTATGCCATTATTGGCGTGTTATCAAGACGCATACTCGCTGGGGGGGGTGGTGGTGGATGGGTCAAACAACACAGGACTTTCATTCATGCGGTGTCCCGCATGTGAAGTTTCCTTTCCACATTTGCTCTTTTCCTAAACCCAACTCTGTTCTTCTTCTCCTAATCCCAACCGGTTCTTCTTTTCCTAAACCCAACCCGAGTGGGACGTTTCCTAAACTCAACCGTAGCCTCGCAATAACAAGTAGCCTTGCGATAACACGTAGCCACACGCCACATGGCTTTAGAAAGTGGCGTGTATGTTTAAGCTGTGATGTTGCAGACTGCCGTCCGCTGTATACAGCGTAAACATACACGCGGATAGCTCAAAATGCGTACAGATAACACGCCACTTGGCTTTAGGAAAATGTTGTGTATGTTTACGCCAAGTCATGATGTCATGTTGCACTGGACCACAACTTTAGAGATTTAAGGTGGCCAGAGAGAAAAGATTCCCCCTTCAGCAGATGAATGTAAAAAAAACAGCCAAAAACAGCTAACCTGCAGAAACAGTATAGGTCTATATGACAGTCAGTATACAGTACAAACACTCGGTATGTCGTGTGTTCTTGGGACACAGCTCAGGTCCTGTTGTCGTGGCAGACATCGCCCTCTCCATTTTTGTTCCAGATATGAGGTCCAGCTCCACCTAGGTCAGCTAACACTGATCCCCTTCAGGGGACGAGGCCCTGCTGACGGCGAGGTGACATCCACGGTGCCCGTTTCCATCGTGATTCACCTGTCAGACGGCGACACCAGCGTACAGAAACCTCACAGCTCGGACACTTTCACCCTGATCACCCACAAAAATGAGTACCAGTGAGTGAGGATTATTAAGATGTGGGAACAGCGAGCAAGCGGTTAATGGATTCTGTCAATCACATTAGCCGTTTCTCTTCTAATTAATTCACAGCCTTGTAAGAGTGGGTAATTTCAGTCTCCTCTGCAATGCATTGAAAACATTTTATAATATTGTTGCACTTATGATGTAGCCTTGTTTGAGTAATAATGTCATAAATATAGGCCTCGAGGGTTAATTGCTAAAGTTATGTCAGCTAATGAGGGAAGTTAAATATTATGGATTTATTGCAGGTTCCGGGTGCCTGTCCCAGATCAAGCATCTCCCCCTGAGGCTGTCCAGAGGGAGCGAGATGCCTGGGTCCAGGCCATCGAAAAACTGTGCTCAGACTGGAAGAGGAAGTCAAAGGGCATACACATGTTTGTGGAAACAAAGGGTCCACAACATCTCAGCATAGCCAAAGACACGGAAGACACTGACACAGATCTCGAGTCAAGCGGTGGATTGGGTGGTATAAATAAATATCCTCCAGTCGATTATGAAAATCCCACTTCTGGCAGTGGAGACAATTCATCATGCGGTGACACGAGTCAAAGTCATCCCTCGGCCGGTTTTATCAAGCCTGTTCCTAAACCTCGCAGCATGAAGAACATTGCTGTTACCAAGCCTGATATTTTGCCTCCCGTGCCATCTCCAACCTCCCCCGGTGTCTTAGCCTCATCTTCTCCCACCTCCCCTCAACCCTCACCCTCCAAAGTCCCAGAAACTCCTAACCATGAATCGGGCTCGTCGGTTGTGAAAACGCCTGCACCGCCGATCATCCCTCCCCCCCCGCGCCCGCCTTTAGCCTTCAAATTCCCGATGCAGTTGGGAAAACCACGCACCAAGGCTTTCCACTGGGACCTAATCACCTCAGAGAAGGTAACACTTGTCAGTTAAAATGTCATTCATCAGAAGACACAAAATTACCCATATTTTTACATTCAGCTACGCAGCTTACAAAGTGTCTCATTAGTGGGAATTATTCATGTTTAAATGCAGTGTTTTATTATTGTGGAAGCCGCTGAAAGGTCAGTTTCAGCTTGGTTTTACTTTATTATTCCTCGCATTGCATCACTGCCGGGAATTATTCTTTGTTTTCTCTGTCAATTATTGCTTTCCCCCAGTGTTGCTCTTTTGTAATTTTGACATTGATTTCCTCATGTAATGGAGTTGTCTCACTCCTGAATTAATTTGTTTCTTGGCAGATTGCAAAATCATTTTGGGTACAAGAAAGCAGCAGGAGGATTGAAATCGACACGTCGCGCTTATATGAGCAATTTTCCGTGAAAGATCCGGGGACGTTTGGCGCGGCTGAGCCGACCAACACGCAGAATATTATGCTCAACCAGAAGATTGCACACAACTTCAGTGAGTAGCTCAACAATGTGTTTGGGAGTGTTGAGGTGAAACTGCTTTTGAATATTGCCCGTTGCAATAGATAATTTGCAGCGTTTTATGATGGAGATTAAATTTTCCCAGAAAAATAATGAGGGCAATTTTCACGTTGCAAAGAAAAGGCATTCTTCTGGATTAAGTCAAATAAAGGAGTTTATTCTGTCAGTAAATTAGAAGGGCTGGTGTGAAATAAAACCAGCAGAGGGAAGCACCACAAAGAGTATCCAGGATCTCTGCAGAAGCAGTGTTAATGGTGTACTCAAATTAGAATTTTAAACACCCAATTAAAAGCAAGCTGACCTGGAATCTCTTTAAATGAAGGTCTTATAACTGCTGCCATTTTGCTCTTTAAAAACTGATGGTTGAGACGGTTATGATGTCACAGCTGCTGTAAGGGCAGAGGATGTACCTCCTATGTGTCTGCAGGGGGCAGTGTGTGACCAGTCCTGCAGTGCCACAACTGCCCATGCAATCTGCAGAGCTATTGTGAAGTGGAACATATTCTATATCCCATCTAATGGCTTTTCACTTTTGATTAACTGAGTGTACGTGGCTTGTATGTGTTAAGAGCCAAGCCAGGGAAGAACATCTCCAAAGCTCCAACAGGCACAGACACTGTGAGGCGATACAGATGTGGTGGTGGTGGTGGTGGTGGGCTGCTAAATGCAATCAGTGAGAGCGTGCAGACCGGCGACATAATTAGAGTTCACAAGTTCATAAAATATGGATAGGGGATCTGAGGGGACAACGACAGCGATTTCCTGTCTTGATACAGAATACCCCAGCATTCGGAGTTTGTGCTCCTCCCTGACCTGGAAACTTTGGTTGTGTCAGGAACAGGAGCTGAGCGACGGCAGCCTGCAGGCAACCTGAGGCCATGCATCTTTTGTTTGCGAGCTTTAGAAAAATGTAGACATTTGAAGAACAAGGGAAACTCTGTCTCTCCAACTCTCTCCTAACACTGATATGCATAGAAAGTGACATCTAAGCAGCGGTGGTGGAAGTATTCAGATCCTTTTCCTTTAGTAAAAGGAACAATACTTCAGTCACAATAATAATAATGGAAATAATAATACATTGGATTTATATAGTCATTTTTTTCCTCAAAGACGCTTTACATAGGATACAAATAAAAGCAAGGAGTAAACATTTGAATAAAGACAATAAGAGTAAAATTGCAAGACAACAAATATAAACATGGGCCGGGGGTCTGAAGAGGTGGGTTTTGAGGGCCTTTTTGAATGCTGACAGTGTGGGAGCACTGTGCTTCGGGAGTGAGTAATCTCGCACTGCCAGCTCCATCTCCACAGCGCTGTGGAGTAAGACCTGGCTACACCGCCCATACATTCAAAAAAAGGTCAGAAAAAAGGGCTTGGGGTTGTTCGCATTTCTTTAAACCAATCACAATCGTCTTGGGTGGAGCTAAGCTCCGGACGCAGCGACTGTGGCTCTGTAAATAGTCTCGGGAAGGAACTTGTTTTGGTGGAACATTTGCACTCCGCAGAAGAAAACGCCACATACAATATTAAAAGAAGTTCACTGTTCACAGTAACATGGGCTATGTAAATTAGCTGGATACATGGTTAAACCTCATTTGCTCTTACCAGTGTGTACTTTGTCCACAGCAATCCAACCAATCGGTCCCAAAACGTCCCAGTTAGAGAGTAAATCATGTAAACAATCTTCACAATCATTCCCCGAAAGAACCAAGCAGGCCTGTCTTGTTGCACGATCCAGCTTTTCTTCATAACTTGCCATTTTCAGCGTGTAGCTCGTTAACTCGAAGAGCAACACACGAAGAGCGGAAGCGTTGGGACATCCAGCGCGTGGATGTAGGACAATTATGGCATCAGCCGACCGGAGGCTTCTGGATGGGGGGGGGCGTCAGTCAGACTGATCTCAATAAGTGGCGTATGTATGACACGCCAATTTGTATGCCATTTTGGTGTGTTATGAAGACGCATAATTGCTTTTTAGAGTATTTATCAACGCTGTTTGGCCTCCACTGACTTACATTACCTTGTGATTGCGTGTCAATTTACGCCGTAGCAAGTAGTATGAAAGGGCGAAAATCCGCGTAGGGCGGTTGGTCGGGGGATGGGTCAAACAACACAGGACTTTCACCCAGGAGACCGGGGATCGTGTCCCGTTTCCTAAACCCAACTGTCCCTTTCTTCTTTTCCTAAACCCAACCCCGTTATCGTTTTCCGAAACCCAACTGTCTGATTATGTCTGCGTCTTGATAACGGCGTAGACATAGCTCAAAATGCGTACAAAATGCAATAAAAGATGCACAGATATCAACTTTCTAGGCTGATTCCGATTTTCTTTGAGTTAGGCCAAGCGATACCGATTTTAGCCAATTCCGATTACATTTTTTCTAATCACTACACAGCACACACACATATTTATTTTCTATCTTTTCTTTAATAAAACATTTTGCATAAAACATAGAACATTTTTTGAACAGATAATGAATGGATCACTATAAAATAGAACTATATAAATTACTTCCTATGTGGGAAATTCACACACATCTAAAGTGCAATGTTAGAACCATTTCCTTCTTTTCACATCCAATATCCAACTAAAAAAAATTTGATTTTGGTTTTGGTGAGAGCTTTTTAAAAGAACAGAATCAGACCAAAGGTGATAACTGTGTTTTCACCTCAGGATTCAGATTCCATAGCCTTATATGAAAAAAAAATTGTAATAGGACTTCTTTCTCTCCTACTTACTCACACTCCCTCTCTCTCACACACACACACACACACACACACACCCTTGTTTGCATGTTTATCACCACAAACTTGCCTAAATTTGTGCTATTTATTCAGCTCATATCTCATTCTGTGCCACACTATTTATTCATCTGATTCCATTACACTGGGAGCCATTATGCACGTGAAATCGCTGCAGTTTTTTTTTTTGTTTGTTTTTTTAAACAAAGATAGCAACAGCTCAGCAGACACCACCTCAGACTCCACCTCGAACACATGATATCGCAAGTAGGTGATCAATAATTAACACACAAACTTAGAACTGTTGATTAGCGTCACACACAAAGCTGGAACTCTTACGGGGTCCACAGCGACTTTAACATTTTGTTACTTGCAGTTACACAGTGAGGCAGATGGAGTTAGACAGCTTGAGCAGGTGGTTGTATTATTGTTGTACGGCGGTTTTAGAGTGCTTTCCTCTGGTAATCAGCTTGATCCTTGTGGGCAAGCTGCGTTGTGATACCATAGGACAATGCTGTAATGATCAATAGTATTTTAAGGGCTCTCCAGGAATCCAAAATACTTTTGACAACAAGATTGTAGCTTGTATTGATTTTTTTTTATTATTACTACATTCTTTAAAAGAAATACCCACAGAGCAGATGAAAGACAGAACTACTACTAAGTTTGTGTATGGATGTGGTGGGATTCTGAAACGCTAATGACAGCTCTTCTCTGCATGCAACCACAACGTTCAAATCAGTAACTTTTGATAAAGTGATGAAATATCTTCTGCAATATGTCCGTACACCCCCTTTTTTATAATTAAGACCCTTTAAGTAACCAATTTAACATACCAATACAATATTAAAATACTTACTGTAAGTAAAATTACAGAAGAAGATAAAGCAAGATACTTAAAGTACTTACTCTGTAGAAAAATGTCCCCTGTGGCTGATACATTATACGATTTTACATTATAAAATGTAATACTGATGCCTCAATGCATATGCGGTATTTTACTGTTGCAACTGGTCTAAGTGGAGTTGCTTTTAACTACTACTACTACTGTTAAGTAGTCCAGTTGTTTCCAACCTAGGAGTCAGGTCTACGTTGTCTTTTTGGTGGAACTGTTAACGACTCATGGACATCTACAATGCAACAAGGGACCTCAACTAGACCCATGACTCTTTTGTAAGCCAAAACAAGCCA
Organism: Perca flavescens; assembly: GCF_004354835.1. Classification (NCBI taxonomy): domain Eukaryota; kingdom Metazoa; phylum Chordata; class Actinopteri; order Perciformes; family Percidae; genus Perca; species Perca flavescens. The sequence continues at coordinate 6,443,702 of NC_041337.1, forward strand.
ATGTAGTATAAGCCTATGACAATGTTTTTTAATATAAAATCTTAAAGATATAATGTGTAGTGAGTATCGATTACTGTTTGACAACACACAGCATGCAAAGTTGGCCCCTTTGAGAGAGAGAGAGAGAGAGAGAGAGAGAGAGAGAGAGAGAGAGAAAGCACCAGTGGCCGAGCGAGCTAGAGAGTGAATACAAACAGGGAGTGCCGAACAAAGCAGTGAATCAGAACCATACAATTATAAGTTTGTATTTAGTAAGTTCTATACTGATTGTTTAATGGCGGTTACGATCCTAAAGTACAAATAAACACAAAGGATTGTGCGTGTATGCAGAGCTTCATCCGGTCTGTGTGTGTGTGTGTGTGTGTGTGTGTGTGTGTGTATGAGACGCTGAGCATCGTGACAAAGCCAGGGAATAAGAACGGGCTGCACAGGCTGCAACGCTGTTATTGGCGGGTGGAGGGTTACACACCCACGTGGGGCCCAAAGTCAGAAAAATAAGAACATACAGGCAGAGAGCAGGGTCTCTGCAGATACAGACACTACCACACTCGTCTAGTAATTATAAGTGATAATTAAGTTTTATTTTTTTGTAATATATATATATATATATATATATATATATATAAAATATGCAATACAATATGCATATTATTCAACTAGTAACCTAGTAAATATAGTTGTCAAAAATGTAGTGAATTAAAAAACACAATATTTCCCCGCTCACAAGTTGAGGAGTAGAAATTTAAAGTAGCACAACATGTAAATACTCAAGTCTAAAGTACAAAAGTGTACTAAAGTTCAGTACTTGAGTGAATATTTCCACCACTGGGTGAGACCCATTGTGGTTTTGTATGATCATAGTACATTTCGGTTTAGAAGGTGTGTCTGACTAATGTGGTTATTTACCTTTAGAGCCCCGGTGCCTGCTGCCTATTTAACGACTGGAAATGTCGCACTGCTAATTAAAAGTACACCTGTGGCTTCCTGCGCCCAGTGGGATACGCTCTCCATCTCCATACTCTACTTAGTCAGGGCAATGCCCAGTTTGTCTAAGTGCCAATCAACAAAAGGGCTTGATTTGCAATGATTATTTTTTATTTTAGGCCAGACCCTTAACTTTCACTCCCGAGGACAATGGTAGCACTCAACATTGTTTTTTTTGTTTTTTTTATATTTGATGTTGTTATCCCTCATTTGAAAATGTGACACAAAAGCCTGTGTCTGTCCTGGTGAGGGAATTACTGACTCCGGTCTTAAATGTCAAGGATTTAGAGACGTGTTGATTACAGCTTTGTACCTCCAAACTACTTAACATTCAACATGATTATTTTATTTACTTTGTCATGAGTAGGTATTCAATCAGTTTAATTATTTGGGATTTAGTAATAGAAAAACCAGACTCCTATTTTGGATGGGAAATGTTGGAACTCAACCATTATGGACAGTTAAAGGAATAGTTTGACATCTTGGAAAACAAATGAGCTCATCCGCTTCTTTTGCCGAGAGTGAGATGAGAAGATTGATACCACTCTCAAAGTGTGAAGCTGGAGCCAGCATTTGCATAGCTTAGCTTAGCATGAAGAGTTAAGTAACAGGATTCTTCAAGTTAAATTTAAAACTTTTTAATACCTCCTGGGACGAAATTTAATGCCAACTTCACGGCCATATAATGGAAAAACAGTGTGGATTTTAGGCCCGAGAAAATAATTATTTACCATGTAACGTTATAAAACATTTTATTATAATACTCCACAATCATATTTAATTCCCAATAGCTTTGTAAGGTGCGTTTGTACTATGTATAATAAAACATGTGTTGCATTTAGACAGGGCCGGATTGGGACTCATTTTCAGCCCTGGATTTTCATGCCTTAGACCGGCCCACTTTACTTCACGAATGACTATATTAAAAAAATTAATCAAAACCTTAGTATACAAGTCTGCAATAGCGCCCTGTCCCCTACATCCTTGTAATTTGTGTATTTTGTAAAATATCACTATTTCCAAGTGTTGCCTCACAATGTAGATTTATTAGAAAAGTTAACATCTTAACAACAACCCAATGATGTTGAACAATATCAGAATCTGTTTCTGTGCAAATAAGTAATCACAGATTAAATAAACAACAAGATACATTGTATAGCACTTTCTAATGACACCATAATCTATTTTTTCCTTTGAATATTTCATACAACTTTCATAATGGGTCACAAGTAATATTTGGTCATAAAAGTGATTATATTGTAGCTAATCTGATCATGTTTGCTTGTTCACACACTGTGATACAACAGCTTACAGTAGATGTGCCATCCACACTGACAGCAGCTATCCCTAATGCACACTACTGGCTCTGCTTCTGACACTAAATCACATTTTATAAATTGTCATAATTCTCAGCACAAATCTCTCCTTTTTACAAAGCTTTCTGATCAAGTCAAGTCAGTGTCATTATGGTAGTGCCGAATCATCTGGCATCATTAATTATCCCAGGGCATTTTTCATATAGAGCAGGTCAACACCACACTTATTAATTCTTATAATACTCAGTCAATGATCAACCCTACCTGCCCAAACTGGAGTTCTGGGCTCATATAGCTGCTGCTTGGTAACCTTACTGGCTCTTCATTGTCACTGTTAGCAGCAAACAGGACTAGTAGGCCTACTAGCTGCTGCTGAGGAGCTACAAGAACAAGTTTGATTCATGAACATAAACGCTGGTTTGCAGTCACTTCTCCTAACTAACTTAGCTTACCCGTCTCAATGTCTTCATTTGGCGTTTTGCTAAAAATAGAAAAAGTTCATCTGGCCGCAACATTCATCTGGAGCTCTACTTTTTAAATTGTCGCTTTTTCAGTGCCGTTTCGCGCTTTATATTACCCGTTTAAAACAGCTTCTTTTTGCTCGCGGTGGCATCCTCCAACAAGCACCAGTGACTTGTGTACGATGACGGTTTGTTGTTTTTTTAGCAAGGTGCTGCCGTCGGAGGACTCCGAACATAAATAGGTCATCATTAACCTCGCACTCGCAACCATCATTGCGAGTGCAGGCAGCATAGGGACAGCATCTATAATATTCAACTATGATTTCAACCCAGTGTCATACCTGAACACCGGCCCTCACAACCAAACAACCAGACCGGCCCACCGGGAATTCTCCCGGTGCTCCCGATTAGCCAATCCGGGCCTGCATTTACAGCTCTTATGCTCTGAAACTAAAAATACTAAATAAATAGGATAATAAAAAATAAAACGCGTGCATGTGAGGTGCTAGATAATATATAATATAATATACTAATGTAAATGTCAATTGCTTCAGTGATTGTTTCATCCCGTTCTGCTTTTGCGTCTAAGATTTTGTTACCTTGTTACAAAATTTCGCCTACAAACACCTCTCAAAGTCACTTAGTAATATATCGTTTGCTTTGATTTGTACAAAAACCAATGTGTAAAACCAATAACTGTCGTTTTCCCATTTTGGTTTTTGAACAGATTGAACTGTTGAGATGTGGTAATTAGTGAGCTTTAGAGGAGCTGGTATGCAGATTTTGTTACCTTTGGACAGCGCTAGCGAGCTGTTTTTCCATTTTAAGTCCTTATGCTAAGCTAACTAGCCAATGGCTGTAGCTTCATATTATAATATGGAAAAGTAATGCCCACCAAGGGCTGTCGTGAGGTGCTGATCACTGGAAGTAGACTTGAGAGTAAGAAAAAAGGGATGCACACTCTGGCTCCATATGCATGTGGAGCCAGAGTGCGCGACACTTCATATTCAAACAGACAGTAACGTCAATTGGACTAAAAAAATTGACTAGAAAACTTAATACTCAGAGTATTCCTTTTGCATGTCTTACCCCGTATTTTCAACATTTGAAATTAAAGGGCAAATGTTTGCTGTGCGAGAAATGCAAATCTGATCACAAGTTAGTTGACAACATCACACTTTAATAAAAGAGAATTGGACGTGACTTCCAAACCAATGCATACACATACATGCCTACATACATGTCTGAAATTCCTGAAGCTGGCTCCTAATAAATGCTTCTCACAGCTCGTGAATTATGCAGAGGCATTTTCTATGAAACGCACAAAAAAAAAAAAAAAAAAAAAAGAAATCACATCAGACTTGATAGAATGCAAATTTGTGCATTTCCCTTAGGCATTTGGGGGAAAGTAATTAAGCAAAGGACCCTTTGTCTTCAGAATGCTTTTTGAGTCATTTCATCGCAGGATAAGAAGACTATCTGTCAAGAGAAAAGCTTTCATGTACCATTGAGTGTGTTGACTTTTTTTGATCTATTGTTCTTCCAGACATTTTCCTCAAAAGTTTTCCAGTGAAACCGGGCGAGCTGAAGGACAAACTGTTCATCGTTAATGAGGAAGATGGAGGCCTGTCTGATGAGCACATCACCTCTCTGAGGAGGTATGACTTTGTGCCAAAAAAAAAAAAAAAAAAAACACACTGATTTGTATTCATTCCTGATACGGTCACAACTGAAGCCGAGAGGTGAATGGCTTTTTGCGCCTGAATTCATGAGCTGTTGATGTGTGTTTTTATTGGCAGGGAAGAAAATCTTTGAAAATCTAGCATTTTAGCAGATCATCAACTACAGTAAGGATGCGAGTGCATGGTACAATCAGGACAATGTGAAACCACGGCCAGTTCATGTGATGCCGACACGTGGTTTACACAACGGTCTTTTTTTTCCAAATACTAAAGAGCAGATGCCAGAACCTTTTTACCAGAGCAGCTTACTAATAAAACTTTTATATCTGGTTATTTGTGGAGATGGAAAACTATTGACATGCCCCTGGGAATGTGAACTAGAAATGGGTAAAATGCTTCCTAACTCTTAACTGCAGTTTACTCAGTGGCTTTGAATGCTGACCTCCTGAGAGGCGCAAGTGATCTAATGTACTGTGTGGAGGATTTTATTTATTCTACGACAACATAATATATATTTGAATGCGCTGTGGTGTAGGCCTGAGGAATACAATTTTGAAAGAACCATTCCCAACAGGTGCTGCAATATTAATGGCCGGTGCTACTCCAGTGGCAGCCTGGCTCATGAAAAAGTGAAAGCCTTTGGTTTGAGGTCACAACGCACCGAAATGACAGACGGAGGAAGTCCAATTTAAGATGAGCGAGGTTCAAATTCAGTGCAAAGCAGTAAATGGCTGTGCCCATCAACGTCTTGCTGTTTATAGAAGCTGACGAGACGAGGACCATCAGCGCTACTTGACTTTTTAATCACTCGCCGTACTCCGGGCCACTGGAAATCAATGTAATGGCATCAGTCCAAGGGAGGGAGCTAAACACCATGTATAGCATGAAGAGGCAAAGGTCAAAATGGGAAAGCATGTGTGAGGGAAAAAGAAATATGGCCACATGCATTTTTAAAATGAATCTATAGGTATGTTTTTTCTTCTTTTTTTCTGTCGAATATATAAGGACTTTATGTGTTTTGGATTATAAAGAAACAAATGTGGCTTTTCTAATACGTAAAAAAATAAATAAAAATGAACCGTATAAATTAGTATTAATCAGCCTATATTTATATTTTCAACATAGCATGCAAATAAATAAACTTTATAAATAGAGAATGAGCTCAATTTTGGAGACTAGGCTGTGCCGACTGGCGATCGTATTTCAACAATGAAGGGAGGATCGACAATGGTTTTTCCTCGCTGATATTAAGGCGATTTGACTAACTTACTATCAGAACTAAAATGTTATAAAATAGTTGGTCCTACTGTGCACTTAGAGACGTTTCTGATGGAGCGCCATGTCCGCCCGCTGAGCCCCGTTAATCGGCACGAGCAACGAGTGATTTTTAAATCCTTAAATTACAAAGCAGTTTTCCATCTCTTTTCCATGAATCTGACACCCCCCCATCTCCGTTCTCCATATAAGCTCACCAAAACATTTCTCTGCACTTCATAAGAGTAGTTAACATTATGGATGAGATTTGGATTGTGATATTAAAGATAAGATAACGTTAAACGGAACACGACGCTGTGATATTGTCGCACCGAGAGCACAGACTTTTGAAAGGGAGCCGTTGTTTGAGTAGAGGAGTCATTGCTATTATATCGATTTTTTTATTGTTTAAATAAAAAAAAACAACACTACTATGGCATCTTACAACAACAGTGATATTGTTGTTTGTTTTTTAATGTTCAAGGTACGTCCCCACGTTGGATGATGTGGAAATGTACAAATCTCACAAGGGACCTGTGACAGAGCTGCATATTGTGGATCAATACATGCTGGAGGTATGCTTTTTAGTTCCCCACATTCACTAGAATTATGATTACCAGAATTAAGATGGTAATTTCCTTTGAATTTTGCTTGTGACAGCATGAACCAAGCTGAATCTAACGCAGCTCATGTAGCACTTTCTTTAGGAAGGGCATGTTGAGTCGACATTCACCTGCCTCCTCATTCACACACTGTGGGTGTCATGACAAGCTCATTCCATTCATCTAGTTATCACCTCCCAGCATGCCTGGCAGATCTCTGGCCTGTGTGTGGTTAGCCAAAGGTTGCAGAAGGGGCAACAGATGAACAGCAGGATCAGCCCACACTGCCTTTCTGGAAGAATTGACACCAGTCATTAGGATTTCATATGTAAGAGACAGGGTGGCATCGACTATGGAAACCTCATGTACTTTCAAGCCTCCTGTGCTAGACTGCAGTCAGCCTGAACGCCACTAAATAGACAACATAATTAGCCTTCTTTACTGCTGCAAATTAAAACAGGTATTCAAATATTGCACTTAATATAAGATGAAATTGCAATTATATGAAACTCCTAAGATTAGAGGTGAATGCTCTCTCTAAGTTTTTTTTTTTTCTTTCCAAAATCTAATGTTCTGCAATTTCCGCATATTCTCCCCCTAAAACCTATTCAATTATTAAAGAAAATGAAAGGGCTGACACATTCTTAATGAATTATCACAGTTTCACAATTTTCAGCATCATTAGTGGAGTGTCCTCCACATGACATATAGGATTGTGTCTGTCCCACACTGTGTGGTCCCCTTACATGCATATTACCAACGTGTCTGCTAGGGCTTTGCTTTAGCGCTTTTTAGCCACGCTACCGGCATGGCTCTACTAATGTCGGTTGCAATGCTGGTCTGACAGTTGATCTGTTGGTTGATCGGCCACTTTGGTCCAGACTAAAATATCTCAACCGGGTGTCGATTTCTGGAAAGAGACATTGCTGTCGAGTTTTTCAAAAGTTTTTTTTTTTTTTTTTTGCCGTTTTGAGCGCCACAAGCCGAGGGCCATCTAGTTCCAATATATCCGAGAGAAGGCAGACATCTCTACAGCCAAAATCTCCGACACTGGGAAACTCACACCCGTGCTATCTAGATCAGGGGTCTTCAACGTTTGTTAAGCTAAGGACCCCTTTAGTGAAAGAGAGATAGAGCAGGGACCCCCCTACTACATGTATTGCATAAAATGAAGTTGCATCTTAAACTGGGCCTACAATAACATGTAGGGTGGCCTGAAGCCTATATACATCTATATACATATCTTTTTGTATGAAATACTAAGGTATTAAAATAGCCTAATGATTGTTGGCATAATTTTATAAATCACGTTTTAATGTTAAACATACAGGCACAGTGAATCCTTGGGATTAACTGTATCTGTGGATGGCCTTAGTGTCTACCTTACCTATAGGCCAGTAAGCAATGGGGATTTATATTTGCTAATATGTTTGCTACATGTTTAGACTTTTTAATTTTAAAAAAAATTTAGAAAATTAACAATAATTTGGATTATTGACTCTGAGGACCCCCTATGGGTCCCGTTCGCCCTGTTGAAGATCTCTGATCTAGATTGATAAATAGCACTACAGGTACGAGGAAAAATATGTATTTTTATTTATGGTGAACTGTCCCTTTAAGTTTTTTTTTCCATTAGATTATTGAAAATGATTCAACAGTTGTGAATAATTACTTTCCTCTCAGGATGTCTGTGGAGGACACAAGAGTGGCATATGAGAACAAACGTTACCATTAAAGAAAACTAAAAGCATATTAGTGTTGAAGCACTGACCTTTTCCCTAAGATAAATCAAATCCTTATAATGCTTCCCTCAGAGTATCACACTTCACTGTATCTGAGGTCTTTGTATGTTCTTACATAAATTATGCCGGTCATGTTTTCTCTCGCAACTTAAATCCTGTGCTGTGCCAAAGAGCATTCCTTTTTAAATCTCAGATATCAGACTTGAGATTTTCTGATTACGGATGTGAGTTAAAGTCAGCAATATAACTGAGAATGTGACTACTTTAAACTCAGTGACTAACCTGTGAACACACTTTTAGCCCAGGAGAAATCATTTTTTTCCAGATTGTTACCTTGGCATGGAATCGGTGTTATCTGTTAACCTTGCATTAGAAGTTTGTTAGAAAATGTGATAAGACAGGCACACTGTGCTCGAGAATGTGGAGGATGACATTCTGGTGTTTTTTTGTTGTTGTGATGATTACATTGTTTTGATTCCTAACACTAATCCTAATATCTCTCCGTAACAATCGGTCAGACCAAGTGCCCTTTGGCTTTTTGGGTGACGGAACCTGAGCATGAGCGAGACAGACTGACAACGTGGAATGATTTATTAGAGGTTAGCACCGACTCAAAGGTCGACTAGGCAGCTCAGCCAATCGTTTCAAGGTGTCAAGCCTTCAGTTTCTCTGTTAAATCAGCCTGTCGACAGGCCTGCAGCACTTTACTTCTTGCCTGAGGTGATCTCGCAAAAAGAACTTGAGTGTGTGAGAACAAGCTGCAGCCATCCAACTGCCGCTTTTTTGGATAATTCTGAATAATTGCATGGAAATGGGCTGTGTGACGATGTGATAATTGCACTCTCGTCTGCATACACAACGCTTATTACACTCACCTCTTGTCCCTGCTACAGATGTGCAACATCCCCTGCCTGAACACGCAGCTCGACCTGCTGCTGATTCTGAGAGAGCTTCCGATCAGCATGAACGACCTGCAGCCTGTGAGTTTACGCCATCACCTTTGGGGTCAAATCAAAAGGTTGAATCAGATGTCGGGCTGTTCTGTTACATTCTTACAAGCTGTAAAAAAAAAAAAAAAAAAAAAAAGGTAAAAGCGCAGCCTCCAGGGCACATGAGAAAAACATGAAACATGCAAATTTATTCCATAATACAAATGCTAATGTTCAGATACATCGTGGCTTTAGACATGAATGAAAAGAACATCTGGGGACAGGCTGACATTAATACGTGAAAGCTTTTTTCCCCTCCAGTTTGAGTTTGATGTTTGAAGTGATGGGTGAAGTAGTTTCTATTCCATTTGCCGGATGGTTAACTGTCTTGAAAACTGAAAGGCACGAGAGGCACTTTAAGACACTTCTGCATTTGACGGAGAAGAAAAGATAGAGCTTAATCAAATCAAGTTCCATTTTTATGTAGGTGGTGTAAAAAAAAATTATAAAAAATACCAAGTTTTTAACTTTATCAGAAACCCAATAAAAACCCACTTTGCGGTACTCACTGGGGAGAGCTGTGGAAAAATTCATGAATTTAATTTCATTCAACAAGCTTCTGGAGTCTCTTCAAATATGAGCACTCTTCGATGATTACAGATAAAACAAAATAAAGAAAATGCACGAAATCCCTATTCGCATGGGACTAGTATTACCTGGGGACCTCTAGTCATTTGAAATAATGCAAAGGTCGTCAGTGATCTTAATCCCATGCAAATCTGCCATGTCTGTAATTAGTCAAGTAAAGACTCCACTGCAGACTCTATAATACCATATTTTAGGAAACACAGAGGGTTGTGGGACAATTAGGGCTGTCAAAATGAACTTGATAACAATGAGTTAACGCAAACTTCTTTTTTTGACGGCGCACATTTCTTTGCAAGTGATGAACACATGCGTGTTCTGTGATCTGGGCCTCTGACCGCTCCGTAGTTTGGGAAATTGGGAAGCGATGCAGCAGTATAAAAAATAAATAAATAATACATCCATGAGCAGTGACCAAGGGTCACAGTGGGCCGGAACGATACGGAATGTCGTTCCGGCACCTTTGAATTAATAAGCAAATTAATCTAATCGGCAGTTTCATACATCAGTGTTTTGCATTCTTTTTATCGCAACACCAAAAAATCCATTCCAGTGTTTCCCCTGTTCACTCCCATCAGCGCACCGCCGTGAGTCCAGGCACAAGGCAACGGTCTGTGGTTATAATGCGTTCCGTTTGTACTCAGAGGTCAAAATCTCCGAGACGTTGGGAAATCGGACAACCTCTGAGTACCGAGTACAGCAGTGAAAGCTGTAGTAACATACAGTTATTAGCACTTCTTCACAGCTCCAGCTTCTGAGTTCCGAGGTAAAAGGAACACATCAGTTCACATGTCTGTAATAATAGCAGGACAGTCGCATATTATCTGGTAAAGTCAGTTGAACAGGTAAAGATCCCGTTGCCGGTAGCCTACCGGTTACAAACAGGCTTGGTAGTGAACGTTTTTAGTTGAGCTAGACAGAGAATATTTGGTTAAAATAGATCGCTGATGCCGTTTTGCCCTCATTTTTCACCGTCAAGTTAGCTGGAGTGAATGTATACATTCACCCTCGTGTGCGTTTTATTTGGAACTGCGTCGTACTCTCTTTATATAGCCAACAGTCTATGGTTGGACTGTGTTGAAAAATAACCTTTAAAATGCTTGTCAGCAACCGGTCATACGGCCTTGTGTGCTCTGGTTAATTTGGCATGCAGTTAACACACCATAAATATGGTTTCATGAAAACTCAACTCCCGGCTGTTTTGGAAGGAGGAGAAGGAAATAAGGAGAGCTTTGAAAGGGAGTTTTCTTTAAGTGTAAAGACTTTAAAGTAGTAAGGCATTTCATTTATTTAAGTGTTAAATGTGTACATATAGAACAGATACAAAAGAAATGTTGCAATAATCGCGAGTTAACTAGACAATCATGCGATTAATCGCAACAGCCCTAGTGATAATCCCATGCAAATCGGCATCCCTGCGATTTGGTTGTTATTATTTGATATTGGCTGCGTTTGCAATTATATAGTATTATATAAGTATTATAAGTTTTGACAGAGCCTTGACATCATATGTGGGGGATAAGGTCAGTAAATTTGAATGAAATACAGACTTTGCTTATTCCGTGCAAATGCGCTGCAGAAAACACTGATGTGTGTGTGTGTGTGTGTTAGGTCCCCTGGTATTACCACTCCAGTGCAAATAGGGCTATAGTGCTAAAGTTACTATTGTTATCTTATATATTAAGATATTATTATTATTATTATTATTATATTGCATTTTCTTAACTCTTACACATACAGACAAATGTTTTAGGCTTGTAGTATCTGAAGATTTCAGGTTAATCATTAGTGAGACTAATCGTTATCTCTCATAGAGGATTGTGGTGTGTTGGCATCGGGGACTGCAGGGTGTGAAGATATTGCAGTCACACAAGAATACCTCCCAGCTCCCGATCTTTATTTTTTTTATTTATTTTTTATTTTATGCGATTCTCTCAATCCTCTGTTCCTCTCTGCATCAGTGCTTCAGTCCTAATCTCCTGTCTGCTGACTGTTTGAGAATGAAGAGAAACATTGGATAAGAATGATGGCACTGTAATCCATAGACTGTGGCAGTAATTTCTTCTTTGTCTAAAACCCAAAGACAAACATATTGTGTGCTGGCAAGATGACTCGACAAAAAAAAGATTAGCAATTTCATGAAGTTTTAATTCACTCTTGATCTTCCTGATGTTGTTTCTCTTACTGCCGAGTTGTAGCTTAGATATAATAATAAAAAGATCATTTGTTGATCAAACCTTGGTATTTGTGTGCAGGTACAATACAATGTGTGCAGAACACTCTAAATCCGTCAATTCTCTGACACGACAGACTTCCTAAAGCCCGAACATTAAGGCGGATTTACTCGCCACTTGACGGACATAGAGGCTTAAGGAGAGAAAATAGAGAAGTCACCACCACCTGGGGGGATGTTTCTCACCTATCATGTGCTTGTTGGTGCTTTATCTCACTCCCAGGATGTCAGGTTTTATTCTGCGATGTGGCCCTGGCTTCTTCTTTAAACGGTTTACTGTGTTCTGTGTGCAGCCATTTCCAAATATAAATAAGAGAGGCAAAGACACAGAACCATAGCTAGTGATGCAGTAGACAGCGAGCGCTCTGAACAGGGAGGCATGCACCCCCTGAGGCTGTGATGGTAAAACCAAAAGTAGCTTTTTCAGCAGTTTTGTTAATCGCTCTTGCTTTTTTTTTTTTTTTTTTGTGGTCACAATGACACAAAGCGCATCCTTAGTTTCTTCAATGTGACATATTTACGAGTAAAACAGAAAACGTGTCTGGCATATAGTCACGAGAGGGATTTAAAATCAATTCCTTCAAATTTGAGTGGATCGCTAAAAAGTGGGTTTGCGAATACAGAGCGATAAGGAGCTGTAATAAAATACTGGGCTGTGGATTTGCCTCCATCTAGCCCCATTATGGTCCTGGAAGGTACCAAAGGCTTAGGAAAGCAGGGATGCCCTGGCCTTTAATGAAGGTGGAGAAGTTTACCAGACATGCATTTGCAAACTAAACTGTTAGTCTTCATCCTCTTTCTCTTGCAACAACTGTTAAACACTTCTGATAAAGAAGAAATCCCACCTTCGTGTTATGTGTCAAAGTTTGTTTTGGAGTGTGGAATGAGCTCCGTGTGGCTGTTGGGGGGGAAAAAAGCCACTACGACTGCGATTCCCACAAAAATAAATACATTTTCTGTATGCCATCATACTTGACATGCATTTAATAAACAAATCTTATAAGCATGTATAATTGAGTCTAGTTTGCCTAATTTTCTAAACTTTAGAAATAAAAATAGCCCATACTTTGCCACTCGGTCCAACTTCTCACTTTCATCAACCCAAAATTATTCAGGATTTTTTTGTTCTTCATTCAAAGGCGCATGCACATCATCACGTAAAGTATGATTGTGCACTCAGAGCACGGGCTGATGGTCACGGAGCTCGCCTAAGCGGAGATGAGAGGGCCAGCGTGCACTGCTGCATCCTGTAAAACCACGCCCATCGGGGTGAAATACCAGAACATTCAAAAACTTTGCTGGACAAGCCACACAAAAGTGATTACTTCAAAGATGAAGACTATCTGTTTGCATGTACTGTATTTTGGCAAATGCAACTTCCTCACCTTTGATGAAGAGCATCACATAGCCCTGAGCTTTTCTATAGAAACCATCTCCCAAGCTGGAGATGAGACCGTCAATATTCCACCCGCGGTGTTCGATCCTGATCGGAGGTAGAGGGCGAGAGAGAGAAATGAATACGTTAAAGCACAGCCATGCTCTTTCAGGAATGTAAACAAAGCTGAAACGCACACATCCTTCACCGATATTGCTCTGCTAGCTAAGATCAAGCGTGGTTATGACCAACAACCTGATGCCCTCAAGATCAACATGAATCATCCAGAACATTTTAACATTTATTTTTGAAAGTATAGATCATGCCTACACCTATTTTTGTCCAATTTAACCTTGATACTAAATCAGAAGAAACTCTGAAAGCAGGTTACACAATCTAACGAGTCTCATTTATGCTTTACACAAACTACAGTCGTTTTCCACGATGATACACCTGGTCCTCTGCAAAAACAGATATAATGTAGCTGCATATCCGCCTTCTCTTCTGTGTAATTGAGGCAGTCCCACAAGGTTTTGGGAAGTTATTCTTAAAACAGGAGCATATGGTGGGAGTGTTGTAGCTGGCTGGCATGGACCTTTTGTTTGGAAAAGCTAATTCTTTGTCAAGGACTATGACTCCCATGGCATCCACTCCTTTTTCCTCCAACACCCCATTGGCAAAACCTGAAATCCCACTTTTATTTATTTTCAGACTTTCAGTATAATTTCGATCCATATTCACAGGATCTGTTCAGAACTGGTTAGGCAGGGAAATTGTACGATATTCTAGAGGGATATCTGTACTTGACACAATTGCATACCAAATAATGATCGCGCCAAACAACAAGGCCCTGATTATTCATTTTGAGGTCAAATGAGGTGTCGTGAGATTGCTGTTTATTATAATGTAAAATAGTAAACGCCTTGGGTTATTTTTGTCTACACATGTCAGCACAGACAGCCCCTAACCAAGCTCCAGCTTAACAGCATTTAAAGTCGTGTGGAGAAATGAATGTCTATATGCGGTCGGATTACAGAAAGAAAATGACTTTGCTGTGTGCCGCTGTTTGTCTTCCAGCTGATTAACCAGAAGATCAGAATGTGCACGCAACTGAACAACAGCAGGTCATTTGTTTCCGTGCTGGAGTACCTCCTCGCCATTGGCAATTACCTCAACGAGAACGCCAGGAAGGAAAAGGCCAAGGGATTCCGCCTCTCCTCCTTAACTAAAGTATGACTCCACTACTGTTGCCTGACCTTTGATCGAGTTGCAGCGCAGGGCTAATAAGACTACTCATTGATATACACAGCAGGGCTTCTCTGCATCTTCTTTCAACTTTCTCTCTTGCTCAGGTTCACTCCGGTCCTTTGACACAGTCCTTCTGACAGTTGCGTCACTACCTGGCATCACAGGAGAAATTAAACTTTGCACAAAGTGTGGCCACTCGTGGCTGACTCTCTTACAAGTGAACCATCATTAACTACAGTCAGTCAGTGGATCTTTTGATTAATGCAGAAAGTCTGTTTTCCGGCTGATTTTAAAAAGGTCCCGTGGCTTGAAAATTTCACTTTATGAGGTTTTTTAACATAAATATGCGTTCCCCCAGCCTGCCTATCGTCCCCCAGAGGCTAGAAATGGCGATAGGTGTAAACCGAGCCCTGGGTATCCTGCTCTGCCTTTGAGGAAATGAAAGCTCAGATGGGCCGATCTGGAATCTTCTCCTTATGAGGTCATAAGGAGCAAGGTTACCTCCCCTTTCTCTGCTTTGCCCACCCAGAGAATTTGTCCCACCAATGGAAAGAGAGAGACATCATGGCTTGCAAACAAGCAAAGTGGCAGCTGGTCATGCATATCTTGCCGAGAGGTAGCTGAGAAGATTGACACCTCTCTCATATCTGTCCGTTAACTATGAAGCTGGAGCCAGGAGACCGTTAGCTTAGCATGAAGGCTGTAAAAAGAAGGAAACAGCTAGCCTGGCTATGTCCAAAGGTAACAACTTTAACAAACAAACATTTCAAGCGAACCAGAGCTATTTCTTGGCCCAGAGCAGTGACTTTTTGAAATCTCTCCTCAGAATGATGACCTATTTCAGGAAGTCACAATGCCTAGGCTAGAAATAGTCCAGCACATAATCCCCGTAAAAAACCACAACATGTTGTTTTCACACCTCGGAGTACACAAACAAGACATAACATGTTTGTAAGTGCGCTAATGAGGTGCTGGCTGGTGGATTTTGTTTCTCTTGGACAGAGTCAGCCTAGCTGTTTTCCCGTTTCCAGTCTTTCTGCTAAGCTAAGCTAACTGGCTCTAATTTCATATTTACCAAAAGATACGAGAGGGGTCTCAATCTTCTAGTCAAACTCACAACGAGAGAGCCAATAAGCATATTTCCCCAAAAAGATAATCCACTCCTATTAAGTAGTTCAGTAGCTGTTGGATGTATGGTTTTAAGTCTTGTCCGGGGTTTGTAGGAGTATTTTCAGCCTTTCTCTGATTTAGGTTTGAGCCACTACTGGGAAGGTTTAAGGGGCAGTGCTCTTGGCACAGAAGTAAAACGTCCTCTACAACATTTAATGAAGCCGAGGCCTCTTGTTCCCTCAGAGGTGTTTCCAGGTCGAAATGAGAATAGTAAACTGTTGGTGCTCGAGACAGACTCTCATCAAATTAATGGCCAACTGCTTCCAAGAAAAATGCATCAAGGTTATCTCTGATCTTTTCTTTTTTTTTTTTTATGTTATTTACTTGTAGGCGTCAATACTTGTGCGCGTCTTGTACATGTAGTCCTCGGAGACTAGCTGGGCTTTAAAATTGGTAAACAACATAACCTAGAAAAAGACCACGAGTGCCTATCACAAGGTTAGAGAGGTCCCTCTTGCATTTCAATTATGTGGCACCATCAAGTGCAACATGGCTTGAATTTTAGAGTCATCATTACCATGTTATCCAAATATATGAAAGCAGTCACGGTTAGTGCTGCTGCTACTACTTTGAGTAAATAAAAAAAGATTTACAAAAACACTACACACGCTTGGAATTTACAAACTGTACATTTAATCACGGATATAGGAGTTTACATTGGTATAAACACTTACGGCAAGGTGTTAGCAAAACCCAATGGACAATGAAAAAATCTCTTGATAAATGTCAACAAAACCTATGCATTGCCATCCTATTCTTTCCCTAGCCTTCAGTAAGGAAACATTTGTGTCACACGTCCTTGTGCTGTATAGCAGGGAGATATAGGTTCGTACAGGCCGTGGCCTTTATTCACTCTGTGTTTTCTCCCTCTCCAGCTCTCCCAGCTCCGTGGGAGAGACAGGAAGTTCACCTTGGCCCACGCCCTTGTGGAGCAGATCATGTTGCATGAACCGTGCCTGGCCACTTTTACTCAGGAGTTGGCAGAATTTGAAACTGTCCCTGGAGGTATTTGCTAATCAAGATTTGATCAAAGCAGTAAGAAATCTGTGTGCCACTTTTCAATCGAGGTCTGTTAAACGAAACGTGTATTTTCTCTGTGTGTCACCTTTTCGTTTTTTTTTTACTCTCTGTTGGATAGCTTCCATCAAAGGCCTGACCGCAGAAGTAGATGGTGAGTAGATCACATGTTACTACTGCGTCCAAAGACTGCTGACATCACTGCATTACTGACCCAACGTTTTTTGTGCCAACGCAAGTTATTTGTGAGAAAGTATGATAGCAACATTTACTAGAGCTTTCTGTAATTACAGTTTTAGTATACTTTGTTGAAACACTATCATCTTATTGTCGAGGGAATATATGGGCTCAATCTCATTGTCAAGGGAATATATGTATGGGCTCAACCCAATATATTGTCTATATGATGACTTACAAACAGTTGCCACAAGCGCAAATACTGTACGTCCCATCACACACGAGACAGGAGCTGATTTAAAAGCAGGTATTTGCTTCAGTGGTCAAATAGGATAGATGGTAACCAAATTTTGTGTGTGTGTGTGTGTGTGTGTGTGTCTTCAGTCCTGAAGAATGAACTACAGAAAGTCATTCAGTACAGGAAAACCTCTAGGAAGAGAAATGCTGGAGTTCACCCAAACTTCTCCAAAGACCTGAAGGTGAAATAGTAAATCCTGTGTTAATTATTTCTTTACACATTCATTAAAAAAAAGGGTACGTGTCTTTTTGTAAACAAACACGGTAGGGATGTACCGATGCATCGTAAATTGGTTAGAAATCGATATAAATGTGTAAAGATTTCAACCTGTTAAGATAAAAAATTAATTAATCGCAATGCAATTTTTAAACGGCCCAGGGCGTAATCTACCTTTGTTTGTCTTTATAATTGATTTATTTAAAGAGATTTAAAAAAAAAAAAACTATTCAAACTATTAATGTTCTATTTAATTTGTGTTATTTAGGATGAAACAAAATTTCAGTGGCAATTTTGATAAGAGGACAAAACGTGAGAGAATCGTACCTTGAACTGTGTCGTTACATTCCTAAAACACGATATTTATTACATGGATCGTGTCTCGCACAAAGAAATCATTTCCATCTAATAGTGGCTTTCTTCCTTATCTCTTCTTTTAATGGCACATTGCTACCTGTTTGGGAGCAAAAGCACCACTAGGGATGTACACAAATTCAAATATACAGATAGTGTGCTCTGAACAGTCAGGAGCAGCATCCACAGTTTTGCAGTAATATCCCCCTCCCCCCCACAGTCACCTGATCAACACAATTTGCAACACACACGTCACACCATTTCTTCTCCTTGTGCTTTTCTCTATACCCTAGATGGCAATTGAGAAATATAACACAGATCTCGCTGCACTGACGAAGACGTGTGAGGAGATGAAGAAACTCTACTCCGTCATTCTGGTAATCCATGAGTTATTATTCCAATATCTCTTTTGTACAGCCTCACAGATGGATAGTTCTCTGTTGCAGTAGTGTCTAGATGGCCCTCTTCAATTATTTGTCACACTGAGGGGAGTGCATATATTTCCAAAGGAATAAGTCCCCAAGGTTACTTCTGTTTCACTAGGTGTCCTTCGTGGCTTCACGAGGATATTATGCATATGTGTATAGCCCGGGCCTCCATATCAATTAACAGCAAGCACAGCTCATCTCATTTCATTCATTCATTTATAATGACAATGCACATTAATTAACATTTCTGTAAATGTGCCAGTGTTACCCAGCTGGCCAAAGGCAGTTTTACAGTCGCCTCATCCGAGCTTGCGCGCGGCAATGTGACGTCAAAATGACGTAGATCTTCCTGGCGCGTCAGGATTTTGAGCACGTGCCAGAGGGCGTGCACCACTCCATTTCTTTTGGCGGCGTGCGACAAAGCGGAAACAGGAAGTCTGAACGAGCTCGAGGGCAACCGGATGCCAGCACTCTCAGAGCGACTGCAAGTCTCTCTTGTTAATTTACTGGATTAAGGGTAGG
The DNA here is from genome assembly GCF_004354835.1 of Perca flavescens. Lineage (NCBI taxonomy): Eukaryota > Metazoa > Chordata > Actinopteri > Perciformes > Percidae > Perca > Perca flavescens. The sequence continues at coordinate 6,462,355 of NC_041337.1, forward strand.
GTTGGGTATCGTTTGGTTTTTTTTTGATTCCGGTGCTAAATCGATACTTTTAAAACGGTGCCGGTGCCTAAATGGTGCCTGAACCGGTACTTTTCAATAAAGTTAAAAAAAAAAGAAGAAAAAAAAAAATAAGGGTAGTAAACAACAGTCAGTGACTTGTTTATTGCTAAGGCCATGGTCAAAATTAAAGATTTAATAATAATGTAATAACTATAACAATAACTTATTTCACCAGTAAATTGCTGTTGAACCCCAGATGGGAAAAGGGTATTTTACAATTACTGTGAATTCACCACGAGGCTACCTGTTTTTAGTGAATCTGTGTTGTTTAATTCCGACAATGGCAGCTGCAAGTGAACGCACCGTTTGTGTTTAATTCCGACAACGGCAGCTGCGAGTGAACTCACCGTCTGTGTTGTTTAATTCCGACCATATAAACATACTGTATATCTATGAATTGCGACAACGGCAGCTGCTGCGCAGACTGTTACATCCCGCTGTACAGTCACACTTTACACTGTTTAACGTTAGCGGTCAGCATTTTAACCGTGATTAATCCAGCTGCTAGCTAAAGGTAGGCTAACGTTACATGCTTTCAGGTGTAGTGTAAAGTTGAGCACCGAAATGAGGCACCGAAACTTTCGTTCTTATTCGGTCTCGTTACTACCGTTTACGTCGGCACCGGTTCCCTATTGGCACCGAGTTTCGGTACCCAACCCTAATTAAGAGGAGTTCTTTTATGGTGAATGAAAGGCTTCATCCGACAAAGTAGGTCATCCAATCAAATCGAAGCATTGACGTTAATGCTGCTGCTAGTTCTGCCAGCTAGTTCAGTTCATCCACCTTTTTCTTCTTCTTCTGGTCCGTAGAAAGAGCAAAGTCGGTAGCCTTTCCTCATTAACGCCACCACTGTTCAGGAGAAGACTGCAACTAGTGTCGCGACCACCACGAGGGAGTATAAACAGTTACAGCGCTCCCATGAAGTCGCACTGGCGCTCGACAGGTCAGCTGCAGCTAGTACACCGCACGTTTAACTTTCAATTGCAGTCCTTTGGCGAGATGTTTTGAAACCAGTGAGCTGATGGTTAAAATTTACAGAGAAAACGACAAGTAGGGTTGGGCGATCAATTTTCATATCGTCCGATCGTGATTGCTCGAGGTCGCCAATAGGTGATCCGATCTCCAGTGGGCGGCGATGTGGCTCAGCGAAGGAGGCAGAGCAATACACTTAAAGTAACGTGAATAAACACTGATTGAAGAGTGTGAACATTTTATTACAAATATTTAAACATTTAAAAAAAAAAAAATCAATTTAATAGCAATGTCTCCTCTTATTCCAACAATGGCTCCCTTTCATCTGTGTCTGTGCGACAATATCACAGCATCATGTTCAGTTTAAAGCAACGCTACGTAACTTTTTCCGCTTCGGTTAGGAATAGGTTGGAAGCGGAATTGTCCATTACATTACATTATGCAAGTTAGCCAGATCGGGTAGCGGATCTGTAGTTCGAATGAACTGGACAATGTCTTTGGAAAAGAGACGGAAAACGGCTTTGCAATTAAGGATTTGAAATTCACTCGTGCCGATTAACGGGGCTCAGCCTCAGCGAGCAGACATGCCACTACACCAGCAACATCTAGAGATTCTAGAATTTCTTTGTTAAAATTGCATTAATATCAGCGTAGGAAAAAAACAAAAAACAATCGCTGATCATCCCTCCAATCGTCTATATACGTTGCGATTGCCAATCGACACAAGCCTAACAACAACACACCATACAGATAGCAACAAAATAAGCATTCTCAAGCCAAAAAGCAAGCAAAACATTAGTACAGTAATACATCAACAATGCCCACTATTCAGTACATGTAGCCATCGCAGCACGAAGCCACAAAACCCAGCCAAGCAACACTGATTACTGATTTGACACATTAAAACATGCACAGAAGCAATACGCAGTAGGACATAAATATAAATTTGCAGCCTTGAAATACGCTATACTTCCTACTTTGGATAATTTCTTCAGGATTACTGAACAGTCGCCGCTGTCTACTGTAGCCAGAAAGTGTGAGAGGCAAGTTCATCCTGACCCTTAATGTGCTATGTCACATTGATGAATGGGCTACAAAGGTTTAAAAATGAGAAGCTGCACGAGCACCCCTGGTGGGTTTCTGATAGGGTTTAAAAAAAAAAGAAGAAAAAAAAAGAAAAGAAAACGAAGGACACATACCAAAACATTCTTTGGTTCGCTGCTTGTCAGCAAGTAGTTCATATTTGGGAGAAATCCTTTATTCATTTCATTCACATCTCATTTTAAATATATTGGTTACAATGGATTCATTCATATTTGTACTATTTTTGATTTGAATGCTCTCTGATGTCTCTCTGAGACCAAAAATGATGATATTCTTTAATGCGTTTGTCTGAGAACTGTAATTGCCTTTAAGCATTTGTGTTGACATCAGAGCTCTCCTAAAAAGAAAATCCCCTCACACATATCACGAGATTTAGTGGAGGTACCAGTTGGTGTATTCTCTTATCACACGCTTTATAAAAAGGAAGGCATTTCCTTTGCTCACTAACCTGGTTAGATTAGGTTTATATAGCTTACGCCTACTTTGACATCTTAACAGGTGCTACGTCTTATTTTTTTTTATAGAGTCCCCACCAAAAACAATCAATACAAAAGTAGGGCCTATTTTCTCACCTTTCCCATATCTCTATGGACAATCCATCATCATAAAGATCTATCCTGGTGTGTTTGAGCACAGAGATATTACAGCCTGAGCTGTGAGCTTTAGGACTGGTAGGGAATTGTGTTATATTAGGCCCACAATTAGATTCCTGTGTACTGCAAACTATTTCCACAACTGGCACATGAGTAAGCAAAGGCGGAGGTTACTGAACACAGCCAAGGCTATAAAGTAAATGCACATCCTTTTCAAATGTATCCATTTTGAGACTGGTGTATATTTAATAAGATAAATCATAAGACATTTTGGTAAAAAAAATGCTTATTCGCTCTTTTGCAGAGAATGAGATAACAAATGCCTGTGCAGTACATATGAAGCTATATCCAGCAGCTGGTTAGCTCAGCTCAGCATAAACACTGGAAACAGGAGGAAACAGGTAGCCTAGGTCACTTCCTGGAGTATCCCCATTACTGCCCTTGACATAATGCCCGTAAATCCAAAACTTGTCACTTTTACACTTTTTTTTTTGTACGTGTTAGTGAGCTTTAGAAGTCCCTTGTACAAAGACTCATGTTTCCAGTCTTTATACAAACATAAGTGGTATTGATCTTCTCATCTAACTTTTGGCAAGAAATCAAATAAAGATACTTTGGGAGAAGATGTCCACCCACATGTAACGCCGTAATGTAATGCCCAACAAATGCCAGTAAAACTAATGTCTATGTGTTGCCTACATTCAGGAAGTGTGTAAATGTGCATCTTTCTTGCTTTTGTAATGGGATTTTGCTCATCAGCAAATTTTGAGGATCTAAAATTCTTCCTCTCTCTATATTTTGGAATTCATGTGTGAAACACCGCATTAGTTTGAAGCTACAAGGTAAATGTATGCGATAGTCATAAACATGTGAAACATGCACATCTGGGGCGAGATGTCCTCTATAGGTTTTGAGCAGAAGGAGCTCTGACATTAAGACATTATATTATAGTTCCATGACAGGACAGGAAATCTTGTCATACATAATTTAGTCACGGACCTTAGCCTAGAAATCTACACGCACCCTAGCGGCAGCAAATTTAATTTGCAGATAGGGGGGTCTAGGCACTCTCTGTTGGCTTGCGAGCTGGAAAAACCAAACTCTGGTCAGGCCAATCACATCGTGTATAGAGTCGGTGGACGGGCTTATGGCTGCTGCTGCTGAGAACAGCGGTCTCCTAGAAGACTGAGTTAAGCTTTTCTTTGAGAAAAGAACAAAAAACGGCACAGAAATCATTCTTAAACACGGAAGATGTGTTTGGAGTTTTGCTGACCGGATACGGCCAAAGTTTAATCCATCAACTAGCTTCTCTTCCTTCTTCGTTACTCTGGTTAGTTGTAGCGCTATCCTATTGTGTGCAGAGGGAATTTGAAAGACAACAGTTTATCCCGCCCCTCGGATTGAGCCCTGCCAATGGTGAGTTCCCAGACCCAACATCTTGATGTGGGTCTGGCTTGTCAGGCTACATGGACCTCGCTTTATGATGCAAAAATGATGACAAAATGTTATGTTATTTAGTTTGAGGCAGAAATCATTTAAAGCTAGATATCATTTAACAAAAGTCTGTTTGAATTAACGTTTTTTAAGATTATGGTTGCTCAGTCTAAAAGATCAATATAAATCAATAACTAACAAATGCTTGTGATGAGATAGTCTCAATGATATAAATGATATCATTTGTAGATATCAAAAATTTAATTTACTCCAGATGGCATTTTTTTTTTTCAGTTTTCTTTTTTAAAAACTTTCAAATATATACTACCATATATACTCTACTACCAACATATTACCCCCCACACTGGGTTGGTTTATGCATCATCATACTGTACATATCAAAACCACATTAAAACACCTTGTAAACAATCTTCTTAGGGAGGGCATCTTCTCCCATATACTGTAAACGTATTCCCCAAAATGTCAAACCATTTCCTTTAAAGTGAAATCGAAGATACATCCTTAGGAATTCAGTATAAATCATCCCTCCGTATATTTTAGAAAACAGTTTAGTGGTGTAATGGCTGTGGCCTTTTAAAATGTACCAATTTGACCTTTAACTGTAGTGTCCCCCTCAGGCCAGGAGCCATTTTTAATCATCAGGCAGCAGTGCCAAAATTCTGGCCAATTGTAGCATCCCCATCAGTCGATTCTGTGTTTTCTTTACAGTTTTTCTTAATTGCTTTGGCTCATTTCTTGAAACAGTGTTAACATTTTCAAAGCTCGAGTTACATTTGTCAAAATAGCTTACAAGGTATGTGCAGAACAACACCATAGCTCACCTGCAAAAGGTCAGAACTCACCTAAACTGTTTAACAAATGCTTCTAAAACAGTTATTGTCTCATATAAAAAGCCATTGCCCTCGAAATAAAAACTTCCTTTGGAACTGTGTAAACAATGGTGGTCAAAATGTTTAGATGTGTTACAGTAGTATGGCAGTGAACCCTAGAAATGTTCCCTATATCCACATTTCATGCTTTTGCGTATCAAACTGAATATGCAAATTTTGAACAGTACTTTTTTTTTAACTCACATTTCTATGGAAATTATAACTGTATTTTTAATTAAAGCACTTTGAGTTGCCTTGTGCTGAAATGTGCTATATAAATAAAATTGCCTTGCCTTACGTAAAGTAACTAACTGTCTTACAACACCGTACACAGCACAATATAATACAAAAAGGAAAAATAATGTATAGCCTGACACTGTAACAGAGTAAAGCTGGTCAGTCTTGCATTGCCAGACATATCTCCAGAGTGCTGCAGAGGAAGGTCTGGCTAGTCCACACAACAATCCGGGATGGGAGAAAAATGTGCTCTGGTTTATTGGCATTTCTTTAAACCAATCACAATCGTCTTGGGCGGGGCTAAACGCCGGACTCAACGACAGTGCCTCTATGCAAAATAGCCTTGGGAAGAAACTTTCAGTCGTGCAACAGAAAACTCAGACTGGACAGATAGTCTAGCTAGCTGTCTGGATTTACCCTGCAGAGATCTGAGGAGCAGTTAACCATAGTCCTCAGAAATCCACCGGAGTTTAGAATGCCGACACAAAGAAAGCGGAAGATGACGGACGTCCGGCCGAAAATTAGGTCCATCCGGCGCAATTTCGGCGGCACCTGTACAATCCCGGAAATGAAACGCCGTTGATATAGACTAAGCGCAAATTTAAAAAGCCAGAGCTGGACGACCCGGAACTGGGTTCCTGGTCAGCCATAACAGCAACGGAGAAAGAGTTGTGTATAAGACAATGACGGCATTGCTCCATCATTGTAAGCTTTGTGAATGGAAAAACATCCAACATGCTAACATGCCAGCTCAACTGAGAAGCAACATAATCAGTTTTGGTCAGGAAAATATATGTACTTGTGTAGTTGTGCAAATTATAGAAAATTGTACTTCCTCATTTGCAAAGATGTGCTTAAACATTTGCAATATTTCATTTGGATGAGAGATTCAAATCTGTTGTGAACAAGTGCCTAGTGGTTTTGGAGGTTTGCACATGTAAATATTCATTATCAGTTGAGAATTGTGCCAAAGCAATTGGGACTAACTGTAAATACCAGAGCCATCAAGCATCACTCCTTTAAGTTTAGTCTAAATCAGACGAGTGGCATTTAAATATGGACGCATCCCAACCCTTAGTCCCCAGTCCCACCTGCGTCCCACCCCTCCTACCCTGATTTCACTGTGTGGAGACGCTGTTCTAAAAGTGTGTGTCTGAAACCTCCTGCATGTATAATAAACCCCTTCAGGAGCGTTGGAGAAATGATTGAGACTGACTGGGCTGTGGTGTGTTGCAAGGGAGCAGCAAGTCGGGGGAAAAGACGTCATATTAAGTCACATCTTGTTACAGGGGGGAGGAGAATTGATAATGAGGTCCTTGAATAGCCAGGATGCAAATATATTAAACATAGAAAAAGCTCATGGAAATTCTTGGGGGGGTTGATTTTGGAGAGGTCTTTTATTTGTAGTGGTTATTCCCGAGACATAACTTTAAAAAGTAACAAAATCGGAGGAGACATTTTATGTAACATGCTTTGTTACATATCCGCTCTAATTTGTCAGTAAGACACAATAACTAAATCTATTCCACCTCAGCGACTGCAAATAAGGTGCTTTTAATTTTGCTTCTTTAAGCAAATGGCTCAAACCTACAGATGATACATGATGCTTCTGTTGGGTGTAATGAACATGTCAGGATCTGGTCTTTTATCTATTTTATTTTATTCTTTGGTAACACTTTATTTTAACCCTCCTTATTTAGCATTTATAATTACTATATTTAAATAGCAAGACATTGTTTATAACTCACTATAAGCTAGTCATAAGCAGATATAAGGGATTGTTTAATGTGTAAAAGTATTTTTACAGTGATAACTTAATATATAAAGAAATATTTTATATAATTGCAACCATGTTTACTGTATCATTCATTATCTGTTGCACCAAGATAAGATTACATTTGTTGAAAAATACATTAATAAGCACTTATAGCTGCTTATAACTACATACTAGTGTGTTATAAACAATTTATTATATGTGTATACTGTATGGTGCTTATAAATTAAAGCTAAAGTGATATTTTTAAAATTAAATTCTACTACTGCACATTGGTAGATTCAGTACACCAAATATGCAAATAAATTGTTTATTTAATTTTGTAGCTTAGCGTTAACCACCACGGTACGATACACAACCAAAGCAACCAGCAGTCAATCTCTTTATCCTTCTTATCCTCACTTAAGGGAGACACATTGATTTATATATCAAACGATTTATAGATCAAACGCCTTTTTGAAGTGTGGTTTGTAGAGGTTTTGGCTTTACTGGGTACAGCATGTGGTTGTAAAAAAATGTATGCCAATATTTAACATGCACACAAATCAATGAGGCTGACCAACTAACAGGCAAAATCGTTTGCATCAATTGGTATGTAATATAGCTAGGGCTGGTCCGAATACCATTTTTTGAGCTTCAAAGCTTGGGTAGTAATGAGCATTGAATATTCGAAGCTTCGGAGAGAGGGGGCTGAACATATTATTATCTCTAATAAAGTCAGGAATCTGTTGTCATTGTCCTTTCAGCAACAAAGTGGTATTTTGACCAAAACTTGATTTTCATAAATCCCCAAGAGTCCCAGGAAATGTAATATCCAAGCTTTATATTCCAAAACAATCTCTTCGCCTCATAATGTTGAAGTTTCTGGCCAAATCACAACGGAAAAACGCAAAACAGTTTTCCATTTCCGCACTTGTTATCGCATATAAGGTTATCGCCGCTAGCTTCTCTGCCCAGCTTGCTAAATGCTCAAAGTGGGCGTCATCGTGTACCGACAGTATCTTCTTCTTCTTTGTAGTTTATTGGCGGTTGGCAAACCAACTTAAATGTGCATTACCGCCACCAACTGGACTGGAGTGTGAACGAGAGATAAATGCAGGAAGTAAATAAACCAAAATAAAAAAATACGAATATTCGAATGTCAAATTTTCAAATCGAATACCAACCCACCGAACGAATATTCGAATATTCTGGTCCAGCCCTAAATATAGCGGCATATTACAATTTCAATTTTAGGAGAAAAGTATGCAAATTGGCTAATTTGCACATCTGATGTGAGAGTAACAGGTGCTAATTATCATCAACTTTGTTGAAAGCAAATGTCTTACACCTCTGTGTAGCAATTCTATCTTGAGCTTTTGAAAGAGCTAAGGGACATTTTAAAAACAACTTAGGTGTTACTTTGCCAGTGTTATTATTTAAAAATGGGTGCAGTCGTTAATTAAAAGGTGCAATATGTAATATTGTATGTAATACTGGCAGCTAGCGGTTAAAATAGTTACTGCACTACCAATTCAAAATACTGGAGAGTCGTCTCCCCCGCCCCCTCCTGCCCAGACTCGAAGTTCACGGGGGTTGCCAGGCTGAGACCGCAGCATTCACAACAATGTTGCTAGACGCACAGCACAGCAGAGTAGCTAACGTTAGATGCTAGTCTCACATAGCCAGACACTACTCCACAGCACAGCAGAGTAGCTAACGTTAGATGCTAGTCTCACATAGCCAGACATTACTCCACAGCACAGCAGAGTAGCTAACGTTAGATGCTAGTCTCACATAGCCAGACATTACTCCACAGCACAGCAGAGTAGCTAACGTTATATGCTGGCTATATTGACAGTCATAATAGCCCGTGCTCACGCGGAGCTCTGTAACCAACTGACAGACACACTTTTTCGGCTTAAAATACAGTATGAACCGCTAAAAACACAACAACCTCACTGTCCTCTCCACACGCCAGTCAGGCACACTTCCTCGGCTTAGAATTACAACACGAAACGCTAAAAATACCACTACCTTGGCGACGGAACACACTTCATTGGCTTAGAATTACGGCAACAATTGCTAAACGCACTGCAAACTCACAGTCCTCTCTTTCCGATTTACAGCCCCCCTCTCGTGGCTTAAAATAACTCACCGTTGTCAGCTCCAGCCGCTGAAGAGGCTACACGCTGTAAACAGCCATGGGCTGCTTGCCTGGTCCTCCCGGTAACGTTAACAGTTAGCAGGGTTAGCATGGCGGCGTTAGCCAGGACCAGTCGGGATCACTTTACTGGCTATGTCTCAATTGTTTTTGCGAGTAACCAACTTGGGTACTCTAGCTATATAATTCAATGTGAGTACAAAAATGTTGAAATGACAAAAAATGCCCATCCCTAGTAGCTGTGATAAATTAGCCTGAAGCTAATGCTTACCTGTTCAGGAGAAAATAAGCCAACTCTGCGTCCTTTTGGGCTATAAGCTGTCTCCATCTTTCAAATACATCTCCAATATTTACCAGGGGGTTGTTACGTCTCTGGTCACGCAACGGTTAGAAACATGCTGTTTTCTTTTTTTTATGTCATGTAGAATCTATCTCCGTTGATCCTGTTTGTTTGTTTGCTGCCTACAGGTATATCTGGCAACCCGGCCTGGCTGTCAAACTGGGCCGTTGATAACAACACACAGATCAAAACAAACATAAATTCCGTCACGGAATGTAAATTTCAAAAAGAAAAAATACTGACATTAGCATTGTTGTCAGAAAAGATAGTATTTCAGTTTAACATGTTTCCTTAATATCTGATGAGGCATTGGTGTCATTTTTGGATTTATTACAGTACAAATATTACATATTGGACCTTTAATTCAACATTTGAATCTAATCTATTTTTTATTTTTTTTTATTTTTTAAATATGTCAGTTTAAAAAGGCCCCATGGCATGAAAATTTCACTTTACAAGGTTTTTTAATATTCATTTGAGTTTGCCCAGCCTGCCTATAGTGCCTATAGGGCTCCTATCTGAGAAATAGTCTTGGATAGTTACTTCCTGAAGTCTCTGCTAGTTTTGCCAAGAAACTGCTCCTCGCTAAGCTAACTGGCTGCTGGCTCAAGCTAAATTACTGTAGCGATGTGAGGAGTATCTCTCTACTCATCTAACTCTCTGCAAGAAAGTGAATGAGCGTATATCCCAAAATGTCAAACGTCTGTAATGAATGAATTTGCAGTACATAATGTCCGTAACCATACAACAAAATAAGGAAATACAGCATCTTCTGGCCTTTTTAAATTTGTTAAACATAATAAAAGTATAGAAAATGGGTGACAGCAGCATAGTTTGAGCTTGAACTTCAACCTGCACAGTCAACAGCATGTAATAAGTCAATTAGTACACTTAGCATCTGTGACCCTTTCTAATAAAGTTTGACTTGAGAATTACTGACATTTTTATGCCAGCAACCCTTAACCACCTATGTATAAGTATTAATTCAGCAGTGCATGTCTACCTCATTGTATAAGTGCACTTAAGGAATGGACTGAAGGCTGAGGCAGTATATGAGGTAATTGTATCAGAAGACCATTGTTAAGAAGAATTTGCATGCCCCAGACACCAGTTACCTTCTAAAAGTGAATGCAGTTGCTAATTGTAAAATAGTTTGTATAAGATGAAAGGTCTCAGAGAGTGCAAATGCTGTCAGACTAAAGTTTTTAAATTTAGCAATTAATCCTGTTTTTCTCTCCCGTCAAGGTTAAATTCGGTGAACTGCCGGATCAAGACTCTCAGGAACTCTTTGGGTTGATCTGTCAGTTCATCCACGACTTCAAGCGGGCCCATGCTGAAATCATATGAGTTATACTGTATAGAGTACATATGAAAGAACACCTGAGACTGCAGTGATGTTTATTAAACAAACCAAACCGGTCTTATTGTCTTAGTCACAGTTCAGAGAGATTAAGATAAAAAAAAAAAAAGGAAATAACTGTTAATGCAGTATTTGATATTGAAGATAGAGTAAAATGTTGCATGGATTTATATTTTTAGTAGCATATTGTATATTTCTCCTGTGCTGTTGTACATATATTTTATTTTATAATGGGCACTGGATGCAATTCATTGTATAGGACATACATTATGAAGTGTATAGTCATGCTCATGCACATGGATAACAGGATGTCAGTGGAAATTAATTTTGTGAATATAAAACTAATTTACATATGTTGCATTATTTCATGTCAGAAGTTTTTTTTTAAATTTTGGATTAACTGTGTGTACTGACATTTATTTTGAGACAGATCAGTTATGCAGGATTTTCAACTCCTGGGTTGGAAGAACAACTTGGATGCTCAAGTGTGCTGCTAATACCCACAGCTGTATGCTGGCAGACGCACAAAACAGACATCACTATGGAGGCCAGCTGAGGCTGCTCTACTTTGAGCGTGTGATTATTTTGAACATGCAAACGTGCTGTGGTCGGGGACGTTTCCTATCCTGGGACTCCATGAGGAGCTCCAAGGCCGTCTCTGATTAAGGAACAGATCTGCACGGTGGTATGATGAGAAACACAAGATTCCCCTTCAACAAAAAGGTAGAAAGATATTCTTAGCACTGGTTGGATTAGACGGATTTTTGTTATACACAGGTTTGTGTGTGTGGCATTTTAAAATCAGTCGACAGAAAAAACACTAGTTTGTAAGTGTTAAAGGTGCTGTAGGTAGGATTGCAAAGATCCAGGACTTAGCCAAAAAATTTGAACATCTAGCCTACAACTTCTCAGTCCCTCCCCTTTCTGCTAAAGAGCAAAACGGTCTCCTAAGCCCCCCCCCCCCACAAGGGAGAATGAATGTGTGTGCATGAGCATTGATTGACTTGCAGTTAGACAACCCCCCGGCCCTGATTGGTGCATCTGAACAGGGAGCGGTGGATTTTTGCAAATCGCACTACAGGCTGTAGGTAGTGCCAGAGGAGCTTTTTTTTATTATTATCACCTGCTTCATGTAGTTCTACTGGAACATAGGGTCAGTTTCAGCAAATATGACAGAAAGTTAGTTTTATAAGGCTTACCTACTGCACCTTTAACCATGGTGGTATAATGAACCAGATCTCTTGTTGGGCAGGAAAAGTTGCAAATTTTTTGTTAAAGGAGAATCCACTGATTTTAATCAAAATGTATCTGCATAAACATTTCCATTATGGTTTGGCTCATTATCTTTTTAAATTTCCAGTTTGTCAAAATTGTAGCTGGATGGATCATAGGGCTTTTCCCCCCTGACCAACATTCAAAAGTAACCTAACTTTTAGCATGTACACAAAATCAACTCTAAGTCACTTCAAATTATAAAGGGTTTCCATTTTCTCTCTTACTTTGGATGAGTTTAGCGACACTTTTCTTTCATTTCTCAAATACTTTGTCAATATGAGGATTAAACCTCTGTTTGTATGGGCTCTGTTGTACTCTGCTTTTTCACTTTTGGTTCTCTAGGTCATTAATGGGTTTTTCTACATACATTACAAATTTGTCTAAATGTCAGGGTATTTTTATTCTATGTTATATAATTTCTAAAAGCTTTGAGAACTTTTCTAACCAATTTTATACTGACATCTTTCTCTCAACTCTGCACGAATTAAGATGTTTATCAGTGCTTTGAATTCCTGGTCTTTGAGCAGGGCACTTATCACTTACGTGCTCCAGTTGAGAAAGTTTATTAACCACATACTGGAGCAGGAAGCTGCTAGTTTAAAAGATGTGATTATTCATTATTATTATCACTACTGTGAGTACAACATTTGGTAACATGTTAGAAGCAGAAAGAAAACAAACTATGAATGTAGTTAAAGTAGGGTAGCTCATTCTGTCAGGTAGAAAACGCATATCAGAATGGACTACTTCCTCCATAAATGTAGTTAAAAGTATAGCTCATTCTGTCAGGTAGGGAATATCTATCAGAATGGACTACTTCCTCCATCAATGTAGATACAAGTATGGTAGCTCATTCGTTCAGGTAGGAAATCTGTATCAGAATGGACTACTTACACTATATATGTAGTTAAAAGTAGGGTAGCTCATTCTGTCAGGTAGGAAATAACTATCAGAATGGACTACTTCATCTACAAACCCCAATTCCAATGAAGTTGGGACGTTATGTAAAACATTAAAACAGAATATAATGATTTGCAAATTCTTTTCAGCCTAAATTCAATTGAATACACTACAAAGACAAGATATTTAATGTTCAAACTGATAGACTTTATTGTTTTTTGCAAATATTCACTCATTTTGAATTTGATGCCTGCAAATTCCAAAAAAGCTGGGACAGGGGCAATAAAAGATTGATTGATGTATGTAGTTAAAAGTAGGGTAGCTCATTCTGTCAGGTAGGTAATATCTATCAAATTAGACTACTTACACTACGTATGTACTTAAAAGTACAGTAGCTAAATCTATCAGGTAGGAAATCTCTATCTGAATGGACTACTTTACTCTATATGCAGTTAAAGGTAGGGTAGGTCATTCTGTCAGGTGGAAAATGTATATCACAATGGACTACTTCCTCTATAAATGCAGTTAAAAGTATGGTAGCTTACTTTCTCATTATTTTGAGATACTAAGTCAATATTTCGAGATACTAAGTCATTATATCAAGAAATTGTCATTATTTCGAGATACTAAGTCAATATTTTTAGACACTAAGTCAATATTGTGAAATACTGAGTAAATATTTTGAGATACTTTCTCATTATTGTGAGATACTAAGTCAGTGTTTTGAGATTCAAAGTCAACATTTTGAGATAAAAAGTCAATATTTTTAAATAGTTTCTCAGTATTTTGAGATACTAATTCAATATTCTGAGATACTAAGTCAATATTTTGAGATACTAAGTCGATATTTTGAGATACTAAGTCAATATTTAAAAAAGGTTTCTCATTATTTTGAGATACTTTCTCATTATTTTGAGACACTAAGTCAATGTATCAACAATTTTCCTCATTATTTTGAGACACTAAGTCAATGTATCAAGAATGTTTCTCATTATTTTGAGATACTAAGTCAATATTTTGAGATACTAAGTCAATATTTTGAGATACTAAGTCAATATTTAGAGATTCTAATTCAATATTTAGAGATACTTTCTCATTATTTTGAGATACTACCTCAATATATTGACATACTAAATCAATATTGTGAGATACTAAGTCAATATTGTGAAATACTGAGTCAATATATTGAGATATTAAGCCAATATTTTGAAATTCTAAGTTAATATTTTAAAGTTTCTTAGTACTTTGAGGTTCTCAGTCAATATTCTGAGATACTAAGTCAATATATTGAGATACTAAGTCAATATTCAGAGTTACCAAATCATTATTTTATATGTTAAACTATATTCTAAAGTGTAATTAAACCTCTGGTTTTGTCTGGCTTCATATTTTAGCTAGATAGAGCTTAAAAAATATAAATATTATTGTACTCATCAGATCACCACAACCGGACTTCAAATGCACGCTAATGTTGCTATGAGTCAGCAGGTCATTTAAATAGGCAACTGTCTGCTAACATGTCAGCTTTTAGCAGTGATTATTATATTACATATTATTGATTGACGTCAATGTTGGGTTGACAGCCTCTTGCACATCCCCCAAGAGGCCAAGAAATCAAAACAAATACACCTCTAAACTGTTACTGATACTAAGAAAATCTTTACTAATGTAAAATATCACAGCGGAGGATAGCGGCTGCCTCTGCCAGTGACTGATGGCACGTATCTCCAATTGCCTCTGGCCTATTGCCTATTTTATTGCTTTGAAAGTTGGCACCTGTACTACTTTGGATTTTTGTATAATTACTGTAAAAGTACATACAATGACTAAGTAGAAATGAGCCTGCTCTTTTTTGAATATCACCAAAGCAGCTCATTATGTGTAAGAGAGCTGACCGTTATGGTCAGTGTGTTTTACGCAGTACATACTCCTTTTGACTACTAATTAAATTCCTAGAAATGTGCGTTGTGCGTGAAAATCCCAGTAACTGAGCAGACTGTGAAATACTCAGACCAGCCCGTCTGGCACCAACAACCATGCCACGCTCAAAGTTGCTTAGATCACCTTTCTTTCCCATTCTGACATTCAGTTTGGAGGTCAGGAGATTGTCTAGACCTGGACCACACCCCTAAATGCATTAAACCAGCTGCCATGTGATTGGTTGATTAGATAATTTAATTTACGTGAAATGTAACAGGTGTTCCTAATAATCCTTTAGGTGAGTGTATAGCTACATTCATTACGCATTACATATATGTATTTGATTACAATGTTACAATACTGCACAGCTCTGTTACACATGCTAGTAGATCGTTGATTAGCTGTTTCTCCGTGAAGGGGAGAGAGAACGAGAGAAAGAGGTGCGTAACAACTGTTTTTCCGAAGGTATAGTCAACAAGTCGGCGCTTGAGATCAAATTGTGATCACCACTAAATATTTTCTTCCCTTTGTTTTAGGTAGTAGTTGTGTTTGGTGTAGCTTCATCATAGGACGGATTTACTTGTGTCAGGTCCGCTTCGTGGAATGGATGGGTAGACTGGATGTTTTTCGGATGAGATGTGTTAGCATTGACTTTGAGCTATTGTGGTAACGTTAAGCTAGTTTCATTTTGCAATATATATGAAATTATTCAAGTTGCTCGAGGAATAGTTTAAGCCCAAGTCCATTGTGAAGGAGTTTTCAGCACGAGTAGCCTAAAAGCACGGCCGTCGCCACCACTACAGACAGCAAGGTCATGCCCAACAAATTTTACAGCCCATTTTTCACACCAAAGACACTTGAGACAAAGACTGTGATATTACCCAAAATTACAGCTTCTGCACATAATTTACACCCTAAAATATTTCAAGAAAATAAGTTGCAGTAAATGAAAAAAAAGGAATGAGTCTCTTGACCTTCGAGGTCCGTACGCTGCTGTTGCCACCGGCCCTCAAAAAGGTTTTTGTGGACATTTGAGCATCAAAGACTTCATTTCCTGCATTCTGAGTCATTTTAAAGCACCAATTTATGCTGAAAATTCTGGTGGGAGGTAACAATATGTAGTAAAAATATGGAAAATATGGAAATATAATGCGTAGATATATAGATAATACTGGAATTGAATGGAATATAATGCACTAAGGGGGGCTTTTATATCCGGGACTAGAGCCCGGAGCAGACTACACTTGTCCCCAAAGTCTAGTTTGTTTAATTAATATGAACAGGGCTTGACGGTAACTTTTTTTATTTAGAAGTGACATACTGTACTTAAGGTAACCGC
This sequence comes from Perca flavescens, assembly GCF_004354835.1. Classification (NCBI taxonomy): domain Eukaryota; kingdom Metazoa; phylum Chordata; class Actinopteri; order Perciformes; family Percidae; genus Perca; species Perca flavescens. The sequence goes on from NC_041337.1 coordinate 6,478,696, forward strand.
TATTACTGTTGTAGCTAATTTGCACAATACAATCATCTTTTCAATACAAAATGTTATGAAATGTAATATTTCTATTTCAAAATACATTCTATTGGTCAATGAATTATCATTGATGTTGAATGTACAGTAGTTGTGTAAAAAAAACACCACGGTTCGGCATGCATGTAAACCGCAGATTCATTGCAGAGTTTAACCTTAATAGAGTGAAATGTGATGCTACCTGAATGGGGAGCAGCAGAGAGACGGAGCGGGATGACAATGCTTGTTCAGGGAGTCAGGGCAATGCAGATATAGCAACTGTGGTTTTAATGCGTACCGTATGGTTCACATTAGGTGTTAAAACCAACTAAAACACGGAATTGGACTACTTTTAACCGGTTATGAAACTGTCTCAATTTAATACTGATGCCATCAGACGGCATCAGCAGCAGCTTCTCGGCTACTCTTTGACCCTGCAAATGGAGATCCCTTTAGCTCTAGCTTCACCAACTTTGATTAGCAAAATCCAAAAGCAGGATGGGCAAATCCCCTAGAATTTTTTCAATGTACTTCCCCATGTCTGAAGAAAAAACAACAGACACAGCGTAACTAACTGGCTGTTGGCATGCAGATAAGAGACAGGTAACGTAAGCCTGCAGCTTGACTTTTCCAGACACCATGGCCACTGTCGGAGTCGGAGATGAACGACAGAACTTCGAAAAACAGAACAGAACACTATGTAGAAATTCTCCGTTACAAGTAAATGTCTTGTATTAGAAATTTTACTTAAGTGCTCATATTATGCTCATTTTCAGGTTCATAATTGTATTTAGAGGTTATATTAGAATAGGTTTACGTGGTTTAATTTTCTAAAAACACCATATTTTTGTTGTACTGCACATTGCTGCAGCTCCTCTTTTCACCCTGTGTGTTGAGCTCTCTGTTTTAGCTACAGAGTGAGACATCGCACTTCTGTTCCATCTTTGTTGAGAGTCGCACATGCGCAGTAGCTAGGTAAGGACTACTAGCCAGTCAGAAGCAGAGTATGAGGGCGTGCCATGCTAGCAGCTAGGCGAGCATTATAACGTGTGTTACAAAGTGACCACGTTTGTCTCTGAAGTAAAGGCTGGACTACAATAGAGCTGTTTGGAGCGTGGACTTTGGGCTTTTTCACTTTGTAAAAGTGCACGAAAAGATATAACACAATAAAGAAAAGGGAAAAAGCCAAAAAGCATAATATGAGCACGTTAAAGGAACGGTTTGAAATTTGTTAAATTTGCTTTTTAGCTATGAGTTAGATAAAAAAAAAAATGAATAGGGATGTCCCGATCCCGATCACAGTATCGGAGCGGATTTTCACGGTCTCTCGCAACTATATTGCAACAAAAATACAAAAGATATGAAGACTGAAAAACAGAACTATTTTGGTACAAACATTTACCTGCCACGTGGCAGATAGCCCCCTGAAATTAACTTGCCAAACTCAGGGCTCCAGACTGCGACCAAAAATTTGAGAGTGTGCGACTGAATTTTACATCCAGTCGCACATGTGCGACCAGTAAATTTGCCCCCTTTTCGGTACTTGAGAGCGCGTAAGCGCAAGCTTATCTGTCCTCTCTGAAAATTGAAGAGAGCAGAGCTCTGACACACACAAACACACACTCTCACACACGCAGAGCTGCAGACGATGCAAACTACGTCGGCTCTGCAGTTTTGTTGAAGTCACAGTGAGTCACGGAAATGCAAATAAAGTGGTTTCAAGTGTGGTTACAGTTTTTCATAACTTCACGCAGACAGCGTTTGCTGCAATAGGATATTAATGGCGAGCCGAAAGCGGTCGCGGTGCTGTTGACAGTACACTTCCTCGGAGACGAGCAGGCACAACGGTGGTTTTGGTGCCCTTGGGACTGACTGACAGGCTGAGGTTGTAAGACAAGGCAACTTTATTTCTACAGCACCTTTCAGCAACAAGGCAATTCAAAGTGCTTTACATGAAACATTAAAGAGCAATTAAAAATGGTCATGATGAAAATAAAACAAAAATAATATATATTAAAAATAATATACAAATACAATAATAAACAAAATATATATTTTTTTTACAGTCATGACAGCGATGGGGCTGTCAGTTTACCTTATATTTTACATCTTCAAAAGTGACACTGAATTTGAAACAGCATATTGTAATTTCTGCATCTATTATCAAAGTATTTATTATTAATACAGTGGAAATTAGTAGAAATGTGAATATTTGGTTAGCATGTTGATTTACAGTGTGTGCGCCTAAATTTTCTGGTCGTGCCCCTAAAATTTTCAGTTGGGGGCCACTGTGCTCCTAGTGAAAAAAGTTAGTCTGGAGCCCTGAAACTAAACATTTACCTGCATTTGGCACTTGACGAGTGTTAATTTCAGACCTTGTGTAAACATCTGTATAGAAATGTATTACTCCTCATTAAACATATCCAACAGTTTATTAATTTGCAATCACTGGCAATTTTAGATGTTATATATTTAACTTCAACACTATTTTATGTCTCAGAATCTCATTTTGTTTGAATGATGCATCATTAAAGTGAGCATGAGATCCAAGATTTTCATTGCCAACAACTTCTTCTCTGTAATTGTTGTGAGTATAACATTAAAGTACTTGAAACTTGAATATTTCTGTATTTCAAAATAAATAAATGTATAAACCATATGAAAAATGGAAAAACAATTCTAAGGAAAGTTCAGTTTTCCCTTTGATATGTTCAAGTCTCCCGAATTGTTACATTAGTCAGCAAGTTTCAGGTTCGGGTCAATTCAGTTTGGGATCTGTTCTAAGCTCTGAGATCAGTAATGTTCTGGGTCAGTATTAGTTTTGGGTGCCCCTGATAACAATACAAGCAAAGTGAATGTGGACTTGTGGCACGTACAGTCCTACCATAATGGTGTCAGCACAATGGCGGAGTGAAGGAAGAGATGATTTCCTCCTCAGGAATGAGGGCTGATGAGGCTCCACAGTGGCTCGCCATTTCCTTCGTCAGAATCCAAGGTCCAACGCATGGGCGTGAATTTCATCTAATGGATAATAAATTAATAAACATAAAATTTCTTAAGAGCAACTATTGAAGTGGACACAAATAATACAGCCACAAATTGTACTTGTAGAGGATATGTGTAGTTGTGGAACTCAAATAAGTAGGCTGGCAAAACTATTTTATTTACTTTAAACATTGGATGAAGGGATTCTTTTCTCCTATACGGATGATGCTGAACTGACAAGTGAGCCTCCTAGCAAGCATGCTAACTAACTAACTAACTAACTAACTAACTAACCAACCAGCCGGCCTCTAAATTAGTAAAGTTTAACAACTTAAAGTTTAACAACTTTACTAATTTTACTGTTTACTAGCTAATTTTAATGTTACATTACTAAGTTTAATGTTTCATTCATACACTTTTGTCACAGCGTAGAAAAGCACAGTGCCCTCGCCAGATAAGTGACAACTTTGTTAGGCTCATTTTCTGTAACTAGCTGAAAGCACATTCAATTAGCAAGCAAGGGGTTTTCAAGATGGCGGAGTGAGTGGCAGCACTTTCTGCAGGCTCCGGTAAAAAAAATTTTTTTTAGTCCTGGAAATGTGATAAACTACTGTAACAACCCCTCTACTTAACAGCTATTCAATATAGGGTCAAAATTAAGTGACCAAAGTAAGCTATTACAACATTTTTGGGGTTTTTTTATTCGTTTTTGGAACCATGTCTGACCATAACTACAACTTGGCTGCTCTCCATGAGGCATGTGATGATTTTGACATTGAGGAAGAAATGGAAGCGGAGCAACACTCCTCCAAAGAAGGCAAAATTAACAAGGACCACACGCCAGTTAAACAGCCGAATCCAAAGAAACCGAAACACCAAAGGGAAAGCGAGGACGCGAACACTGGCGCCGCAATTCTACAAGCTGTACAAGTTCTGACCAGAAAAATGGACGAGCAGATGGAACTTTTGAAGAGTTTCGACAGACGTATTGAAGCTAACACAACCGCAGCAAAAGAAAACCGAGAGGAAATCTGCGTGCTTAAGGGAAAAATAGGAGGCCTTCAGAAAGAAAACAGCCTTTTGAAAGAAGCATGTGCAGAGCAAACCCGGTACAAAAGAAGGTGGAATCTGAGGATGATTGGCCTCACTGAAAAGGATGGAGAGGACACGAGAGAAGTTGTTATCGGGATATTGACGAAAGTTGTTCCATTGTCAGTGGAACGACTGCGTGACACCGTTGACACCGTTCACCGGCTGGGAAGGAAAGGTGACCCCGCTATCTCACAGAACACACCGAGAGCAATCATCATTCAATTCGGGATGAGAATGGTGCGGGACGATGTTTGGAAGAAGTCGAAGGATGCGAGAGTGTGTAAAGACATGCACATACGTTTCAAAGAAGACTTCTCCAAAGAAGACCGGGAGGCGCGTGCGAAGCTATGGCCACTGGTCCAAGAAGCCAGAAAGAAAGGTAAACGGGCATTTTTGAAAGAAGGATACGCTCTGATCGATAACCGGAGAGTAGACCCGAACTGAATTGTTATCATTTAAAGGGCTGTCAGCGATTCCGCCTACAATCACATTTTTCAGTGAAACGTTAGTCTTTTTGTTTGTTTGACATAAACGCTCCGATATATAAGTATAATGACACTAACCGCACTTTGTTTGCCAATGCATCACTGAACTTTTGTGGTTAAATAACCTGATGATATGATTGGAGCATGATTAATGTTACGTTAATGATTCCCATTTTGTTTTTTTGCACGCCAGTAGACTATATGACAGATACTGTCTACCCTGTTTACCTATGTTCATATATGGTACTAAAACTGCTCAACCCTTGGTATCTCTTGTTATGCCAAAATATGATTTTGTTTAACAGATTTCCTGGAAAAATTATTGATCATAAAAGTGACTCTACCGGTTATTGGTTAATGGTCGTGACAGAAATGAATGGTATAAATTACATCTTATTATGTGTGTATGGTCATAACAAAAGAGCACAATGCAAAAATCTCTTCTCATCCTTAAGTAAGTACTTAGAGGAATGGAAAATGCTTTTTACAACAGATAGAGTCATAATTGGCGGAGATTTCAACCTAGCCCCTGATCTTTGGTTAGACCGCTTACCGTCAAAGAGACTTTGCCACACACTTGATGAAACAATACTTGAATTGATCACGAAAGCCAATCTAATAGATTATTGGAGAATGAAAAACCCAACCAGAAAACAATTTACCTGGTTCAACTCATCTATAATAATGGCCAGTGCTCAAGATTGGATTATTGGTTATTATCAGACAATCTCATTAATGAGGTTAATAGATGTGATATTTCAGCATCACCCCTGACTGATCATTGTGTAATATCCTTGACACTTTCTCCGGGTGGTAAAGAAAATAACATAAATTCTATATGGAAATTTAACAATACCCTTTTGGAAGATACTGAGTTTTGTGATGTAGTCAAACAATTGGTTAAAGAAGTAGGTGATTTGGAAATGTCTTTTATGAGTAGATGGGAATGGTTTAAATTCAAAGTTAAACAGATAGCTATCAGAACTAGTAAGCAATCATCAACACTTAAAAAGATAAAACAAAGGGACATCATTAGTCGCATCAATACTCTATGCTGTAAAAATGATTTGACGCAGCAAGAACAGACTGAATTAAACAATTTACAGTCCCATCTTGATAATATATATCTGGAAAAGGCCATTAAAGATAAAGAGCATTTATTCGTTCAAGGGCTCGTTGGATTGAAGAAGGGGAGAAAAACTCTTCCTATTTTTTTAGTCTAGAAAAACAAAGACAGACAAAGAAAAATATTCAGAAGTTAAATATCAATGATGTTATTGTTGAAAATCAAGAAGAAGTAAACGAAAACATTAAAGATTTTTATAGTAATTTGTATAAATCCCATTTTTCTAAAGAAGATTGTTATTTTTTCTTAAGTAAGATTCAGGGGTCTAAAAAGACAATAGAGGATAACTTTAAACATCTTATGGAAGGTAAGCTAAGAATTGAGGAGTTGGACTTGGCAGTTCAACAGATGTCCAAGGGGAAATCACCTGGAATAGATGGGCTAACCGTGGAGTTTTTCTCCTTCTTCTGGAATGATATCAGGGAAATGCTCTATAATGCCCATTTAGATTGTATTTCAAAAGGTAATCTTTCTCCCACTACGAAACATGGTCTCATCACTCTAATTCCGAAACCTAACAAAGATAATCTTTTATTGGATAATTGGAGACCAATTACCTTGTTATGTAACGATTATAAATTGCTGGCACTTGTTTATGCCAATCGTCTGAATGAGGGATTGCCACATATTATTGACGAATGTCAATCAGCTTTCATGAAGGGTAGGAACATACATAATCATACCAGACTGCTACTAGACATGCTTGATTATCGAGACTTCATTTACACTGATGCTTTTATCTTATTTCTTGATTTTTATAAGGCATTTGATACTGTTGAACATACCTTTTTATTTGAAATCCTAGATTTTTTAGGTTTTGGGAGCAACTTTTGTAAAATAATTAAGATGTTTTATACTGATATATATAGTTCTGTGTCTCTTAATCCTGGTATAACTCCTAGGTTTGAAGTGCTCCGCGGTATTAGGCAGGGATGCCCGATTTCTCCCAAACTGTTTATTCTAGCCACCCAATCTCTTATAATGTTCATTAATCACAACCCCAACTTGCATGGGATCTCAATATTTGACAAGGTATTTAAAATTAGTCAGTTTGCAGACGACACAGCAATCCTTTTAAGAGATAAGTTCATGGTTGATGTTGCCCTTGATTCAGTATCAATTTTCTCTAAAGCTTCAGGTTTAACCCTCAATATTAAAAAATGTGAGCTACTTCCCATTCACTCATCAACTGATTCTATCATCTCATCTATTGAGGTTAAAGCTGAAGTGAAATATCTAGGAATAGTTCTATCCAAAAATACTATTAGAAGGGAAGATGTTAATTTTTCTAACCGTTTAACAGATATGAAGAAATCGTTGAGTCGCTGGCTTACTAGAGATCTTACTATCTTTGGTAGAGTCACTCTGTCTAAATCAGAAGGTATTTCCAAAGTAATTTATCCACTCCCTGTATGTTTCTTCCGGTAATGTTAAGAAAGCCAATTCAATCGTTTTCCAATTCCTGTGGAAAAACAAAACCCATTATATTAAGAAATCACAGCTGGTTAAAGAGTATGATATGGGTGGTATTAAAGCATTGGACTTTGAATCAATGTTTGGGACCTTTAAGATTAACTGGTTGAAAACATATCTATCACAACCAGATTCTATGTGGTTTCACATACCCAGACATCTATTTAGGAAAGTAGGAGGGCTTGATTTTCTTCTGCAATGTGATTTTGAGGTGACCAAAATTCCTGTTAAGTTGTCAAACTTCCACAAGCAAGTTCTCCAATATTGGAAAATGATATTTACCCATAACTTTTCTCCACATGGATCTACCTTATGGAATAATAGGGTCATTATAATCAATAGGAAATCATTGTTTTGGTATGATTGGTACGAAAAGGGCAATCGAATTTGTGAATGATATTATAGATGACAATGGTAACTTTTTGGAATATAAAGCTTTTTTAGATAAATATAATCTAAACTGTACATATAGAGAATACAATAAGATCTGTAAAGCAATACCTGTACCATTATTACAGTTAATTCAAAACACATTGCTATATGCAAGATCAAGGCCCTTACCGACTTTACCAAATTTAGTCATTAATGATTGTACTTTATTTGACAATAAATGTAATAATAAATGTATTAGTGATGCTTTGAAATCTAAATTAGTTTTTGGATATAACAGAGGATTGTGTGTACAGGTTCCGACAACACTCAGATGGGTTGGGTCCTGATCTAACAGCTGATTGGTTCAGAATCGACTCAACATGATGACGTTTTACATAAACTTTTTAATTGTTTTTGAATTCGAGGAATTGCTATTTTATTGAATTAAAGACTTATCCTGTACAGAACACTGTGGCTGATAGTGACGTTTAGAAGTCAGACTAAATCCGTTCTGAATACAGATCATCTGCAGTCTGTTGGTTATTACCATTAGCAACAGCATTTTGACAGCTACTCTGTCATAATAAAAACAACGGGAGACTGTATACAGGCTGATGCATGGGTCTGATAATGTTTGATTAAATCTGATCTAACAGGATGTGAGCGTTTCTGTGACTTCCTGTTCAGCCTGAAGGCTGCTGGAAACTCCAACTTGGCCGCGCCTTTTTGTCACAGGCCACTGCTGCTGCCACCTGCTCTTGTCCACTTTACAGGTGAGGCGCAGCTCATTTAGAACAACCCTACTCTGTCGGAGGTCTTGGCCCGCCTAACTGAAAATCCCAGTCTGATCCGATAAATCAACTGGCCCAGTCTGTTGTGATTGGTCAACCAAATTCAAGCAAGCCACTGGGCGGGCTGTGCTTGCAGCATTTACATTTAATCATATTAAAAACCTCATCAACAAACTGATGAACTGGCTTTTTTTTTTTATAAAACAGATCCAGCTTCCCCTTGCCCTGCAGGAAATGCATAGTTGAGGCAGTCTTTTTGTCAGTCCTGAATTATGGTAACATAATCTATAGACATGCCGCTGCTACCACTCTCAAACCAGGGGTATTGCACAAAACCAGGATAAGGGATTAAGCTTGGATATTCCATTTATCCTGGATGAATTTAGTTTTGACTTGGTTGCACAATAGCAGAGACACCTAAGTTACCATGGATATTTATTCTGTGCAGCTAGCCTGCTCCTGACTAGACTAACAGCCAGGATCTATTAATCCTGGAGCCTTTTCTGTTCACTCGGCAGTGGTTTTACCTTATTTTTAGTAGCCTGCATTAAAATACAACAGGCGCATATTGCTGTTCAGTTAATCACGGTTATTATTTAAAGTTGTGACCATTATTTTATACAATTATTAATGTGACGTTGGTGCTGTTATCTTGCGTTTATGAAGACTGCTGTTCATATTGTTGTTAGAAGTTTGGTGAATATATTATGGCAGTTGTTGAAATAATTAGAAAAAGGCTGATACATTTACAAATGTATTTTAAATGAAGTCAGCGATGAAGGGCAATATATAAAGTGCTATACACGTGTTAGAGGTTCTAACAACGGCAGACTGGTCAGAAACAAATACACCTTTAATTATTTTAGTTGATTTATTTCTTTTTGTATAATATGTAAAAAAAGACACTCTGCCTCTGTAATAAAAAGAAAAAAAGTCAGAAAAAGCGTGGCAGAAGGGGACTGACTGACTTTTATATATATATATATATATATATATATATATATATATATATATATATATATATATATATATATATACACACACACACACACACACACACACACACATTTAAGAAATACTGCTGTTAAATGAAACCATTCAAGGAGTTAGACTTATTATTTTCCACAAACTAACTGTTGTACACTTTGCCTGAAAAGCAAGCTGTGGAAGTTAATGTTACTTTGGTCATTTATATTTTAGCCCATTCGAGAGAGAGAAGGAGAGACAGTGAGAGAGAGAAATATTTACGCATCATAGGCCTATTCTAGCATTGTAGATTAGTGGTTGTAATTGATCTTCATGGTAAATTTCCTGCGTAACATTAGTCTTGTGCTCTCTTTTAAGGCAAAGGGTTCAACTGTTCATTTGTGCAAATAATTAGCCTAACTCCTTGGATGGTATGATTATGATATAATGGTATGACATTATTTGTCATTACCATTATTTGTCGTATTTTGCCGTGTTTCTTTTTTCCAAATAATGTTTTTCACGTTATCATACTTCCATAAGAAGCTGCTGCTCACTTTGTGTAAAATATGCACGATGCGTATTCTCCATTTTAGCATCAGTAAATCTGTGATCGACCTCGTGGTCTGTTAAAGAAACCCATGAACGTGCACCTATCCAAAATTACTTCATCCTGGCTCGACCTAGTCGCTCCTCCTCAGCCTGGCTTGGCCTTCGTGAAACACACCAAGCTTAGCGCAGGGGCTAATGGATCCGAAGTGTCTCTTAACATTACCCCACTAACAATGCCTGAAATGATACCAAACTTCTACACTAGTACAAATAGTTTATGTACTCATAAAACGATGGATTGTAAAGTTTGTAAGTACACCAGAAATGTATGTAAATAACACTTGCCTGCTGACTTCTCGTCTCTGCTGCTGCTGCTGCTGTTACTACCGGGCAGTAAGAGTGCTTAGGGCCGTCTACAAATTACCACAATGAAAAGAGATGCAACAAAAATATTTATTAATTTAATGATTAAATAAGGTAATGTCTCCAAACTTACCTCAATTATAACTTGTCTCCTGCTAGTTATACTACAGCACTTACTTTAAAAAATAAGTTCAATTAATAAATATTTTTGTTGCATCTCTTTTCGGTGTTGTAAATTGTAGACGTCCCTAAGCACTCGTCTTACAGCAGCAACAACAACAGCAGAGAGCAGAAGCCAGCAGGCAAGTGTTATTTACATAAACTTCTGGTGTACCTACAAACTTTACAATCCATCATTTTATGAGTTCATAACCTATTTGTACTACTGTAGACGTTTGGTATCATTTCGGGCATTATTAGTGGGGTAATGTTAAGAGACACTTTGGATCCATTAACCCCTGCGCTAAGCTATTCAGCTGATAACGCTAACTCTCCCAATGTTCGACCCAGGTGAAAAAAGCTTCTGGGGGGGATGTTTGGCTCGAGGTCATGGTGCAAAGGACCCTAGGGTGAAATTACTCCGAACCATCACTTTAACAGTCAATTGTCACAACTCACGACTTGGTAGCGTTCCAGGCAAAGTCACGCGTTAGCTAGCGGCTACCTACCGTTGACGTTAGCTAGCGCTAGCTGATACTAGTGATTTCTAGTCGCCAACATATTTTAGGCTTCATTTAATAAACGTAACAAGTAGTAGTACACAATCGTAAGTGTATTGTTTTGATTACAATGTGCGGAATTACTTTACGTTGGCTATTTATGTCTATTTATTTCTATTTCTCACTTTTAATCACCGACGTCGGTACAGCATCAACAGGGGTCGACATCGTTGTTTATGTGTGTGTGACGTCAAAACTGTAACTGGGAGTCAATGGACAACCATCTGGTACGAGTTCATGAGTAGTAAGTTACGGGTTTGACTGCTGTTCCAGGGCACTTTCACGGGTAGAAGGTTGTGAAAACACGAGAACAGCATAAATACACCAGGTAAAGAGGGTAGTAACGAGGGACAGGTGACACGAGGACTGATGAACAGGTGAAACACATCAGGGCGGGGCAGACAATCACAAAGGCAGGAAGCAAAACAAGATACGACACAGGAGAAACAGCGACTACAAAATAAAACAGGAAACTGAAGCATGAAAACATAAACAAGAATGGTACTGGGAGAAAAAAAACAGAGAACACAGAAAAGAACCATGAAAGAGGAATGAGAACAATACAGCAAAACAGGAAACAGTGAACGAATGACAGGCAAACAAACAAACAGGGAATGAATTAACAAAATAAAACAGGAAAAACCACATCTGAAAACCACAACAATGACAAAATATACAATTGAATTAATTGTAAACGTATTGATTGTATATGGTCAATCTAACAAGTTACCCCAATTTTAGTGGATTTAATATGAATATAAAAAAATATATTAGGACTCTCAAACTTGCGCACAAAATAGGAATAAAACTGTCAAACTGTACAGTGAACTCTTTAAAGAAGAATAAGGTATTATTATAGGCTAATTTTATATTATTGAAGTTTATTCGTCTCTATTCTATTTTTAGTTATTCATTTTATTTATTCAATTAATGACATTCTTGTTTCTCTGTACCAAATATGTTGATTAAGAATACTTCTTAAGCTAAATAAAGTCTTTAAAAAGCCTCTTGGATCAGCTGAAAATGCATCGTCACAAAGCTGAAAACAGGGCTGTTTTTCTGACACCATGAAAACTTTAAAAATGTTTTAGAGATATGTGGTTTTACAACAGCATAGAGTATGATGCATTGCTACGGATTAAACTAAACCAACAGTATATAAAAGGAGTTTAAATGAGCACAACCTTAAACATCTACAGCAGTAAAATGCTAAATATTAATGCAGCAGAAATATATTTATCCAGAAACATCAGATATAATAGGAAAACACTGACGGGGAACATTTTACTACACAAGGAGTACTTTTGATACTGCGGGTCAGTAAACAGGCAGTCTTCTGCAAATAAAAGTTAGAGAACTTGGTTTCCCTGTGTAAAATTTCCCGAGGAAGTGTTTCTGGACACATTACAAGCTATCGCCTCTCGGCTCTGAAAACTCTCCATTGCCATGGAAACATATTGACATGCACAACATTAGCCACTGAACCATTTATCAGAGCTGGGTGATGACACAAATCTCACAAAATGGCAGCTATTCAGGTTGGGGCTGGTGATATCCTCAGATTGTCCTCCATTTACAGATCGATTGATGCCCAAAACAACACAGCGTTTGATGAATGAAGTCAAATTTGTTGTTGTTTGTACACAATGTAAAAACATCCAATCCAACTAGCAAATACATCATTTATTTTCTAAATGTATTAGATAAAGATCGATTGAATACATTTAATCACATGATTTTTCCATTATGTTGTAACTCTGAATGCATAGAAATGGCAGTTTTCTTCTACTATCCAATTGTCTTAGTTTTTTTATCATAACCACCACCTGAAATCTGTTGATGATGACAAGCTGTACGTTCCATTTTTACACATTTATGTGAAACACATTTCCCAACACTGTGTGCTGGCACAGGGTGGGTTTTTATTGTCTGGGTTCAGATCCTTTTTGTTTGTTTGCTGTTTATAATTCAACCGTTTTATCACTTTCCACAGTGTGACCTAATGATTTGTTGTTGTTCATCCACAAAAGATCAAAACGCTGCATTCATAAGCAAGGATTTAATTAGAAAGCCAGTGAATTTCCAACACCAAATGTGCTTTTCAGGATTCTGGCTTATTTCAGTTTAACAGCACAAAGCACACTTTACAAAGCCAATGATAACAACAAGGTTTCTGAGATATATCTATCTAGAAATCTTTTTCCCTTTGGATTTATTTTCTTACTCTTTTAGCAGTGCCTTAAGTGTATGCTACTGCACATGTTGCTTGTTTATGTAATTATCTGTCATATATACTCTGTATATACTGTCACATCCACCCACGTCAGATATATAAGCAAGCTGTTATTTTAATACAGTAATTCTTTGTTTATTGCAGCACCATTTACAAAAAACCTTTGAATCATTTAAATAGCTTACAACACACTGTAATGTAGTTGTAAGCAGATACAAGGACATGTGCTTATTGTATGTACTATTATATGTATTTTGTCAAAAGTATTACCTGCTAGAATGATGTATGAATGAAGTATTCACTTATCGTTACCTAGGCGTACTTTACTCTCAACGACAGCTGAGGAAATTCCATCAGCTGATGAAGACTACTCGACGCAGCTGATCATTCTGAGAAGAAAGTGGACCTTGAGTTTAGATTTGTATTTATTTCTTTTTGTCAATACTATGTCCAAGGCTTTGAGCTGCACCTCTCTTTGTGAGTGCTGAGCACATTTAAAAACCCACACGTGAATGGCGTGCACATTTGTATCAACAGTTCTAAATGCTTAAAAAATATGTGCAACATATGTGTGTAATCACATAGAAGAAGAAGAAATAATATTCACTCACATTATTAATATACACATGCTTAAAATACACACACATGCAAACCTATACACACACATTACATGGAGAGATGTCAGACTGATATATCATTACGTTTGATTACACCTACGTTATATGTTGTCAGGCGTTCATCGACTGTTTATACAGCAGTTATGGATGCTTCATAGGTGACAGATACATTAATAAACCCGTAACCCTTCATTTTATGGGCCTGTTTCCAAATAAAAGGATTTGGTGCTAATTATAAGGAAAAAAAGTTAAAGTTAAAGTTTGTTGTGTTAAAGGGATACGCCACCATTTGTTGAAATAGGGCTTATCACGGTGTACCCTGGCTGTAGATAGGTGGGCCAACGCATTTTTTGTCTCAGTGCAAGTAATTAGGTTGTTTTTTTATCTTTTGTTGGCTCACTTTTACTCACAACATGCTAACCAGCAACATAGGATTCCATTCACTACGCTAAGCTAATTAGGTTGTTTTTTTGTCTTTTGTTGGCTCACTTTTACTCACAACATGCTAACCGGCAACATAGGATTCCATTCACTACGCTAAGCTAATTAGGTTGTTTTTTTGTCTTTTGTTGGCTCACTTTTACTCACAACATGCTAACCGGCAACATAGGATTCCATTCGCTACGCTAAGCTAACTAGCGGCGGCGCTGCCGGTGTTGCACCGGACTAAAACGATGCATGCACAAAAAATGCGTTGGCCCACCTATCTACAGCTGGGGGAGACCGTGATAAGCCCTATTTCAACAAACGGTGGCGTATCCCTTTAAGTTTAAAAGCTGTATTTGATCTCCCCACTAATTGTACGCTTGCCTGATCAAATATATAACTTGACTATTCATTCAGATTAATAATTATAAGGGTACAAGGAAACACTTAAAACCAAACCACATCTATCTGACCTAACATAGTTCTGTGTAGGAAACTCTGTGGGACATTATTGGAATTTTACTGATAAACATAAAATAAAATACCTTGAAATACTCTCCTAAAAATATCCTTATAACACTTTACTTTTTACTTAAAGGTCTGTCTGTCTGCCTGCCTGTCTGTCTGTAGTTGAATGTTAAGCTGCAGTGGGTTACAGTGTTACTGTGGCTGCCAGATCATGTAACACTTTGCAAGTCAGAGGGAGGGCGTTAAAATTGATCTGCTGTTTTATGGAGAGCCTGTAGTGACACAAGGACAGAGGAGATGTTCTCACATCTCTAATGTATTGTCAATATTCTCACAAGACACTTTGGATGACTTGTTGATTTAATGTCTCACAACGCGACAGACAAGTGCATTTTACAGCAGTTGATTCTGAATGATAAATGCATTAAACCTATAGTTCAATTTATTTATTTTTTCCAGATCATGAGGTTATTAGGTAATGGAGTGAGTGAGTTAACTGGGTGAGAAAGGTTTCCCATCACTGACTTCCATGGAACACCACAGGATTTTGGAGCTGTGATTTAAACCTGAAAGATTGTCAGCCCACCTGTGCAATGGGATTATGATGAGTCACTGCATTACAGACAGAGTGGACAGGGAGCAAAGAACTAAACAAAAGTTAAACTCGTGCTCAGGGCATTTTCAGTTCTATACTTCAAAACAGTCAGAAATTAGTTTGGAGATAATTATTTCGTGGATTTGTTCCTGGAGAGTTAGAGCTGTATGTATTCTCAGTATCAATAGCACAGACAATTAATGAATGTAGACTTAAGTTTGAAGCTATTTTATAGGGCATTAGAGAAATATAAGCTTTAGGCAAATTGCGCAGGGACAGGGACAGTTAATTATGACTTCTGCCACATGTGCGTGCGTAAAGTGGAAGGCTGGGCGCGCACACACGCAGCATATCACTGCGGGGAACAGCGGCTGTCAGACGCGTTATATTCGGAGTGGGAGTGAGTGTTGGAGTGAGGGCTATGGACGATTCATCGACAGATTCGCCTCTCAGACTGGAACGGTCTTCTCTAAAACATTCCACATGGTCTAATTTTGTCTCATCCGCGAGCTTTAAATAACCTGAAAATGAAACGCACAGACAACGATCGGTGATCTCTGTGTTTCCCGGTTGTTTGCCAAATAAATGTTTTAAGACTTGATACGGATTGTCTCACTCGGATATGCCACATCTCTGGATCCAATAAGAGAATTTCACAGCGTCAGACGCGTCTGCGGGCGGCAGAGACCAGCGGAGGGACTCGGAAACTTGTGCGGCGCGGGAGACGGTCTCTCTCTCTCTTTTGGAATCGGCGCTGCCACGGCAGAGAGAGACAGAGTCATGTTGAACTCCCTCGTACTGATGCTCAGCTGGACGGTGATCTCCGAAGTGGCGAGAGCCCAGAATGACACGGAGCCTATCGTCCTGGAGGGGAAATGTCTCGTGGTCTGCGACTCCAACCCGACCACGGACTGGAAGGGTTCGTCCTCCCCGCTCGGCATCTCAGTGCGCGCCGCCAACTCCAAGGTGGCTTTCTCTGCAGTCCGGAGCAACAACCACGAACCGTCGGAGATGAGCAACAAAACGAGAATAATCTACTTCGACCAGGTTAAGACGAGTTTTGTTTTTTATGAACAATACTAATGTCAAAAAGTGGTTAAAATCGCTTTTAATAACACTTTGTAATTCATCAAACGCCATATCTGTCATAATCTGGCAGTTCTTTCTTGTCAATTTTGGTCCTTCCTTCCTATTTTTTTTTTTTTTTTTTTGATAAACCTTCATTTCATCTTTTTTGCTCGGTTTTCACTGTGTGATGCAGAACATTAAAGTGCCACCGCAGTCGAGTGCAGCTGCACCCCAGAGTTTAGTTTGAGGCTTATAGTTGCAGTTGGCATGTGGATTCTGTAGTGCACATATCACGCGCGGGCAGGTTGGAAAAGTGACTGAATTATGTTTGGGAGAGGGCATCATCCTGCAGAGCCTGCACACGCATTCATCAGTTTTTGCCTCGAGCATACACGCGCGCACACCCTCACCTACTGTATATGATGCACACACAAAACATGACAAACAAGAATGTGGTTAGTCATACAGCGGTGGGCAGAGTAACGTGTTTGTAACAATATCAGTGCACTGATCCTCCCTTTCATTTGAATTATATAACATGATATTTTGCTGTCAAAACAGGGCAAGTGATCTGATTGGTGGGGGGTCATGTGCATGCTGTTGCTATGAAAACAACACTTGTCAAAAGGTCGTGGCTGGGGCTGCAGTGGTGACTGAAAGGGTCTGAGACCCTGCAGGTGCAGAGAGGAGCTCCTGCGGCCTCCATCGGTCATGAACCCAAAGAAGTTCATTTTCTGTATTACTCGCTCTAAATACTGTATACATGTCCAATAATGCACCCCGACTGTAGGGTGCTAAAAAACCTTTTAGTGCCACTCATGAGGCAAGGTTAAATGCAGTGCTGACTGATGTATTCAGGGGTGGATGATTTTTAGAGAGCAAAAGTAAGAAACATTTATTTATCGACACTAATATTCATTAGGTTATGCATCGCATGAAGAATCAGTATCGAGGAAGCGTCTGATTCTTTTGAGGCACTGTGTGAAGTGTGAAAGAAAAATCATGTCTTTGCCCAAAACTGGAATTGGTCTATCAAGATGTCATCAAGCATACTTTTTTGTTTCTTGTGTCAGTAGGGAAGTTTAATACTGGGTTTGGGTCCATTGAATGAAAGGTTGAATTGAATCTTTTTGAAGTGTGCTGCATTCACTTTGTGTCCGAGCAGCCTGGTAGCCACGACTGTGTGCATTTAATCCTAAAACCCCATTGAAATGAAAGGCTTTGTTTAAAGTGCTGGCTATATAACTACTTTTCTTCCTCTCTCTCATAGGTTCTTGTGAATATAGGAAACTACTTCACATTTGAATCAGTATTTTTGTCCCCAAGAAAAGGCATCTACAGTTTTAACTTCCATGTCATTAAAGTGTACCAGAGCCAAACCATACAGGTATTATTTTTGTTCATTTCACAGAGCTGTGCAATTGTTTCAGTGGTTAACCTGTTTTAGTATTGGAGTGGGCCAGAATGTCTCCTTTAGAGACTGGATGGAAATTATTGGTGTGGGGAGGTGGGGTGTGTGTGTCTTTGTTGGTGGTGGTTGGGGGGGGAGATTGTTAAAAAAAAGCTAAACCCTTCCACCAATTTCTAAAAGTAATATTGATACAGTATTAATTGGATTCACTTTCAATAACTAAGAGGCAAAGCATAAATAATTTAAGATGGTATACCCTAAACTTAACATTTAACCTAAGTATGTTAGTGGAATAATACTTTTCATTTTTTTTTTAGCATTTGATCCTTTTTTTAACTAATCTGCAAGAGGAAACAGACTTATTTTTTGTCACCTCTCAAAAAAGCAATTTTTTTTATTTTAGCAAATCTTTGCCCCAAGTTTTATTTTTCAGTTCCAACTTCTTCCTACTCTTGATTGTTTATGAAAATATGTATATAAGTTTGCTATATGTTTACTGTTCATTTTGTTCATTTTTTTTTATTTTTTATTATTTGTTACACGTCCGAAAATAAATAAATCTAATTGAAATAAATAAATAAAATAGGTTTTAAGTGTTCAACTTGGTTATTTTACTGTTTTTTCATATTTTATTTTGATAATTCTATTTCATTCTCTGTACTTTTATGTGCTAGATCTTATTTAAATATAGTACTGAATTGCTTTACTTTGCTTTAGTTTAGTTTTACATTACTTTATTTATTATTTATTTATTTGCACTAATAAGACACAAAATCCATAATGAATTAAAGGACCAAAAAGGACAAACCTGAAAGGGTGGATACAGACATCTCACAAAGAAAAATATTGACATTTACCTCCCTCCCTAATAATTTACATACAGTCACTTAATATTAACTCATTTGCTTATTGATTTCATATTGGATTTTCTTGACTACTTGACCTCTGCTTGCAAAAAAACATACATGAATACAAATAAAAGCTTCATTGTAGACGTAAACCGAGCTGAAACCTTACGTTATTTATCTGATATACAATAAGTTCTCAGTATTCGTACGGTGAGATTTTTAATTAGCACAAGAGGTGGAGTTAAGATGTAACAAATAAGACGTAAACTATGCTAACACATATCCTATAAGCTATTCCTTTTGCATTACATTTGCTAATTGTTATTTCTGTTGTCCAGGTGAACTTAATGTTGAATGGGAAACCAGTCATCTCTGCCTTTGCGGGTGACAAAGATGTAACTCGTGAGGCGGCCACCAATGGAGTTCTGCTCTATCTAGAAAAAGAGGACAAAGTCTACTTAAAGCTGGAAAAGGGAAACCTAGTTGGTGGATGGCAATACTCAACATTTTCTGGCTTTCTTGTGTTCCCTCTGTAAAAAAAGTAAAAAAAAAAAAAAAAAAAAAAAGAAAAGAAAAAGAAGATTGTAAGCTCACTGACTTCTTCATAATGTGTTGTCACTGTGTAATCAAAACATTGCGGCTGCGTCCGTTGGATCTTGCAAAATTGTTGAAAAATGATAGATGGAAGTGGATCTGAGCAGAGAGAGGAGGAAATATGACTTTGGAAATCGTTCACATTCTCTGGATGTGCCGAGTCCTCGTTCAGCTGAAAGAGACTTGAAATCTTCCCTATCGCTACTCTATGTTCCTGTCACTCAAGCAGCCTCAGAGAGGGACGCTAAAACATCCCAAAAGTACTTTTTGAACTTTGACTTGTCAGAGTATATTTAGCATACTGATGTTTTTCATGGCAACTGTTGGCATTCAAGTACATCTGCTTTTTAGGTGTAAACTGTAAATGCTTGTGTTATTTTTGTGACTTGTCATCACCAAAGTATTCACATTGTAAGTATGGGGAGGGGGTCTTCTCTGGAGCTAATGGTTCCTAATCAAGAGTTGGTCAAATGAGAGGAGTGATGAAACTAATTCCTTTGAATTTGATTTGAAATGCTTATTGCATTATTATTTATAAATCTATGTTAATTGCAAAGCGTGTTAAGTGATCAAGGCATGGATGGATAACTGAATAGGCCTACCGGGCACAGGGCCCCCCTGGGCATAGGGAACCTGGTCACAGGGCCCCTGGTCACGGGGCCCCTGGGCCCCTTAACCCATTGGGCACCCTGGGCATCACCTGCAATGTCACTAAAAGACAAGTCTTTTACAAGTCTGTGCCCAGGGGCCCGTTGTGTCATAATCCGTCCATGATCAGAGGTCAGATTAAACATATGTCTGAACAATTATGCTCACTGCTGTTTTGCTTTTGATGAATTGTAGTGGTCAGTTTACTTTAATCCTCTCTCCTAGGAATCACATTTATATTCCACAAATTCATTTTGAGGGAAACGTAATTCTTGCCTGGATTGTGTGCAAAGTTATCTTCAATTATTACCTGTGGCTCTGGACACTGGGGTTAGCATCCTGAGTCCAACGCACAGTCAGGTTTAGTCTACAGAAGCCCTTTGGTTACAGAGGCTGTAATCAATGTTTTTATTTTAACAATTGACCAAATGACTACTTGTTGTTGCATGTAGTGATGAACACACACAGAGAGTAATCAACCGACTGCGGTTCCCTTAAAGGTCCCATGGCATGAAAATTTCACTTTATGAGGTTTTTTAATATTAATATGCGTTCCCCCAGCCTGCCTATGGCTAGAAATGGTGATAGGTGTAAACCGAGCCCTGGGTATCCTGCTCTGCCTTTGAGGAAATGAAAGCTCAGATGGGCCGATCTGGAATCTTCTCCTTATGAAGTCATAAGAAGAAACCTCCCCTTTCTCTGCTTTGCCCGCCCAGAGAATTTGGCCCACCCATGAGAGAGAGAGCGACATTATGGCTTTCAAACGAGCAAAGTGGCAGTTGGTCAAGGCCACATCCCCACCCCCCACCTTGCCCCCCCCCTCTCTCCTCCTCAATAGCATTTAAAGCTACACACACAGAAATGGCACATCCTAAGGAAAGGTCATTGTGGGACTGGCTCTAGTGGCTGTAATTCTGCACCAAGGTTGAATTTCGGGAAAGAGACTTCAGACACAGTATTAGGGGACCACTAAGGTCTATATAAAAGAGACTTCAGATACAGTATTAGGGGACCACTAAGGTCAATATAAAACAGACTTCAGATACAGTATTAGGAGACCACTAAGGTTTATATAAAAGAGACTTCAGATACAGTATTAGGGGACCACTAAGGCCTATATAAAAGAGACTTCAGATACAGTATTAGGGGACCACTAAGGCCTATATAAAAGAGACTTCAGATACAGTATTAGGGGACCACTAAGGTCTATATAAAATAGACTTCAGATACAGTATTAAGGGACCACTAAGGTCTATTTAAAAGAGACTTCAGATACAGTATTAGGGACCACTAAGGTCTATATAAAAGAGACTTCAGATACAGTATTAGGGGACCACTCAGGTCTATATAAAAGAGACTTCAGATACAGTATTAGGGGACCACTAAGGTCTATATAAAAGAGACTTCAGATACAGTATTAGGGACCACTAAGGTCTATATAAAAGAGACTTCAGATACAGTATTAGGGGACCACTAAGGCCTATATAAAAGAGACTTCAGATACAGTATTAGGGGACCACTAAGTTATATATAAAAGCATCCAAAGAGCACCATGTCATGGGACCTTTAAGATCTATAAGCTTATTTTTGTTTTTTGATTGTTCCGGTCTTATGGCCTACGACTTTCATGTTTTGGTTAACTCTTACTGCTCTCACCGGCGTTGGTTTTCGGCTTCAGCAGGCAGCTGTTGTCAGCACAAGAGCTCAGATAAACTTAGGGACGCTACTTTCCCAGCTACCCAACGTAGTTGAGCATTTAGCAGGTAAAGAGCCAGATATTTCCACTCAGGAGTTAGCGGAGGCCTAAACACAGCTAAAATGAGACTAACAGAACAAAATACATTGGACATACATTCATCAGGGGACACAAACATGACTCAGAATACATGCTAACGTTGCTTAGTATCTGCTCGTGTGTAAATGGGCAACTTCTTGCTACAAAGAATTGGCCATATAAGCTTAAAATGTGATAATATGTCAGTGTTTACAGCTTGTTTCTGCTGCCCCCAACATCCCCTTTGCCCCCTCCCCAGTTATTTCAGGTTTAAAGTTATTTGCCTTTTTCAATATTTAACCACAATCTTCGACCTTTCCCTGACGTTAACCAAGTGCTGAAAGTGCCTAATCATAACCATACAAATTGTTCATAATGCTTTAGTTGCAAGTTGATATATTAGGGAAAACATATAAAATACGTTGCCATTGAACATTTTGTGACTTCCATTCAGAGGTTTTCTTGCTGCATTGATAAAAAAAAAAAAAAAAAAAAAAACACAACTCAGGCAGCATTACTTTTCTCCCAAAATGTATTTGCTGTTGAGGAATTATTGTACATAAATGTCATTTCTACCTGTGTTTAAATATGTAACAGACCTTGCACAAGTCAACTTGTGGTTTATGGGCCTTAATTAAGTTTAATGGACGTCAGAGAACCTTAATTAGTTGAGGTAATAAACAGATTCCTGTCAATGTTGGTGAGCATGACAGCTTCCACCGGGCAACGTGGGATAACTGATGAATTCATAAACTCCTTAATTGTTTGCTCTTGAGCTCCATGTGCGCTTACCATAATGTGACGGTTCCCCCTTCATGTCTACAGCAGAGGTATTGTCTGCCTTACTGCAGTGTGTGCTGCTGGTGCAGTGTGCAGCTGCATTGTTAAAATCAACCTAAAAGCTTGCGGAGGCTTTTTTTCTGGAGAGCTTGTTTAAAATCATTATTTCACACTGGAATAACAATCTGCTCCCTCATCAGGTTGAACCTCTCTGAAGTGTTTTGGGCGTTCACTTTCCGCTGATCAAATTTATGTTGCTATGTTTGCTGGCATATTTTTTTTATCAGTGACTGATAAGTTGCCTTTGGCATCATTGGCAGTTTTTTTTTGTAGCCGAAAACGTTTGATGTAAGTGATTTTTTTCTCAGTTTTCCGATGCGAATAAAGAAGCGAAGCAATGACAGCAATGTGCAGCTCAAAAAGCCTCCTGAAGATTTACAGCTACAGTTGTGTCACACTTCATACCAACAATTGCTCAAGCAAACAGGGCTGAATTTACTCTGATATTAATAGTGCAACTGTTCGCTGACAGAGCGGAGAGAGTGGTATTTGTTCAGTCACCCTGCTATTTTTTATGACACTAAATTTATTTTTGCTAGAACTAAAACAACGTGTATGTTATGGGTCTACCTTACTTTACGTTTTGAGTCACATTGTTTGGCTTATAATGACCGTGGAAGCTGGACTGTGCCACTGAAATGATCCCAGTTACAGGGGAATATAATCGCTTCGTTTTTCATTTAAAAGGTGCTCTAAGCGATGCCACGCGTTTTTTAGGCTACAACATTTTTTTGTCACATACAGCAAACATCTCCTCACTATCTGCTAGCTGCCTGTCCCCTGAACACACTGTCTCTGTAGACAGCCCAGGGTCCCCAAACGCCAACAAGAACAAACTGCGCCAACCTGCACCACCAAACGTAACAAACAGAGTTCCAGCGTTCGAGCCAATAACCGACAAGAAGGATTTTAGGGTGGGGGTTTGGTGGGGTTAGTGCGCGGAAGCACGGAAGGGAGGGGGAGGGGACGGGATTAGGAGGAGGGAGGGGCGAGCTAGCCTCTGTTTAGTTTGACAATACTTCGAACGTCAACAAGAAGTGACGTCACCCAACGTCGCTTAGAGCACCTTTAAAAGGATGCAAATATAAATCTATGGGTTAAAAGGTTTCAATGTGATCATTAAATGTTTCAAATAATTAATGTGTTGAAAAATTCTGGCGATAAACCACGAATAAACATCATGATTTCTATAAAGTGGTTCTTCCAAAGGAGTTTTTTTTCAGTCATCTTTTTTTAATTTTGTTGGCAAATCAGAGCTCCTGCTGTGCTCCATTCATTTTTTTAGGGCAGCACAAACACCAACTAGCTGAATTTCTTTGATTTAAAGCGACAAAACAAATGAATGTGACAAGAACACACATCAGTAACTAAAACGTCTCAAATTAAACATTTTGTGAATCATTTTCAAGATGAATTAATTTGTTAACCATTATAATATAATTAAGGGTCATTCAAAAACTAAAAAACTGTTATTTAATTGTATCATTTCAATAAATAAAAAATAGGTAATATAGCACACTCCAGCCTCCATAGTATCAGTACGTGATTATTAGCATGACATTTACATGCAGGATTACAGTACGTATAATTTATTTAGTCCCCAACAGAAAAATCCATCCATCCATCCATCCATCTTCGTCCGCTTATCCGGTGTCGGGTCGCGGGGGGAGCAGTTCCAGCAGGGGACCCCAAACTTCCCTTTCCCGACCAACATTAACCAGCTCCGACTGGGGGATCCCGAGGCGTTCCCAGGCCAGGTTGGAGATATAATCCCTCCACCTAGTCCTGGGTCTTCCCCGAGGCCTCCTCCCAGCTGGACGTGCCTGGAACACCTCCCTAGGGAGGCGCCCAGGGGGCATCCTTACCAGATGCCCGAACCACCTCAACTGGCTCCTTTCGACCCAAAGGAGCAGCGGCTCTACTCCGAGCTCCTCACGGATGACTGAGCTTCTCACCCTATCTCTAAGGGAGACGCCAGCCACCCTCCTGAGGAAACCCATTTCGGCC
Source organism: Perca flavescens (assembly GCF_004354835.1). Lineage (NCBI taxonomy): Eukaryota > Metazoa > Chordata > Actinopteri > Perciformes > Percidae > Perca > Perca flavescens. Next base: position 6,503,167 of record NC_041337.1, read on the forward strand.
GCTTGTACCCTGGATCTCGTTCTTTCGGTCATGACCCAGCCTTCATGACCATAGGTGAGGGTAGGAACGAAAACTGAAAAAGACTTCTGCAATTCGAATAACATGTCTGCGATTATAGAACTCATATTTTCCAGCAGCATCGGACAGTTGAAACAGAGCCGGTATTGTCACTTCACATTTGCTGCAATGAAGGCACACTTTTTTGTCTTTTCTTCTTCTTTGTCTTATGTGTGTGTAATGTTTCAGACTTGAAATTTAAATGAGAAAAAAAAATCGATTTCATGATTTTGTGTACATTGTGTGTAAGGCAACAGAAACTGTGAAAGCTCTTTGGGATAGTGGAGGATTCAGACGGTGCAGCGGATTCTTTTGACAAGCCATCTCTCTCATTTGGGAGAAAATATCACTCTCTTGGTTTGCATTTGCATGCACCTGTCTGTTTTTCAGACATTTTAACACCATACCATTTCTTGTCTCCATTATACGGTGCAAATGTGTTACATTTGTTCTTTTTCTTTGCAGGTCCTACTTTAAGCCTCTTTGCATTCATAGCCTAATATTATATAATCTCGTCCGTTTTGTGTCTTTAATTTGGATATTAGCACTCCTACCTAAGAAATGGATTTTCTCTTTTCTCTTTTGGCTCTTTGATTGATGTCGCCTTTCAAATCAACCAGTGATGAGTGGAGGTGAGGCTCCGAGAAATGTCTTAAATCAACGCATTGAATTGAATTTACTGTGTGAGTGCTCGAGCTCAGCCTTTGTGGGAACTGAAACAGTGAACTATATGTCTACACCAAATACAGCTGATTAGCACAAAAGGGATAGTTTGTTTTTGAAGTGGGGTTTGGACAGTATGAGGTATTTATCCATGGTCAGTGTGTTACCTCAGTGTTTCCTTTAGGATGTTTTTTTTTTTTTAGCAGTGGGGACAGGTCTGTCTGAAAAACAAATATATTTATTCACCTCTATTCACACACAATGAGGCATATTTTCAGTTGTGATTGAACTGTAATTTTTGAGGAAATATAGGGCACTTAACATCTACAACAGGCCTACACGGACCCACTGCGGTGACGTTTTTGGAGGAGCTGTTCGTTTAATAGTCGACTCGGAGGAAAGCCAATGTTGTGACAATAAACTACATCAACACAACAGTATGTGGAGTTAAACTGGACGGGCCCAAAAACCTCTGAATAGTTCTACTTGTTAAATTGCAATGTGAGCGGCAGCCAACATTATTTTGGCAGGATCATTTAAAAGGCAACCGCGACTACATTTTTTGTACAGCCCTATTTCTGATACAGCGGTGGCAGAAATTTTGCCATGGTGGGCTGCCACTACAGAATCAACATAGAGGAAACACTGTTACGTAGCTGGCGGTCGGCACACCCCCAGTTTGGAGAAGCAGGCAACAGTACCGACATGGAAGCTAAGCAAAAGTTATGGATGGGGGCAACAGCTGAACATATTTTTGACCCCTAAAAAAAAAAAAAGGACCACCTAAAAAAAAGCAATATCAGTTTAAGTGCACACTATAGTTGGAATATTTTCACAGCTTTAACTTGCTGTCCAACAGCCCTGTTCAAGTTTACGCGAGGGGAACTGAAGTAGTTTTCTATGCTCTAGTCAAAGCCACCACACTCCATTGACAAATACTGTTGTTTTACCTCGCAGAACACCGGAGTTGCTGGTCTACCGCTGCCTCGGTCAGTTAGTTTATCAGTTTCTAACCCTTGAAAACACCAAAGTCACACAAACCGACCGAGGCAGCGGTAGACCAGCAAACTCCGGTGTTCTATGAGGTAAAATTACCTTATTATTGTCGATGCATTCTGGTGGCTTTGAGAAAAGCATAATAGAGTGGCTTCAGCCAAACTGGGGGCGTGCTGACCGCCATCTACTGTAGGATATACACTGACTGTGGATAAGTGCCTCATACAAACCCACTAGAAAACATCCAAACTATCCCTTTAAGTATGAACCAATTGCTCATGAATTGAATTGTTCCTCTTTGTCCTGGAGAGAAAAGAATTTCAAATGCACAGGTGTAAATATAAAGTCAACATTAAATGTTTACAGTTGTGTGTTGTGATTTTCAGATGATGTGAACGTTGACTTATTGAAAGTACGATGCATATTTTGGGCATCTGTTACACACAAAACAGCTCTAACCATTAAAGTCTTTTATGCATTTCTTTCATATCTCTAACCATTAAAAGTCAGAGCAAACAGGCTCAACTGATGATGTAACAGCTAGCTGCCGGTTATCCATGAAATTGTATCACCACTTTAAATATTACGCTTTTGGTCTTCACAAATGGTTCAGAAATAACTACATACAACTATCTCTCTATATCAAAACGTGGTTATAACTCAATAAGCCAACCAGTCATGTGGATTTGTGCAAGACACTGTGGTGCTACACTTCCATGAATAACAAACGTGTCAAACATTTTGAGTAAAAAAAAAAAGACAATCCGTGTGATTAGTAATTGTTACATGGTGCCATTAACGGATAAACAGAGGTTTCTAATGGCCTTTTATCAATCATGTTGTATTTCTTTGGAATTAAAGTGGCGGTAAATGTGTTAAATCCTGCTCTCTGATATTTGTGTTATGTCTGGAAAAAGCAATAATACCCTCTGTTAATGAATCTGAGCCTAAAATCATTTACTGGGAGATTATCTGCCACTGCAGCTTGATTTGTTCGCTGCGGGTGTGTCCATGCCGTCAGATTGACTGTTTACGAGATAAGAAAGATCCAGCAAGAAAGTCATTTTAAGTAAACTGCATCTCTCTCGACTTTACACGAATTTCATTAGACAGCAAGCGGAAGGTCATCCTGAGAACTTTACACTCTGTGATTTTACGGTCTCGTAGCCGTGGGAAGAAAAGCAGATTTTAGTGACATGAGTTCCTACTGTCCTCAAAGCTATGTGGTGGCAGGTGGGCTTTGTTGAATTTCAAATTTAAATCTGACCTTTCTAGTGGCATTTCAAAGGACAACATCGAGGTGTGATTGAATATATTGTCTCTAAACAGTGTAGCACTTTACGCAGATTGTTTCCAGGACTTGGTTTGAGATATGCAGCGCACGGTTCACTTTGATTGCATCCGACGGGACACGTAACCCCTAAACTGAACTATATCTCAACATTAATCAAAGTAAAACAAAACATGAGCATTCTAAACATAAAAAAGGGCATTCCATTCCTGTGTGGTGATGTGTCTAGTCCACAATACCCGTGGTTTACAAAAAAAAACACATGCATGAGAATGGGCTGTATTACATTGTGGATTTGCACAGTGGAGTCTGCATTATGTATCAGTACTGTAGCTCTGCTGTCATAGCTTTGCAAAAGTCACGTTTATCTAAAACCTTCATGTAAGCACTTTTTGTGCTAAACCTCGTCCCTGAACAGCTATTGTCCAACCACTAGGGCCTGTTAAAGGTTTGGATTCCTTCACTGAAACAATGCACACAGGGTTCTAAGAAGAGCTATACTATACTCTGTATCTAAACATGTATCTGTCTTAAACTCTTTGTGAAACATGAACGCCACAGAACTTTCTTTTATTATCCAGTTTGACAGTCAGTCATAACGGAAAAAGAACATAAATAAACTACTTTAACGTAGATTTTCGGATCGGATCGGTGCATAAACTCCAGTACTTCTGAACATCTCTAATTAAATCAGCTATCATTGTCATTTGTTTAGAAGTGCAATGGCTGTATCGTGAAAGGAATAGATTAACACTTAAAAAATAAGCTTCAAACTTCAGCATGCACTGCTATCTACTGTAGTAACTGAGCATTACTTCCACAGCCAAGCAGCATATCATTAGCTGAATATTCTTGATACACTAGCTAGCTGATAGTAATGAGTATTAGTAATGATATCAGCTCTGTCCTGCTCTTTATGTGGTTTGGGGAAGTTACACTCGAGCAACTCCAGCCAAAGTTGCGTTAAGATAGCGTTACGTTCGCCAAACTCATCAGTTCATCATCATTCACGAATCCTTTTCGCTTTGTGAAGATACAGTTAGAAATACGAACATTAAGGCATAAATCTAACCACTGGGTTGCTTGTTCAAGTAGTTGTCTTGCTAGGTTGCTTTCACACCTGAGCAGTTTGGTCCGTTTGAACCGAAGCCTGCAATTTTTATATTAATTCATGTTCAGACGGAAACGATCTGAAGAGAAAACACAAAAGTGGCATTGCGTTCTCACTTTTTATTCCGCGTTTGGACGATTTGGGGGGGAAATCTGCGTGCATATGGTGACGCAAAAGTGTGTGAAATTCGATGTAGTATGCACACCAGGCGGCTAGGTGGTAGTGTGAAGCACTGCCTCACGACACGACCAAGTCCGCGCGCCTGCGTAGAACCTTCCCTTCTACTTCTCTCCTCTCCCTAGTAGCGCAAAACCAAAACATGGCGAAGCGAACAACAAAAGCTGTCAATTTTGTCTGGACAGACGAGGAGGTGGAGTTATTGCTCCAAACAACCTTAGATTACAATGGCACAACAGGGAATGGACTATGTATAATATTTCGTACAACTGCTGAAAAGACTCTTGTATGTTTATCAGAGCTGCTAAGGCAACTTGAAGGTCCAACGTATGGAAATAATCCGACATGTTTGTTGTTATAATCCTGTACTGGCGCATGCCTGTGACGTAAACGCGTACGCGACGAGAGCCACCGTGAGCAGATCGGAGCAGACTTTTGCGTTTTTTACCCTTTAGACGGGGAACGCAACGGTGGAGCATTTTTAAGATTTCCACTCTGGAGGGGGCCGTCTAAACAAAAGGCACAGCTGATAAAATATTTTGTCGTTTTCACCCGCAAGCGTTGTCGTGTAAACAGGGCCTCAACCTTGCACACAATTTTCTGACTTACATACGTTTTCACGGATGATAACTTTGAAATGCATAACTTCTTATGACCATATGTCCCTGGTCGTCTGTGTGACAACATATCTTAATCAGCCAGCCTTCTTCTTCCCAGCTTGTCAGCTATTGTCGCCTTCTTCTGAAATATTAGAAACATTAAAGCAAAATGAGAAAACCCATACATTTGGTGTTTCTCCATTATTATATATATATTTATTTAATCTAATCTTACTTTCCTCTTTGTTAACTTTTTATTTCTTACGCTTTAGCTATGTTGCTTTATAATGGTATTGACTACTTTTTTCGTATTCTTATTTTTGCCTTAAATGTTACTGTCCGCAACTGCAAGGTAACAATTTCCCTGAGGGGATCCATGAAATATTCTGATTCTGATTTCTGAGACCAGGAAGTGTTTCCACCGTATGACATTGGTTTACAATGTTTGGTGCACCTGACAAAGTGCACTGTGAACACAAACTGAACCAAAATTTCAAAAGATAATGCAACAATGTTGCAACTTCATCCCCCTAAGCACACAGAGTCTACCGAACTAATAGGCGTGAAAGCGACCACGACACCAACACACCTTCGCCGTTCTGTGCGCGCGTTGTGTTAGGTCACGGCAGTTCCCTGCGACGTCGCTATGACGACCAGCCACGCTCGCCTCACGCATGAGGCGGCACTAAATCTGCGATGCTAAACGGAGGACAGGTCACCGCGGCAGAGTAGAAAAAGGTAGAACTGGTACTAGCAGTGGGTAAGCGCCTTAAATGTCCCAGCCATCCAAGGGTTATGTTAGAACAGATAACATTTTAATAACATTTTGTATTTTTTTAATACCATACTATGGCTTACTAATTCAAGTGGTAAATCTGCCACCATTACCATTGTGCTAGAATAGAAAGCTTGAGGCATAACAATAATAACGGTGAATTAGCATGTCTTTGATGCCTTAGAGAACCTCATGTATAGGCCCTTCATTAAAAATGACCCTTCCCATCTGTCCCTCATCCCTCTTATCCACTTTGATGAGACTTTGCTGTATGGCTTTATCGTGTGTCAGCCATTATCTTCAAAAATGTGTTTATTTTTCACGTGTGAGTTCAGCGCAGTGGCAGTGGCTTCCCGTCTACATCCTCAAGCACAACGACTGAATCCAACAAGGACAAAGCTGAATGTTTTTTTTTAAAGTTGTTAATTCCTCATAATCTTCTCCTCTGGGTGCCTGCAGGTGTCAGTCAGTACATGAATAAGTAAACAACGTTTGCAGCTAAAACAGCTACGTGCTTCAGGTAGCAAAAGATGAAGAGGAGTTACATGAGTAGGATCTGAATCTGAATCCATTTATTGACTCATTTTTGTAGCCACACGGAGGGAATAGCCACAATACTTGCCCTGTTTATACAACTGCTCCGCAACGAGCACCCACAGCCACATGTGTGAAGCTTGTAATGCTCAGATTTTGGGTACACTGTGTGAAAAAGTGTTGATTCAGTTCTTCAGGAATGTTTGGGGCGGCTTGTGAATTGCATTGTATTTGGGAGCTGTTCCTGTTATTGTGTCCTTCTGTCTGTCTAGCTCACTGCCTGTCTTAGAGAAAGCATTTTGAGCAGAACAGACAAGAATTGACCCGTTTTCAAAGAAATAACCACAACGGTTTTCTTCTGCGATAAACGTTCAGCCTCCCCGACGTTCATTGTTAGAGAAGGAACCAGGCCAATTGTGAGAATTAAAGCCTTTGATTTCCTTTGATTTGATACGCGCCGGCACGCAGCTGCCGTTACGGCATCGACCTGTGGGATACCCGACTGAAGTGAAGATGCTTCATTACATTAGAGGCTATGGCTGTGTTTTCATCAGTGTTTCAACATGCCCTTGTTCACTTCCCCTAAGCACTTGCCCTCGGGGGGGAATCCCCGCCTCCATCTTAAAGGAGAATTCCGGTCGATTTCAACATGTAGGCTCTGTCGTTTGTAAATTTGGAGCGCTGTCAAATCGAAAACAATCGGTGTTGCCTACCGCTCGGTTTAGTTCCGGTGTTGAGACAGCAAGACGAGTGCTTCGGGACCGTCTACAAACTACAACACCGAAAAGAGATACAAAAATATTTTCAAAAATAGGCATATGCTTATTTTTTTTTTTTTTTTTTTAAAGTGCTGTAGTATAACTAGCAGGAGACAAGTTATAATTGAGCTAAGTTTGGAGACACTACCTTAATTTAATCATTAAATTAAAAAGTATTTTTTGTTGTATCTCTTTTCAGTGTTGTAGTTTGTAGACGGTCCCTAAGTCTTGCCGTCTCAACACCAGAACTAAACAGAGCTGAATTAGCGCAACTTTTATGCATTTCTTTCATATCTACTGCAGTCAGATTCACTGTGTTCACTCGGAAGGAATCGCTTCACATGGGTAGGCACTTGTAAGGACAAATCAGAAACTCATGCAGCTGATTACAAAGTCTCGTTGAAATGAGTCTGCAGGTATTTATGATGTGTAAAAAGCAGAAATAATTCTTTTTAACAAATATTTTTATAGCGCCTTTCATACAAGAAATAGGCCTACTGTGCAGTAAGAAAGTTGCAAAGCTTAAGGAGACATAGAATGAATATAAAAAATGGGGATAGAATGGCATAATGAATGGAACTAAGATGGAAAATAAAACAGCAGTAGCGCTAAGCCTACAACTGGCAGTTGATCCGTCTAGTTTGGGCTGAAAGTGAACGAGGGCAGGTACGTTCCATTTCAATCCCCCGCTGCTGCCCCCGCCCACTTTCCCTCTGCTCTCCAAGTGGCCTTCGTGCGACGTAAGCTCTTACGTCATACCAAGGGCTGAGGGGAAGTGAAGGAGGGCATGTTGAAACACTAATGAAACGCAGCTAAACACAACACAAAAGGATGGGACAATAGAGGATAATCACTGTTTTAACCTCCCGGCTGTTCTCATAAAACCATTTGTACATATAAAGCTACGAAAAGTAATGCGCTTATTCGTATGCAATCCACGTATTTTTTTCATTTAACACAATGCCGGGGAGTGGAGTTCGCTTCCTGGCAAAAACAAAATACTTCACCCAGGAAATGCGTGTTTGTTCCTTGGGAGTGTTTTAATAGTGAACTTAATTTATCAAGTGGCCAAAAATGCTGAAGCCCAAATGAGTGCTAGTGTTGCTCTACATCTGCTGGATGTGCTGGTTTTACTTGTACAGACTGCAAACAATATTATATTTCATGCATTACGTTTTCAATCAAAGAAAGAATTTAAAAAGGGATACTTTGCCGATATTCAACCAACTTTGTATCATAATAATGTTGGTAGTATGCTGCTGGCTCAATGCCTGACACTTGAACTACAGACAGTGCTTCCGCATATGGACACAGAGAGTATAGAAGCGGCTCAAAAGAGACAGCTAGACATTAAACTGTACAGCTAGACAGTGCTGATCAGATCAATATTTTGTTACTGTATTACCCATTTCTCGGCAAAAATGTTTTCAGAAACATATTTCAGCTCGTACCGTTTAACTGTTATAAGGGATTGTTTGTTACCAGCTGACTGCCATTCTGTGTTAATATGGACGAGATCGACGAGCTTGCATTACGTCACCCACCGGCGGGAGCATTTATTGGTCCGGTAGGTTTATTGGTGGCTTTAGGTTTTCTAACTTTTGAACGAAAGGGAATATCACAGCTTTTTTCTGTTTTCTCTGCTCATGTAGCACCAGTCCACTGCACAGATAGCCTAGTTTTATGAAAAGAGCCTCTTGCAGTGCTAAAATACTTCTTTAATGGTCTTTCATTTGAAAACTCTTATCATCTCTGCTAAACTTGGCCTTTAGAACCGGTGCATTATGCATTAGCCAGATCAAAGCGTTGGCCATTAAATAATAACATGTTTTGCTTCACAGAAATCCAGAAAAGATATGCATGAAAGCATGTAACCAACTTCAGTTTAAACTGAGTTCCAAACAATTTCATGAGCATCAAACGGGGCTGCTGTGAAACTTCACGCCGTGCACAGTCAGAATATGCGAGTGCTGTATGCAAATAAGCTTGGAACAGAACTGCGGATTTGTTGGGCTTAAGGATAGCAAAACCACGTTTGCATGCAGTGCAATTCTTCAGAGCACCTCTGTGCCTGCAACATGCCTCATTCTGATTTCTGAATAGCAAATGAAAAGCTCATTTTGGTGAGGCTGGGAGGCTGGGTTTAGGGTCAGAGGGGCTGCTCCGGGTAACTCAAAGTCGCTCTATATGATGAGATTTCAGTTGGTTCATTACTCACATTGCTACCCATATAATTCAGGCAGCTGTCAGTACCCAGAGGGACTGAAGGCTGCAGGAAGCTGGATGTTTTTGGCAAAGCATTTCTCAGGAAAGAGAAAAGCAAGACCAGAAGAGCTAAATCACAATATGTCCATCAATTCCAGGTGGAGTTTAACAGCAAGTATTTGTGTCTTTAGAGGTCGGTATGATAATAGCGTAATTTGCCTAGACAGTGAGCACAGCACATGCTGAACATTGCAGCAATATGTATTATCATTCTTACATCTATCAATCAAAAATCCAATCTTCTAAATAAATACAAAGTCCTGGTTGCGTATAGTGCTGGCGCCCTGTGAGGCATCTGAAATAGAGTGGGAGCGAAGCAGCCAAAGAAGGCGTTCCCCATAGAATAAATCAATATTCTATGTTGTATTATTACATTTCACCCCTGAGAAAGAAGCTGATCCTATATACACTTCATCACTCCACATAGGTCACCTTAAAATTATACTTCTAAATCTTTTTGGGTAATGATTTAGTTCAGGGGTCTTCAACTTTTTTTAGTCCAACGACCCCTAGCTGAAAAACAAAAGACGGAGCAGGGACCCCTTACTACAGATATTGTATACAATTAAGTTGCATATTAAAACTGGGCCTAAAATAACATGCAAGTCTTTATGATGCATACAATACTAAGCTGGTGCATATAATACTAAGCTTTTAAAATAAAAGTTGACATATTAATATATTTATACATTATGTTTTAATGTTAATATGTGGCACAGGGAATCCTTAAGCCAAACCATCTGTGGATGGCTACCTTACCTATAGGCCAGTACGCTTATCATCACTGTTGTATGCATTGCAAAAATGTTTTTTTACTAATAATATCTTGATGTATATTTTTAGACATATTATTTATATATATATATATATATATATATATATATATATATATATATATATATATATATATATATATATTACCCATAGGGGTCCGGACCCCCTGTTAATGAGCTCTGATTTAGTCAATATATAGCAGCTCATTTCATTTTAAACGCACATGTGGGGGATTTGAGGAGCAGCAAAGTCATCCTCCACACGACTCCTCCTCGGTGGCTTAATGATATTAACCACAAATGACATGCCCAGCTCTCAGGATATTGTACTTTTTCCTTTGAATGAATTTGTGAGTGAAACGAGTTGCATTATGTAAGGAAAAGAGCTGCACGTTAATGGTAATGCAAACCGCATGATGAAGATGAATTGCCATCGTCTCGTCATCTGTCTCCTGTGAACCCCCGGAGCAAGGAGACGAAGGGGGGAAAGGAACTACTTAACGGGCATGGCAGCTCAAGAGTGACTCAAATCAAAAGTGCATTAGTAACTCTGATGGACAATAAGCATGTAAGTTGTGATGGGGGGGTGAATATATAAAGCATGTCCCAGTCTGAAAAGACAGACAGTCTGACGATGGACATGTGAGCAAATAGCATCAACCGATCAGCCAACGACCTTGCAGACTTTCCTGAAGCTTAAAGGGACGCAGCTGAGTAGAGTTTGATGCGTGTTCAGCTGATCACAACTTTCTAAACTCATATACTAGGCCTGAAAAAAAAAAAAAAAAATCATATATATATATATATATATATATATATATATAAAAAAAATATTTTCTTTTCGTACAGTTTCCGACGTATGACAGTGCGAAAGACAAAAATGCAGAAAATCCATTTTGACACGTGATGTGCATTCTTCTTGTGTCTCATGATATATTGTCTCTAGAAGTGGATTATTCAACTTTTGGTTTTGTTAAAGAAGGGGAAGGGGGGAATCCCAATACTCAATACTATTGAATCGCAATACTTCTAGAATTGCAACAAATGAAAATTGCAATACAAATCGGCACCCATGTATCGTCAAAGAATCAAATCATACCATATAGATGGAGGTTTACCTACTGATTCCTGCTCTTCTTCCTCCACATATGGTGCCAAACCGTACATCATGCACAGATGCGACATATTCAGCCTGTGAAAATGAAATCTGTGTTTTAAAGGAGCTTTTATTGTAAAGTGTAAAGCTCCAACAACAAAAAAAAAAGCACTTCACGCCCTGTAAGCGAGCTTCGTCGGCGTGTCACAGACCTAATTGCAGTGTGTTGATTTGAGGTTCTTGACATGATGAGCTCCGAGTGTACACACTCAGCACGTCGACAACACTTAGACCACTTGTTCAACTTCAGCTGATTGCACTGATCAAATCTCAAGTAACTGGATCATTTCACACAGAGCACATGATTCATTTTGGTACTTTAACAAAACAAAATGTTTCACCGTGGCTCAAGTGGTGTTACACATTTAAAATATATAAAAACGACATTATATGAAAACGACATACAAGCATTAGCGCTTGGTGAGCTGTAAACACAGAGTATAAACACAGCCGTAAAGTTGCATGGAATGTAGAATGGTCACAAACTCCACCAGCAGTTAGCAGTTAGTCGGATACAAGCACCCCATTTCTGCACCAGTCCGTGTTAACACAGCCCACCTCCAGTAGCTAGTCTTAGCCGGCGACAGAGCAGCGGGCCTGGTAGCTGGATAGTCCGGTACACTTGTTGTTCAGCCACGTTTCCACAACAACAAAAACACAGCAGTCTCTGAACTTGCGTTGGGAGCTTCGTTGAAATTGGGTGTAGTACAGTTTGTTGTCTAATGAGCGGACACTTGCAAGCAGAATTGATGGTACAGGTGGCCGGCTAGCTTTCCACCTAGCTAGCTCATACTCCTGTACTCGTTCCGCGTTTCACCGCTGAGGATGTCCCCTTACCCGGCTAGCGACATCGAGCAACACCGCTGACTGAGGTGCTGGTCTCCGTAGCAGGTGAAGCTCGCGTCGTGTGTCGAGTATTCCGTCTGTAAATAAAGTTTCCTGCATATTCTCTGATCTGTACCAATGTATCCCGGTGGTGCGCATGTGCGGTAGTTTGAATGCACCATGCATCATTGTTGTAAAAGTTTGCTGCTGAAAAGACAGAGCTTGTTTAGCGAAGTTTCAAGATGGCTGACACTCTGCTTGCTTCGGTAAGCTTTTGAGTAAAGACGACAGTCCAACCCCCTATGGGTGGGTTAAAAAATATCCGGAACTAGCTGGCTGTAAGTCCACAGACTCTGGGCAAAAATGCTAGCCTCGTGAGACCGTCCTGATCTCGCGAGCTCCAGTTTTCTGGCATCTTGAGATGGAGAAAATTTGGAGCCGTTCGCCAAACGACCGGGCCAATCAGCGTTGGTTTTGAGGTGGGTTAGGTGGTGATAGACAGATGGTTTATCCAATCAGCTAACCAGTATTTTCAGACAGCGGTAGCCGCTCGCTAATGCTTTTTTTCTCTTGGATCCTTCTTTTGGAATATGGTCCAGGAACCTGAAATGGGGCCTTTTATTCCTAAATTCTCGTTACACAAACGGTAAATATCCTTTACCGACATGTTGCTTGCATGCTGAGCTAACAAGCTATGCTTTGCCTGCAGCAGCAGGGGCTTGTGGTTGTATTTTCATACGCTTCGTGGATCTGATTGGTTGATTTGGCCCGTCTATCACCAACATAGGTGATAGACAGATGGTTCATCCAATCAGCTAACCAGTATTTCCACCCCTTCCCAAAAGTTCTCCAACGGAAAGTTCCCAGATGGATATGCCGAGCAAATGCGAAGCGATCCATCTGGCAGAGTCAGGTTACAAAAATGCCTCCGATGACGCTAAATGACGAGTTTTACATCATCGGAGGCTTTTTCCCGTTTATCAGTGTTTTTTTGCCCCCAACGGCTTCTTCCAGGCAGCGCTGCCTGGAAGGCTCTAGGATTAGGCACTGGTTATGGTTATGGTTAGGGTTAAGGTTAAGGTTAGGTTTAGGGTTAGGTGCCTTGAAGTCAACGGTTGCAGCGCTGCCTTGAACTGAATTAGACAATGGTTATGGTTATGGTGATGGTTATGGTTAGGTGCCTTGGAGGCAGCGGTCACAGCGCTGCCTGGAAGGAGCCATTGGGGGCAAAAAATGCCATTGAGCCTTTTTTCCAGACCCACAATACAGATTAAGGGGGTTACATGAGGGAAGCACGGCCATTCGAAAATACTACCGGGTTTCTACTGATACAAAGCTTAATGCTAATCGGTGAAGTATCCCTTTAAAGAAAAATAAACCAGAGCATGTTTTCCTCCCATCCCAGAATGCTAGTATGTGGAGTAGCCAGACTCTCCTTTAGCGCGCTTTGGAGGAGGGTGTGGCAAAGCGAGACTATGGTTACAATAATAAACAGGTGGTTCAGGTACGGAACTATCATGGTTAGAATGGTTTGAAACAGGAAACAAACCATGCGACCTCCCATGGTAAAGTCTGATGTTTGCTGACCCATCCATCCACACAGACCTCTCTGTAGTTGCAAGTTGAACGTAAACATCTGTCGTTTCGGGCCAGCTGCTGAAACATCTGACGCTCTACTAATGCTGTGTTCCAGGCGACCCGTAACTCGTGTTTTCACAACCTTCTACCCATGAAAGTGCCCTGGAACGGCAGTCAAACCCGTAACTTATTACTCGTGAACTCGTACCAGATGGTTGTACTCCCACTTACAGTTTTTGAAGTCACACACACCGTTGATGCTGTACTGACGCCATTTATTAACAGCTTTAAATAGAAATAAATAGACATAAATAGGCAATGTAAAGTAACCTATATAGCTAATGTCAACGTTAGGTAGCCACTAGCTAACGCTAGCTAGAAGGGTGTGTGGTGACTTTGCCTGGAACGCTACCAAGTCGTGAGTCGTGACTTGAAGTCGTAACTTACGGGCTAAAAACGGGGTCTGGAACGCAGCATCAGTCTCGACCATATTTGCTTCTCGTCGTTACACAATCCACTAGCCAGTCATTTCACAATCACAAGACAAAAAGATATGCTACGTGCAGGTCCTCTCTGCACACTATTATCTTACAAATTCGGTCTATATAATTTCTCGTTTCCTCGTTGTTGTTTTCATCTCAACATAACGAGAAAAGGTTTATAATAAATGTATCTGCCAACTTGTAAAATATTCATGCTAAATATATCTACAATCTGACAGTGAACATTTCATCTGTTTTCCAACAATTTCAGCTCATGCAATTCAATATCTGCTTGTAGCAGCTAACGTTTTTTTCATTGCTTATCTTAAGGCACTAATGAATAGTAGACAGTAGACAGAAACACAGCCCAGCTGATTATCTGTTCAAATAAAAACATCAGGTTTATTAAATCAGTTGACAATTTGCTGCTCCATTTTTCATTTCACACATTCATTTTCACCACTTTAACAGTGTCTTCAGTAACTTGTTGTTACTTCCACCTTATATGATAGCATTGTTGCGTAGTGAAAGACGAATGATGAATGATGAATGTAAAAACGGGGAAAATTGTGAAACATGGCTCTGTTCTCATCGTGTCATGACCGTTTTAATCAAATCAGCTTCGAATTAATCAAAGTCACTTGATACTTTATAGCTCAGTTTTTCAATTCATTTAGATTTTCATCTTCATTCTCCACTCTCCAATTTTAGTTTTGGGTACGTCCACCCCTCATAAACACGGGATTAAGGATGTGAACCTCTGTCTCTGGTGTTGAAGTTGAAAAAAAGAAACGTTACCGCTGAACATAATCCAAGGCAGCAATAACGTCTCCTGCAAAATGAAATGGGCAAAAAAAATAAATAAAAAAAATAGTTGTATAACAATGTAATTTCTAGGAGACAGGGAAAACATCCTTTCCCATAAACCCCCAAAGTTTATGTGGCGTAAAGAAACTAAGTCTGTGAAATCTCACCTTGCTGGATAAGCTGATGTAGAGCTGCAGATGTGATGATATTTTTTTGCACGTTTAGGGTAATAAAACTCTTTTAAAACATTAATGTGGTAATGATTCGCTTAAATATCACTCCAGAACATTTGAGATCATGTATTCAGTGATATGGTCGAAAAGCATATCACCTACACTTCTAACTGTGACTCAATTATTTAGGCGATGTTGCTATGGAAGGTGACAGACATCAAAGTCATCCGTAACAAATTCCCAGACTCCTTTACAGGCGGAATAAACATCCTAGCCTTGATGAAAAGGGATCAGAACTGAGAGCTCAAGTCCACGTTTGCTGTATTCACATGTAACCGCAGCGAAATGGGTTTCCCTCATTTGTGTGGCGTTGACAGTGAGCACAGCACCTGTGTGAGAGTCAGCACTCTTTTTGATCTTTTAAAGATATAACTTTAAGGTATTGAAGCAGTACAACTTAACAGCCTTCACTTCAATGTGCAAAATATGGTCTAATCTTTTGAATAACAGATTACTCATTCTTATGTGCTTCGCAATTACCTGCGCTTGTGTTCGAGAGCTGAAAGTGCCTCTTAAATCACTCTAAACATCAATGGGAAAAAAAGTTCAAAAGCAGTCATACATGGAATGCTAAAACATTTCTCAAGTCCAGCAATTAATCATTTTCCCCCAAGAAGAAATTCAATCAAGGTAAAGAACTATAATTCTCAATCCGTTTGTTATTCAGGACAAGAAAGGTGCTTTTGTTCGTCAAACCTTCGGATTTCACTCTTCATAGTAGTAGAAGAGAATCCACCTTTTTTTTTTGTAAACAGCTATAGTTGTTGATTTTGAATTGTTTGTCTCTCAAACTCAATGTGAGTTTACAACTACACAATTTCAGCCATGGTTGTCCCAGAGCTGACAGGTTTTGGAAATCGGCGACAAAAGCCCAGATCAGAGGCAAAAAAAAAGGCCACAATGTAATTCATGATTGATCTAACGTCTGCCTAAAACTGAACTATAGAAATGAACTGAAAGTAGCCTCTAGGAGCGTCAATATAAGTCGCTTATTATTTGACTATTTGAAGAAACACATTTACACTCACTGACACACACACACACACACACACACACACACACACACACACACACCTGTATGTCTCTTTTCAACAGAAGTCTACTCGTGACTAAACAGTCACGTTTTTAGAGCCGAGCTGGAGTATGCAATAAGGGAGTGTTAGGAATAATACAGTATATTAGAAACCACATCAGAAGATCACCCTAGTGTGTTCCAGCTTTCTAAGAGTAAGCTGGGCTGTGACAGCAAAGGTAGCACTAGTTAGTTAGTCAAATACTGTTTGGTAATAGGATGTTTCTGTTACGGACTAGCACTTCTTCCTGCACCAGACAGTATGTTTATACTGGAGGTCTCTTGGCTTATAGTAGGGGCTGACACACACACACACACACACACACACACACACACACACACACACATACACACACACACACACACACACACAGACACACACACACACACACACAGACATATACACCCACACCCAGACATATACACACACACACACACACACACACACACACACGAAGCAGTGTGGATCGTTTGTTCACTTAATTTGCTTATTTGTAGCATTCTGGAGTTACTGTCCTGATGGACGAAGTGTGATTCTAAAAATACAATGCTATCTGATTGTCTTACAATTGGGCTTTAATTTGCCCATCATTTCTGACATTTCAGAACGACTTTCATGTAACCTTTCAAATAACACCAAGGTGCTCTAATTAGTTATAGCTTCACAAAGAAAACTGCTATATATATATATATATATATATATATATATATATATATATATATATATATATATATATATATATATATATATATATATTATGCTTCACTTCAGGATCAATCTGGATTAATACAATTGCCGTTACATCTCTTGTAACAATGTCGTTGATAAATAAGACAATTTTCCAAATTGGCTTTACTTAGAAAAGTGAAGTTCAATTGAATGCAATTTTTAAGATAAGTGCTTCAGATTTAAATGGGATATTATACAACTTATTTCAAAACATAATGCATTCTTACAGCAGTAGGACTTACTTATTGTAAAATGGTCTCCAGTGAAGTTGAATGAAGTGGAGTTCATGGCTTTTGATCACATTTATGCTGGGGGGCATTAATCTTTAATGGCATGTCAAGAAACACTTCAACACAGACGACCACTTTCAGCACACATTTCCCCCCATCGGTGTTCATTCACAATTAGCCATCAACATCTGCTTCCCAAGGTTTTTATCGCTTCCTGTGTGGCTCGCCTCGTTCCTAACAGGAGCTAAACATCAGGCTTTCACTGAGTAACATTCAGCCCAATTATGCTGCACATTCTGTTTGCTTAAAACGGATCAGAATCAGTTGCACCACATCTCACTGTACGGTTGTTGTTCCCCGGTCGCACAATACCGATGTTTTGTCAAACCCGCAGGCGTCTCAATACAAACTTTGGTGTTTGTAATGTTAACAGACCTGCTGAAACATTGATGCCTATTAGAGAGCCGAGGCATGTCACACATTTTGCGCCCAAATAAGGGATTCAGTGGATGGAGTATTTTTCAGTATATTTCCCCACTTTTTAATCCCACTTTCATGGTTTTCTTTTTATGATATCCCCAATATCCCTCAACATAGACACTTGGCAGTCTCTTTGATTATTGAACAACATGATAGGCTTATGTTATTCTGGTAATGTTATTGGTTATTTTTTTGGTTGTGGCCATCCGTTCTAATAATTTTAATTCCTTTTCTGAGAAATCCTGTTTTTTTCCCCCATCAGTTAAGTAGAGTGGAAGGCTATATGTTGCAATATGTGATGGCAATGAAGCCAAGACCACTTTTCTCTGATAGATTTTTTGGGGCTTTTCCCTTTAATCGATAGTGTGAGTGGATAGACAGGAAAGGAAAGGTGGGAGAGAAAGAGAGGGGATGAGACGCAACAAAAGGGCCACTGCCAAGGACCCAAGCCTACATGGGGCGCACGCTCTTACTGGGTGAGCTAGAGGCCGCCCCTCTCAGACAGATTTAAAGTATAAAGTATATTATATTCACCCCTGTGCCCATTTTTAAGATCTGATAAGATACACCTTAATTGTCTCATTTAGGAGAAATTTGTCCTGGGAAGTCATGAAAACAAAAATACAACATTGAAATTGTCTCATTCAACTACAGTTAACATTCCTTTCCTTCCACACACACACACACACACACACACACACACACACACACACACACACGGAAAGAACCTACTTCACATACTCCCCCTCATGCTGCACATATATTCTACCCAGATATTGCACACGTTTTTATCAGATCATGCTGTGAACAATAACTTATGTATTGCACAAATACACTCACTTAAAGGATTATTAGGAACACCATACTAATACCGTGTTTGACCCTATCCTATCAATATGGACCAACATTTCTAAAGAATGCTTCCAGCACCTCAATGACACAAAGAATGAAGGCAGTTGTGAAGGCGAAAGGGACCCCCCACACCATTACACCCCCACCACCACCACCAGCCTGCCCAGTGGTAACAAGGCATGACGGATCCATGTTCTCATTCTGTTTACGCCAAATTCTGACTCTACCATCTGAATGTCTCAACAGAAATCGAGACTCATCAGACCAGGCAACATTTTTCCAGTCTTCAACTGTCCAATTTTGCTGTGCTCGTGCAAATTGTAGCCTCATTTTCCTATTTTTAGTAGAGATGAGTGGTACCCGGTGGGGTCCTCTGCTGGTGTAGCCCATACGCCTTGAGGTTGTTCGTGTTGTGGCTTCACAAATGCTTTGCTGCATACCTCGGTTGTAACGAGTGTTTATTGGAGTCAAAGTTGATCTTCTATCAGCTTGAATCACTCGGCCCATTCTCCTCTGACCTCTAGCATCAACAAGGCATTTTTGCCCCCACCCCCCCAGGACTGCAGCATACTGGATGTTTTTCCTTTTTCAGAACATTCTTTGTAAACCCTAGAAATGGTTGTGCGTGAAAATCCCAGTAACTGAGCAGATTGGGAAATACTCAGACCGGCCCGTCTGGCACCAACAACCATGCCACGCTCAAAGTAGCTTAGATCACCTTTCTTTCCCATTCTGACATTCAGTTTGGAGTTCAGGAGATTGTCTAGACCTGGACCACCCCCTTAAATGCACTGAAGCAGCTGCCATGCGATTGGATGATTAGATAATTTCATTAACGTGAAATTTAACAGGTGTTCCTAATAATCCTTTAGGTGAGTGTATATTACACATTCACTGTCAAATCAAAAATATTGCACCAATGCCCTACCACATACTCCACATCCTTTTCCAACCATAATGTTGAGTACTACAAAGATTACCTGTACTAAAACTCTGCACATTGCCCCCCCTCCATACAAGTGGCACAAATGAGAATGTATACCTGTTCAGCTTGCAATTTGGTAACCTGTACCTTTTTCTGCCTGACGGCATAAGCTCATACTCACTATTCAAGATGTGATTTGGATTGTGGGTGATTTTAAGACCCTGCCTCCTCACCGCCTCCTCTAAGATCTCCTGAAGAGGACATGTTGGCAGCTGGACAACTATTTTTCCTGCCATTTTAATCAAGTTTTGGAGCTGCAGTTTGAAGTTTGATGGACAGGTTACCAAACCATGCTATAATGCCATAACAAATAATAGATTCAATATATTGACCTTTGATATGGGATTGGAGCATAATACCTTTAATACATTTGAAAAGTTAAGTTTTAATTATGGTTGTGGATGCTAATTCTGACAATGGAACACCCCAGTACTACTTATCGCTATGATAAATTATATCTTTTGATGGGCTTTTACACCACCGCACGGTAACTCGCCACCTCCAGTCATTTCAATGAGGGGAGGGTCGGCAGAGGGTGAAGCGATTTTGATCACGGTGGTAGGGGTATAAAGCGATTGTCTCCCCCGTGAACGTGCACAGATTCTGCTCTGCCGGCCAGAGTTCATAGTGCTGAATTTCTGGCGGTAACCGCCAGGCGGCAGGAACAGAGCAATGAGAAGATCACAAATAGATTATTGTTGTTCATGGGACTGCAGCCAAATCACTTCTCAGAAGATTGAATGTATTACAAGCCAAGGCCCTGATAATCTGTTGTGGGGATATCTGTACAACCCAAATTCCAGCTTTAATCAGAAAAAACTCCACTGGGAATTTGGCGTTCAAAACTGGCAGTACATTTTAAAAAACTAAAAAGGACTTAGTGAAACAACTGGCTAAAAAACAACTGGGAACATTATCTCCAAATGTACACAGATGAGGCCCAATATCTCAAAACTGGAAAATCAGGCTTTACCTTTTATATTTCAGTAGGGGTGGGAATCACCAGAGGCCTCACGAAACAATATCATCACAATACTTATTTCATGATACAATCTTATTGCGACTTAAAACATATTGTAATATTCTGGGATTTGCAATTTATTATCGTTTTTCAAACTTCAAATGTTTCCAAATTCAAATAAATTTTTAATCTGATGGGGTTTTGGTCTTCACAACAGAACTAATAATTATAATACAGTTCAGATTCGGCTTAAGTTCCGATGACATATAAAGCAAGTTAGGGGCTCGATGGTTGACTGTGGATGTTCTTGTTTGAGAATGTGAGCAGTAATGTACACAGACATCCTTTTTTTCAGGACTGGGGTGGGGGTGGTGGTGGGGGGGGTTATTTATCACACAGACAGGTTTCCCACATGAGCACATCCTTCCATTCATGACTGTATCTCAATTTAAAAACACCCTTCACTATCTAAGGCATGGCCCCGGTGACTCTTAAAATAGGTTTGCATTTGTGATTTGGTAAATAAGGTGGCTGTATTTGCACTGCGTACTGAATTAAAAGTGGGAGTAAACAAATTCAGAGTTTAATTGAGAAATAAACTTAATGTACCGCATTGCTTTATCGCTCAGAGTGCAGGAATCGGAATTAAAACATCTACTATCCTCTATCCCACATCAAGTTCTAGAGCTAGTAGGGAGCTCCATCATCTTGAGGATGGAAGTGTCGTTGAGCAACCCACTGCATCCTAAACCAGTACTTTCCTGTAGAGAGGGTGCAGAAAGAGACCCCCCCTCCCCACTGGGACAATATCACATCGATACAATATTATAATAATAATAATAATCGGCAACCAGTGGTGTAGTCTAATGTATTGTAGTGGGTATACTGTGTGTGTGTATATATATATATATATATATATATATATATATATATATATATATATACCAGAATGGTATATGGAATTTTTAAGTGGGTATATGGAAATCCTGGAGCTTTCTTAGTGGGTATACTGCGTATACCTGCGTATCACGCAGACTACACCGTCGGCAACCCAATTGGGATTTGACTCGTACGATACAAAACATAATGTGGTTAACATTTGGATTGCTTCATTGTGAAGGCTATCTGCAGTGTTGCATTTTGACACGAGTGCTGAATAGGTATGAGAGGCTCTTAGGTCTGTATGTGTGGGACCATAACCTTACTAAGCAACTTATATTCAGTAATCATATTAATCATGTTCTTGGTGACGTATCTATCTTGCTAAATAAAATGACAGTGTTCGTATATCAAATGCACAGACCCAGAGAAACCAGAGAACCAGAGACTGCTTTACAAAAACATTTTGATTTTATTAACATCACAGTATCAGTGAATGAATCTAGCGAATCCAGACCATACAGAATGATGGTACTGTATAGCCACTACATGAACTTGGGTTGGGATGATGTGCTTGAGTATTGCAATTTTCTTTTCCTTCTTTAACAAAAACAAAAGTTGAATAATACACTTCTGAAGACAATATATCGTGAGACAGTATATCATCTAAAAACAATTTTTTTATAAAAAGAATGCACATCACGTCAGTCAGTCAGACATTTATTTCATTTGTAAAGAGGTACATAACA
This sequence comes from Perca flavescens, assembly GCF_004354835.1. Lineage (NCBI taxonomy): Eukaryota > Metazoa > Chordata > Actinopteri > Perciformes > Percidae > Perca > Perca flavescens. The sequence continues at coordinate 6,525,185 of NC_041337.1, forward strand.
TGTATTTTATGCATTTTATGCTTTTCATATGATGTAGACGCTGCACTATCAGAGAGACATGTAAAATAAGAAGGCAATTTATAGATAAACCTGACATGACACACAAACCAATTCAAAACGGTTTTAGACACTCAAATTGCCTATTCACAGCACCCTAAGGTAGCTTTAACCACACAGGACACATGCATGCAAAATGGCTCCTCTACCAGTCAGTCCCCCCTCTAACAGAGCAGAAACCCAACACAAAAAAGCAAAACAAAATGGCCTGTTCAGTAGCTTAGTTAAAAATCTGGTGTCTTTGTTTAAAACTAGAAAACACAGAAGCATGTCAAGCTATGCAAAGCAAACTTCACAGAACATTTGCAAAGCATATGCAATGAGATCAAATAAATATACTAGTGCTGTCAGTTAAACGCGTTATTAACGGCGTTAACGTAAACCCATTTTAACGGCGTACATTTTTCTATTCTAGTTTTTTTCACATGCTGTTGCAACAACTAGTAACGTTAGAAAAACTACAACACCACACCGGATCTAGCTAGACCGGAAACAAACAGGCTGTTTGGGCTCGCGAGCTGGCCCAAAGAGTAGTAGGCTAACGTTACGTTTTGAGTAGATGGCGAGCGCGAGACGCCGAAATGGATGCCAATAAGACTTTGAATGGAAAGTTTACTTTAAAAAAGTTGCCAAATGGTTCCATTGATGAGACCAAAGAGATCTGTGGGTTTTGTCGTCGTGAACTGAGCTATCATCGCAACACGTCCCGTCTGAAATACCACTTGATGGCCAAGCACACAGCTGAGAACCTCAAAGCCAGGTGACAAAAGCACAAAGCAAGCCGATCCACTTTTCCATGTTGATAAGAGCATTAAAATGAGAAAAAAAATAAAATAAATAATGGGACAAAAAGAAATCAAGGGACATTTAGAATAGATAAAAATGTGCGATTAATTGCGAGTTAACTATGACATTAATGCGATTAATTGCAATTAAATATTTGAATCGTTTGACAGCACTAAAATATACCTTTCAAGGCTATAGTCCCTTTTCCTTTTCAGAGCCATACAGGTGACTGAAATCTACATTTATGAAAAACAATGTTAATATTATATAACCATAAAAACCATCTACATTCAGCATGAGCGTACCTTATTTGTAGGCTAATGTACCTGAGCAATCACTCCAGTTGTTTGTCCCTCACCAAACATGGGGAATGTAACAAAGAGCAGGTTTTATCATTGAATATGGTGTAGTTCAATGCACTAAAACCATGCTTTTAGGCACATTTTATATTAAGAAAAGGGCCTACCGAATCACACACCAAACAAAGGCTGGCCTCAGCTGCTCTCTCAGTGCAGGAAGAAAGTCCCAGGTGAGCTCTCCACCCGCTTTTATAGAGGCCTTTGTGTCAGGGGCGATTTTAGACCCTTTTTAGGGGGGCTCAAGCCTAAATTTAATCTCAGCCCCCTTAAAAATAACAATATATATTTATTTTTTTAAATCAATTTTGGTACTTCAAGTGAGAGTTTGCGAACTCATCTGTAAGTGACAGAGGACAACGATTACAGGTTTGAGGGGTTGAAACAGGTAGGATATCCTGTGTGTATGTCGCCAATGCTATGCACCTGTAACCCAGTCAAGGAAAGGGTTAACAGACACGTAGAGTTGGCCAAAAGGAGGTGGTCGTGCCAGACTCCCGCCTTTGGCTGAGTCTCTATTAGAGGGTGACAATTTTTCGGGAGTCCCGCGATACGGGAGTCAATTTCACTGTCGGTATGCGAGGCATTTCGTTTTAGAAAAGAGAACCACTTACAACTCACAATACGTTTGTTGATTGGGAATACCGTGACCCGCAGGAGTCTCCATAAATTGTCACTACCTAACCCTAACCCCCCCAGCAGTGGGGGGTTAGGCTCTGCAGCGCTGCATTCACACAACTACATCAGCACTGCAGAGGAGCTGCTCTGGCTCCCACGGACACACACACACACACACACACACACACACACACACACACACACACACACACACACACACCTCAGGAATTTGCAGGACAGGATTTTTCTTGGGGGCAGTCCCGTGATCGGGATGTGACGGGAGTATTTTCGTGGGATCGGGTTGGGAGTATTTTTTGTATTTTTGTATTTTTTTTGTCCCCAGAGAAAGAGAAAAGTTGGTAGTTTCATGGCGCAGATTAGAACCCAAATTGAAATGTAAGCAACTAAATTTGCTGAATGTTAGAACATTGTTCCAAATTGGTCATCGTTACTGTGACTTATAAAGTGTCAGGTTTAGTTTATAAACGTTAGCTGATGTTGTTCAGTAGCTAGCTCAGAGATTATCGGCTAATGAAATTACTGATTTAACAAGTAAGAGTTTTTTGCAAAGCATTGTATCCGTGTCACATTCTCTTTAGGGGCTGAGCCCCCCTAAAGGTCTGATCCTAGAATCGCCCCTGGTCTGAATCATAAAGGTGATTTTCAATTCCCTTAAATTGCATCCCTGGTTTCTCCACTCACCTCTCTTCCTCGCGTCTTAGTCCATCCCATCGAGGAAGCATGGGAGAGACGGAGGAAATCAAGGGAGGAGAGAGGAAACGAGGAAATGTGGTTTTAGAGGGATGAGACGTCCTTTGCTCTGAAGCGTCACGTGAATTTGTCAGCTGTACGGGCGGAGTTAGCAACGACTTTCAGCTGAACAACTTCCGGTTCAACCAAGGAGCTATCAAATAAGGTAAGTGAGATGCACCTATAGCGCTAGACTTCCTGTTTCCTTCCCTCCCACACAGAAGAATACAATGTAATATAACAGTATAAACAGGTTGGAAATTGACAGTAGAAACCCATTAATGTGAAGAGCGGAGCAGTGTGCACACAGCTCTGGTTTAACACTGAACACTGTTATTTGCTGTTGAGAGTTGATTTCCCTGTGTCTCTCCGCAGAAATATTTACAAGGCTAGATAAAAGTGTGTGTCAGTTTCATTCTGTGCCACAATGATTCTTCATGTATTTTCATTGTTATTTCATAACTGAAACACTCAAGATCAATTCAAATCGCTACAATGCTTTCAGGGGCTTTGCGTCAGTTCTTTTATCCCACTGATGGAGTTTGTAATGGTGTGCCTCCTGATTTCGGTATAACCCAACATGAGTATTTGAGGCTTTTTCACAGCAATGTTTTAGTGACATGATGAGCCTTTAGATACATTTGTATTGTTCTTACTGAATTATTAAAGCCTAAAAACTATTAGACTGCCATGAAAGTGGGTACGGATATCCATGGTACCCAGATGAGGAATGGCTTTTCTTATGTAGCGCCATAAGCAGGTCAAAACTTTCATTTATTCAGTGACATATCTGTACTTCTACTTCATAGATTGGCCCAACATTTTGTACATTTGTACAGACATTCATAGGGTCGTTTTCACTTCGCTTGAACTGCATCCATGGCTCCTCCACTTGCCTCCCTTCCTCGCGTCTTAGTCCTTCCCACCGAGGAAGCATGGGAGAGACTGAGGAAATCATGGAAGGGGAGAGGAAACGAGGAAATGTGTTTTAGAGGGCTGAGACGTCACATGAATTCGTCAGCTGTATGGACGGAGTTAGCAACGGCTTTCAGCTGCACGGCTCCCGGGAAGGCTGCTCTCGTGTATCCTCGATCATAGCTCCTCGGTGAGCCATCCTCGATCCTCGCTCCTCAGGGAAGAAATAGGGGCTTTGAGGAGCTATCAAATAAGAGACATGAGATGCAGCCATGGTCCCCGGACAATGTTTCCTAATGACTTCGGTGATGACTTTTTCTCTCGCCACCAGCAGGTTGATGTTTGTGGTTTTTAATGAAATGTTTATGGGATAGATTGACATGACATTTGGTAAAGACATTCAAGTTCCCCTCAGGATACATTTGAATTACTTTGGGTATCCTGATTTTTTCATCTAGCACCATCATCAGGTCAAAAATGTACGTACGTATGTATACTTTGTTTACGATCATGCACATGCAAAACTGACATGCCCACCAGCCTTAGCTGTACTTTGAGTTTATCGCTAATTAGCAAATGTTAGCATGCTACACGCTATACTAAGATGATGAACTAAACATGGTTAACATTACACCAGATAAACCTTCAATGTGTTAAAAATGTCATTGCATGTTAGCATGCTGGCATTTACATTAAGTTTAAAGCACCACTGTTTCTAAGTGCGTCCTCACAGAGTTGCTAGTAGGCCTGGGTTAAAACAATAAAAAAAAATGATAAAATCAATGTGTTTGATTCAACTGATATTAATTCATAAAATCCAGAAATCAATCTTTTCACATAAGCCTTTTCACCATGGATGTAGAAGTAAAAAGTACTTTTTAGAGGTCAATTCTTAATGTAAACCTGGTGCATTATAAAAAAAGATTTGAGGGTTGCATCTTGCTTGTAACATTTACAGCATAAGTTATCTAATAATCTATTTTATATTCCAAGCAAAATTGATATTGTAACGGAAATTTCCATAACCTAATTGAAATTGTATCTGAAATTTATCGAATCGATTTAGGAAATCATTGGCGATACCTAGCCCTAGTTGCTAGCATGCCTCTTAAACGCCCGTTTACCCCAACATGGATATGTGAGGCTTTTTCACAGGAATGATTTAGTGACAAGACAAACCTTTGAGATTGTATTTGTAATGTATTTGTATTATGTTGTTCCTTACTGAATTATTACAGGCTTAAATTTGTATCTATATTTAATATTGAGGTTATTTCAGCTGATTCTTTTCTAATCTTAAATAAAATTGCATTTCATTACATAGATAAGGAAGGTTTTGCCCCGCGTATGAACTCTAAAACATCAGTCAGAAACACTGAAAATCTGAGCAAATGTAAGATGCAAGCAAGATCAGGACTTCGTGGTTTGTGCGTTTGACCCTGAGGACGTAATGTGACTGATAATGCCCCTCAGATGGTGATTATTTCGGTTTAATCTGCTTTTTTTCCCGTAGTCATGAATCTGATGATGGGCTGAGAATAACTGCTGTGTGGGGGTTACAAAAAGCTGCAAGAGAGGGAAACTTTCCGGCAACTTGGCAGGAATCACAAACAATGTCCGGCTACAATTAAGTCTCCTGAGATGGGAGCAGGAGGATGTGCTTATTCAGAGGGTCTCAGCTAGGACTGTGCTGCCAAACCCGGAGATGGAACACACCGAGAGATCCAAAGCACACTGCTCAGCCTCTATGCAGCACACTGAATTAGTAAATATCCATTTGTCTATCCTCCTCTGTAGCTGGTTGTCCAAGCTGCCGGGATACAGTATGTTGCCTTTCGGTAATAATCCTGTCTTTTCACCTCAAAACAGAGGCAGCCTCGTGGTGCAGCTTGGTCTAATTTAGTGCTATTGGTGTGGTGGTTCAGAAGTACAGAGGGACACAGACAGAGGCGGTGCCAGTAAATGAAGGATGAAGGTTTGTCTAGTGGTGTTTGTGTGTGTGTGTGTGTGTGTGTGTGTGTGTGTGTGTGTGTGTGTCAGTGGTGACAGTGAGTCTGTGTGGGTGGACGGATGGGTGAGCTTTCACCCAGTCAGTGAGGAAGACTTATTGCTGTGATTTGAAACACTGTATCCACCATCCAGGATTGCTTCACTTGCAGACTCCAGTGTTACATTTCTGAAAATCATCATATTTATGTCTCACGTCAGCACATTTGCTTGGTAAGTGAGTATACAGCCTAGTTACTACAAAATATATCAAGAATATTTTAATTATTGGGTAGAGTAATAGGGCTATCAATGAGACGTGAATGAATGGGATTCTTATGCTATCAAGAATAACGATAAGATCTTGGTGTCCAGGATTTCGCGACAATTCACGCAAATTCAACCAATGACCGTGAATTTGGTGCGACTCGCAATTTTTCAACAATCACTCCTACTTTTCTGCAAATTTGACCAATAACCGGACTTCAACCAATCCCAACAGTCCCACCTGCCAGACTTGGTATCAGTATGTGACGTCACCAAATTCATTTCCTTGTTTCTTCTATGAAGACGAGACGTGCGTGACTCAAACATCTCACATTGAGCAACAAAACGTACAGTGAAAGACATTTCAGACCGTCCTGCCAGCCTGTATACATTTTAACATCAATGTACGCTGTAACGTCTCTGAAAAGCTGCTGCTGTTTCAATCCTGTCGGCTCACTGCAGCGGGCGGGGCTGCTGCTCAGTCCCCCCCCCGCGACTGACTGACACACAAACACACACACACACACACACACACACACACACACACACACACACACACACACACACAACAGAAAAAAACAGAGATGAGACGTACAGGATGACCTAAATTGAGGACAGCTACACTTGTTATTGTAAGTGCAATGATAAGTTAAAGTCCAATAAGTAGCTACTTTATCAAACCCTATGAATGTGAGTCCCAGCCCAGGCCATGATAGGAAATTAACTAACAATGTGAAGATCAACAAGCCACTGACAGATATGTTCAAATGTGATTCATTCAATAAATAATTTTTTGGTCTTAAATCCACCAGCCATTTTCATATTATACCAACATTTGCAGCATCCTGAGCCTTTTTGGTAAGATTACTAGGAAAACTCAGCCCAGAGTAGTTTTATTCTCCCCAAAAAAAGGTTTCCTTTTTATTTTTAAAGAACTATTAAAAAAAAAGAAAAAACCTTTTGAAGAGGTTTTTTTGCAACTTTCACTGTCTCTCGCAACTTCATTGCAACAAACATACAAAAGACATCGCAGCTTTTAGCGCAATTTTTTACAAAAGCTCCCGCAAAAATCAGGCATTTTGGGCCACAACAATCTCAAAAAAAGGCCACGAAACGCTGGAGTGACTGGATAGTGTCATTTCATTGTCTTACAAGGGTTTTGATTTGCTTATAGGCTTCTAAGTGGGGGTGGTAATCTCTGACGGCTTGAGGAGAGAACAATCTGTCTCTTCATAAGCATATTTAAGTCTCCCAAGATCCATCTCTGTCTATTGTTATTATTAGTTTTGGCATAAAAAAAACCTAATGTCCAAATCAGAGTTGGATAATTAAAAATCCAACTAAATCTATTCCCACAGGACAGCGTGCATCGGAAGGCTGAGACTGCTGTCAGCCCAGCCAGAGAGAAGGGAGTCTGCAGACAGGATGCATTTCATTTCCTGTGACGCCTAGTTGATCTCTGTCTGTCATTGGGGGGGTCTCTCCATAAATTAACTCTGACAAGGCACACCTGTTAATTGAAAACCATTCCTGGTGATGCCCTCATGAAGCTGATTGAGAGAATGCCAGAGTGTGCAAAGCTGTCATCAAAGCAAAAAGTGGCTACTTTGAAGAATCTAAAATATAAAAACATATTCTGGCTTGTGGTTGACTTTTTCCTTTACTACATAATTCCATTGGTGTTTTTTCATAGTTCTATGTATTAAGTATTGATCCCCAATGTAGAAAATATCAAAAAAAAAGAAAAAATATATATATATATATATATATATATATATATATATATATATATATATATATATATATATATATATATATATATATATATATATATATATACACACTGTATATTAGTAATAGAGAATCTTTGCTGCTATGCCTGATGCGTTCCATACAGGTGCTAAAGGGTGATTTTTTTGCATTGGTATCTGACACTGAGAGCCACTGACCAAGCGTCAGTATTTTACGAGTTGGGAATGAGAACTGGTTGGCATGCCAGCCGTGAGGAGGTGGTTGGGGTGGTAGTAGTAGGCAAACACTGGAGACTGGAGGTTTACATCCTGAGTGCTATGTGTGGTTGGATTTCGGCAACAAAGTATTTCTGTAGAAGGTCAAATGCTGCTAAATCCCAATTGGTGCTCAGAAGAATCTGACAATACCTTTTTCCAATTAAGCCCCGCCCAGAAAAGCACAGAGAAAAACACAAATACAGAAATGTCTCCTGTGTATAACAGCCAAAACTGGTTTACCTTTGACAATAAAAATATGTTCATGTAGGACATCACTCACAGTAAGAAGTTAATTGAGTTCAGAGGTTTTCTGAGCTTTTACGATTAGGGAAACCTTATGGTTTCAGTTAAATGCCAATAAGGCCAGTTACACACTGCACGCGTCTCGCGAGCGTGACGTTTCTGTTGCGTGTCAGCTGCGTGGATTTTTCTGTGTCCTACACACCAGAAGCGTGTCTGACGCGGCGCTGCTCCTGCTGCTAGGTACAGGGAGGGCTGATCTCGAGACATAGTGCCGACAGATTCAAACTCTGAAAAATGAGTAAGTGGGCTGTCTGTGTAGCTGTAAAGAGCCTATCTGATGTTGGACCGTCACTCACGTTGTTATCGTAGCCTATCCTACCATTTATATACAGTCTACTGATTTGATTAAAGCAAGACCACATCGGCAGTATTGACTGCAAAATATGTTACAGAATATTTCGTTCTGTATGACCAGTGCAACATTTGAAAGTATTTTATTACATTTATATCTACATTGATGTCAAAACCTAGACTTTAAAAAAGTAAAAAAGTGAAATCATGCTTTAGTTGCTACGAGTGGATATTGTACAAAAACAAAATACATTTGTTCATCAGTGAACATGGTACTAATACCTTCAGTATCAACATTTAGCAACTTGGCAAATGCCTTAATTAACAGTTTTACATAATCAGGGCATCAGTAGGTTTCTTGATGAAACACGTTCAGTACCTGGACTAGTCTACCCTTCGGGGATTGCTCTGGTGCCGCAAGGAAATTCCGCCGGATGCATGTATTTTTCGCTTTCTTCCACTTTCTTTGTGTTGGAATTTTAAATTCGGTGGATTTCTGAGGACTATGGTTAACTGCTCCTCAGATCTCTGCAGGGTAAATCCAGACAGCTAGCTAGATTATCTGTCCAATCTGGGTATTCTCTCTCACGACTATTTTGCAGCTTAGTACCGCCCATGACGATTCTGATTGGTTTAAAGAAATTCCATTAAATCAGAGCACATTTTCCTCCCATCCCCGAATGCAATGTGGACTAGCCAGACCTTCCTTCAGCCACTTTGGAGGAGGGTGTGGCAAAGCGAGACAAGTATCCATCCATCCATCCAGGCATGTTGTATTAACTGCATCCTGTCTGCGTTATGCTGACCGTGTCATCGGCCTTTGTGTGCCCTTTAAGTGTTTAAGAGCTATTTAGTCAGAGCTACTTTGTGAAGGAACTGTACTGTAAAACTATTTTCTCCAAGAAGATATGTCGGTTTCATTTTGAGAGAAATCCCATTTGCTCAAGAAGTAAGAATCCAACCCAAAATTATCCCTTAAGAGACACATGAATTGCAGCTAGCACAACACACTGCTTCTAAATATCATAGAGGTTTCTCAGCTTGTCCAAGCATGAATACCCCTGAGAAATGGCCTCATGAAAAACTTAAGTTCTTTCTCTGTCTGGGCCTATATGAATCTCCTATTAAGCTTCCAAAAGCAGTCAATACCCAGCATCTGAACCATTTTCATTCACTTTAGAGCTCACATCTCACCTTGCACATTTCCCAGTCACACTGTGTTTTGTCTTGTTCTTCTACGCAGACAGTGACACCCGGCTGAGAAAAAAAAACACACAAAGCTTTCCAACTGACAGCTTTGGAAGATGTATAGACATCGCGCCGTTCTCTCTTCGAGACCATAATTTACAACATGTCAACATCCCAGACAATAATAGCTTTCATTTGAAACTTTAATAGTCTTTTTGAAATATGCACCAGGTGCAAGACTTGTTTGTTCATACATGTAAATTGACTCAAATTGGTTTTGCAGCCTTGAAGACACAGCAATGTTAGACAGAGACAACTGGGGTTATAGTGGCAAACGCAAAGCTAACGAATACATGATCTGTCTTGATATGACAGATGGCATGTATGGCGTTACATAACAGATGGCAACAAGCGCTCTACGACTGGGAGACGGCCGTGTATCCTCGCAGATGTTTCCTCGAGGAGAAATCGAAGTCCGTGACAGGTCTATTTCTCTGGCTTTAAGCTCGAATCTAATCACGCCCCCCAGACTTAGACATTATCCTTTCCTCACTTCAATGCTGTGACACGTGCCGCATATCCTCACCGCAGCACAACTTAATCCAGGAGTCATTGAACGAATGTGATAAAGCACCGTCTTCCAACTTCCTCGTCAAATAACTTCAGCAGGTCTTATCAAGATCAATCAAAGCTGGATTTGAATGGTCTCTGCTGGCCATTTGTGATGGGGATTATTTTCTTCACGTCTTTCAATATCTCTGGAAACTCAGGGATATGACAAAATTATTCTGTATATAATTAGAAATGAACGATTTCCAAAATGTATTGGATCACGACGTATGCTTGTCAAATGTTAGTTAGGGAGTGTAGTAAAATTATTTAGGGGTGGAGGTGGGGATTTAGGTTTAATTTCCTTTACTGGGTTTTTTATGTGTGTCATGGGTAATAAAAGGTTTGTTGGTCGTCTTTGTATCAGCGCTTTATTTTCTCATTAAAAAAAAAAAAAATCAACTAATAGAGGCAATATCACTTTGGGAGGCAGAGTAAATGTAGGTATTTTATTTAAACATTACTGCCAAAAGCAGCTCCCACCTTTATTGTTTTCTGCATCATAAAAGCCCAGTTCAGACTAAAGATTTGCGACGAGATGAGTTGAAACTTGCATCTCCTTGCAATGAGAAACGAAAACCCAACTATAAAAATGTAATTTATACATGTGTTTTTTTTTTTTTTTTTTTTTTTTTTCTAATAAGTACCTCTGTGGTGAGAAAACAAGCCGGTGTATATTTTGGCGAGGGACAATAGGTGGCGGTAATGCTCGGCCCGGTTGCAATTTACCACTGAACAGAAGAAGAAGAGTCATTTCCGTCAGTGCATAACCAAGAGGATAAGCGTGCATCTGGAAAGTGTACCTCCAATGGGGAGATTGTAGGCTAACAAGCCATTACCTCCTGTTAGCATCCCATTGACTCCCATTCATTTTAGCGTCACTTTAACAGTGAATAACTTTAGATCTGAAGCGTTTAAATTCTCTATTTGTCCGTTGTTTATTTCTGAAGAAACATGACAATGTATAAAAGGCTCCATTACCTTGTATCTCACGTTATGGCTCCGTAGCAGACGTTTTTGTAAAAATAGGCTAACGATTGTGTCATAACCACGAGACTTACTGTCACACAGTAGAGAAATTACCGTATATTCAGGAGAAGCTCGCAGGCAGTTTCGACTTACATTAGCTGTTTAAGTTTAATTACCAATGTTAACTAGCATTTTAGTTAGCAATAATTAGCCTGTGTCTATGTTATCTCCTTACATATACCTACGCTCTCCGTCTCTGTAAGATTGGGAATGATTGAGATTTCTCTTGGCACAGCTACCAGAAGACTTCCAACTTTCAGACACGTTGCTCACATCACATCTACGTCGTCAAGCTCAGTTGGAGGCTGCGCAGTAACGCTTAGCCACCACCGGAAAAGTGACTTCACTGGTCTCCGTAGAAATATTTGGCATCGCTGTGTCCATTCTTTTACTGTCTATGTGAATAACAGCCATGTGCGATTTGAGACAACACTACCCTGTAGAAAAGTATGCACTAGACAAGGGAGTACATGGTGTACATACAAGTGTATGCATCCAAATTGAGACACAGACACTCGTAGAACAACTCTCTGTTATTTGTTATCGGGCCCCCTCCGAAAAGTTTTTAGTAGCTTATTTGGGGTTTCCCATTTCACGTGGCCCACACAAGATCATTGTACCTTCTGAAATTGTGTTTTAATGATACGATGATGACGTGTGAAGAAATAAATAAAATAAATGAACAAAGAAAACACAGTCAGTTACCTAGCACGTAACATTCATTATATTGTCTCCTCTCCCTGCGTGATGCATTTAAAGTGAGACCTGAGCTTTCCTATTATTATTATTATTATTATTATTATTATTATTATTATTATTATTATTATTATATATATATAGTATATACAGTAGCTTTCCTACTTTTAGAGGGGCTGTGCTGTGTTAACTCACTCACCCAGCCGCAGCTTCGGTTCGCGGTCGAAAGATGGCTGCTGGCCTGGGTTTCTCCACCGTCTGAGTCCGCCTTCCAGCATTCTCTCCGTCATCATCATCGGGACCTGGCCCAGCCCCACTCTCCGTGTTGGTTCAGGTTTTAAAAGGTGTATTTACATATAGTTGTGTCGTTGGGAAAAACACGAAAAGGTCTCTTTAATCAGAAACAGTCTTTCTCTCTGTGTTTTTCTCCAGCGTCTTTGTCCGCTTCAGGCTTTCCACTTCTCCTTCCAGAATGAATATTGTGAGAGAATCTCCCAGTGTTGCAGCCTGCAGCTTGCTGGCTTGATTCGGCCCCACCACCTGCAGCTCGTTGGGCTTAATTAAGTCAAACACCACACCCCTCATATGTGCACATGTCAGTCTGACCCTGTCAATCTGGCTAAAACCACACCCACTTCTCAAACAGACTGTTCCTAACAATATGTAGACGGTTATTTTTTTTACACATTATATACGTGAGATCATTATTTAGGTACGTGATCCTGTACGAAATGATCTACAATAAAAACCATAACAGCTAGAGCAGTCATTCTTCTTGCAGCAGAAAGCTAAGGCTTTTGTCTTTCGCGGTTTTACGTTGTACACTCATGATGACGTCATCATGTTACATGACATCCGGTACTTCCGGTACTACATAGTTCAAATAGCTAATGGGAGTGTTACGAAATATATGAATATTTTGTTCATGTTTCTACATACAGAAATCTTTTGTTTGTTTAGTAAAATTAGATGAAAACATCTTTATTTATGACACAGTTTTAATACTTTCATCAATTATTGTGGTTTATTTACTTGCATAACCTTTTAGCTTTCGTTGTACTGATGCAAATGCTTCATATCCATAAAACTCCAAGAAATGACATCACAATAAGCAATAAATACCATGTACCGTAGGCACTGGCGGACCATTTCTATTGCAGAGTTTAAAGGGTTGAACATTCGCTATGATAATAAGTGTTATTGGTGCCTACCGGTGAATGAGACATGAGGGAGAGTCCAAAGAAAATATTATTAAAAGCTGGGGATGGTTTTTTTATTAAGTGGAATAAAAGATTCAGCCCAGCCCTCCCCACTCCAATAACTTTCATACAGTCCCTTGAGTGCATTCTACTCAAACCTGCATTTCACCTGTGCAGTCATTCTTATTGTATAATGTGCAAAACTCTTACTGTGACGTTGATCCGAGTCTCATGGTTCATTATCCTAAAGTATGGCAGAATCATTCTCAACACTACCATAAGAGGATCGCGCAGCAATTACCACGCTATCTTGCATATTGGAATGCGGTTATTGTGGATAACTCAGTCGAGCCTGAAACATGAAAAAAAACATTGATTGTCCCATATTTCTCCTAATTACAACAGCTGTGATCAATTTTGCCTTTGTTGTTGTGTCCAATTACTTCCTTGACCAAATCCCAGCAGTCCTCTTGCAGTAAAGCTGAAGCCCAGCAAACGAGCTGCTGCTGCTGCCTGGTATTGTCTGGAACATTTATTTATGTAAGTTCACTGCGGTGCAAACATATTTAATACCAACTCATTAGCAGCACCTAATCCCACATTTGTCCCCATAATGTGACTTCCAATCGGAAATGATAATGAGACACTAATTGTGGTTTCATACCACACATGTTGCTGCGCTGAACTGTGTAAGCGATAATTCAAAGGATCCAGTTAACACATCTCCCCCTGTTTCTCATTCTTTACCTACTAGTGTCTCCGAGTGTGCACCGTGGTCTAACACTCTGCTCTTATACAAAAACATATTTATCATTCTCGAACCATGCAGCGAATAATTGTCCAATTATTCAGTAAAAGGAAGTGCACATTCTGCATAATGTCAGGTTCCTAAAATTGCAGCGGGTTGCCGGTGCAGGATAAGCTATCTACTGTGTTTGCGCAGTATGCCTCGTATTTTACTTGTGTTTTAAAGGGGAACTATGCAGTTTTTTTTTTTAGCTCAATTTACCTTAACTGAACAGCTTATATGACCTTTTTTTTTAGTTGAATGGTGGTCGTCTCGCTCCCCCCCTAGCACCTGTGAGCGGAAAAAACCACCCTTGCAACTTTCGTCCGGCGAGCAAAAAGCAAGAAAACGGCAAAGAAACGGCCAAAACTGCATAGCGCCCCTTTAATATCAAAGTTATTGGCCAGGTTGTCTTCTAGGGCTGCAACTAACACATACTTTCATTTTCGAATTCATCTGTAGACTATTTTCTCGATTAATGGTTTAGTTGTTTGGTCTCTAAAATGTGAAATATGTTAATCAGTGTTTCCCAAAGACCAAGCTGACGTCCTCAAATGTCTCCTTTTGTCCACAACTCAAAGATATTCAGTTTACTGTCACAGAGGAGTGAAGAAACTAGAAAATATTCACATTTAAGAAAATGGAATCAGAGAATTTTTACTTTACTTACTTTACTTTTTGACACAAACAGATTAATTGATTATGGAAATAGCTGGCGATGAATTTAAGAGTTGACAACTAATCGATTCATCTTTGCAGCTCTATTGTCTACTGCAGTGAAGTTCACTTGCACGGCCAAAAAAGAACTTCCTGTAGTGCAACAAAGAAGATATCAAGTGATTATGTAAGGCAGTGGTGATGATGTATGATCCAAACAAGTCTACATCTGGCTCTCAGACAACAGCACATAGCCGACTGATATCCCGGTGCAATTAATCTCCATAATCTTTGCCTATTCAATAAGAGTGTTAATAAAGAAAAAGAGACAGGCCTGTCTACACACACACAGGTGCTGTTTGTAATGCTGATTACTTGCTTTGTTATTACTTTTGAAAGTGTCGTCAAAGTTCAGTCAAAGCTCTTTTTCCTCTGACAAACTAGATGGCTTCGATCTCGATTAAGGCTGAGCAATTTTATCGATTCTGCGATATAAATCGATATTTTTTCCCCCAAGAAAGTATCGATTTTTATGCCGCGAGTATCGATACATAAGTCCCATTCAAATCCCCCGGGTTAACCCCAGTTCACGTTGCAGGAAGAGCGATTTGGTCAGCCAGCCGCTAGTGTCGCTGTAGAGCAGCCAACGTCAACTGGCGGCCCGCCGCCAAAGCTTCTAGTCTGGCCCCCAGAATAATCAGGAATTCACAAAATGTAAAGAGGAAAAAATGCGTTCTGTTATTCATCATTTCAAGCATTTAGAGCAAAAACCCAGCCCCCTGTATTTACATCTCTATTCACATGCCGGGATTATGTGGCCTACAGCGATGCCCGAGCTCCACACACACGGCTGAGCCGAGATGTGTGTGCGTTAAAACACACACACCGCTGAGCCGAGATGTGTGTGTGTTAAAGGTTAAAACACGCAGCACCTGACTGGGAACGATACAGAGAGAGTTACCAAAGGCCGCTGGGGCAGATGAACTCACGCTGGTCTCTTTTCTGTAAATAGGCTCCAATTAAACCTTCGTGAGTAGAAAGTCAATACTTATCAATGCACTCACCTGTGTAGACCGGCATAAACATGTAGAAAGCGATATTTCAATCTGCTCAGTCCACCGCGCTGTTTTACGCAAACACAGCTCTACTCTGCAAATAGCGAATTTTTACAAACAAGCTAAAACAAAAGCTGTCGGTTTTTAGTCTAACTGTTTATCTTAGGTTGCCGGGAATCTGGAAATTTTGACAAATTCTTGTAAACCTCACTGCTGGCTGAACAAACCAAACTCTCCGCTACAGCGGACAATCTGGAGCTACTTAATATGCACGTGAATGACGCGATCGTTATGTTCGAGTGATGATGATGATGATGATGATGATGGTTGTATTATTTTGCAACAACATCGTTTCATTGCAAATGAGGCATACGTGACGAGTGCATAGCCTGCTTATCAGTCCATTCATCATAAAGCTGGGCTTTTGGCTTTTCCACTTCAACTTTTCGCTTCAGCGTCTTTGACAGTGACATGTTTACCTGACAACAGCCTCTCTTTCTGCAAGCATTTTCCACCAATCAGGATGCTGCATGCTACAATAATGTTTCCATAATCACAGACTTTAACCATCACTCCTCAGTGAACTGCCTCCTAGTCTGAGATATTTTTCTAGTTAAAGAGCCAGTTATCATTATGGAGTTTCCATGTTTTTTAGGAGTTTTCTCACACTAATACATGTTAAAAAATAGTAGCATTAATTCAGTAAGAAATTTCGAACAAGAATAGGCGTATTAGGTATAAATTCATTTTATTTTCTTTATTTGAAAGTCCGGCCGCCAGAGTGCTTAGAAAAATTCTGACAAAAATGTAGTTGATGATCCCTGCTGTAGACTCTCTGTCCAGTCAGACATATATTGTGTAATTGATGTTTTCAGTTCAATTAATTAAATCCAAGTAAATGGAACACTCACAAGATGTCACCAAAATCACTCGGTCCCCTTTAAATCTTTCAGAAAATGATGTAAGTGTATTGAAATATATCAAATCGAATCGTATCGTTGGCTGAATATCGTGATATATATCGTATCGTGAGCTGATTATCGTGTATCGTATCGTATCGTGAGATTAGTGTATCGCTACAGCCCTAATCTCGATCCGAGTCAGATTAAGAAATACCGCGAGAAAAATTTATGGCGAGAAAATGCATGAACGCAGGAATGCTCAAGATAATCCCTACAAACACACACACACACACACACACACACACACACACACAAACACACACACACACACACACAAACACACACACACACACACACACACACACACACAACAAACACACACACACACACACACACACAAACACACACACACACACACACACACACACAAACATACAAACACACATGCACACACACACACAACACACAAACATACAAACACACACGCACGCATGCACACACACACACATGCACACAATACACAAACATACAAACACACATGAACACACACACGCACAAACGCGCACACACACACACACACACACACATTCATACCATCCCACCCTAAAAGTCGTGGACAAAGAGCTGTTTTCCAGGTGAATTTCTTGAGCTCATCCTTCGATGAGAGTCTGGCTATTCCATTGATCTCTTCTTATCTCAAACTGGGAAGGCTTTTAGTCCAATACTGGCTGATGGATAGAAAAATGTCTCCTTATAGTTTTTTTCTCTGAAGTCAGTAACAACACGTATTAAATATTTCACTATGCTAATAAATCCAATTATCTGTCAGCTGCTGTTGCATGCATGCATCCACGAGAGATTCAAATTTCACAGTATAGTTCACCCCACTTGAAGGTTTTCGATTTAATTTGACTTTTTTTTTGTACAATGATCAACAGAAAACCACCCTTTAGTGTCAAAGTTATAAAAAGGTCTCTACTCTGATCTAAACAAATTACAAATATAAAATACATGTTTACAAGAATTCACAAGTAAGTGTTCACCCCCTTTAATAAGGCAGACTTGAATCCTCAATGACTACGTTGACATGCACGTGTAATTCCGGAAAATGCTATATATTCGCAAAAGGGCCTTATTTTGGAATATCCAAACGGAATATGCTGTATGACCAGTATCACATTCGGAATAATAGTGGAATATTAGCGTTTATTCGGTTTTAGAATGCTTTATGTTTTAGTTGCAGTCGAGGGGTTTTAATTGATCGTAGTAGAGAAAAAAAAATATGTATCTGGACAGTCTTTAAAAGCCAAAGCTAAACAGGAATGGCTTAAAAACAACAACGTCAATGTCCTGGAGGGACGGAGTCAGATCTGAGCCAGATCCTAGTCCAGTTGAGAATTTGTGGCAGGACTTGAAAACGGCTGTCAGCTCACAGTCTTCGCGCGACCTGACAGAGCTTGGGCAGTTTTGTAGAGAAGGGCGGGTGCCCAGACGTGCTGTATGTGCAGCCAAAAGTGCATCTGCTAATTACAGACTTGGACAGGGTGACTACATATGCAGAGAGAGAGAGAGAGAGAGAGAGAGAGAGAGAGAGACAGATTGCTTTTTTCACTTTGGCAACAAAAAAAAGGCTCTTATTCTGTTGATCAGTGCCAACAAAAAGCCATGAAAATATCTAAGGTTAGACACTGAACATGTAGCTGCAGAAATTGTGAGTGTTTGCAAAGCTTTTTCATCTAACATAGCCCCAAAGTGGCAACTGACTCATTTGTGGAGCATGTGTATGAGAGGAATTACAATCAAGCCGCCATTACCTTGAGGCCAATCATAGTGGTAATTGTGCGAGGATGACAACAGGTTGGCCGGCATTAAGGCTCCTCTTCCTCTGGCTAGTTCAGCACCTGTCTGCTGGCCACCAGCCTAATTTTTTTCAACGGCCTCAGCAGAAATGATTGATGCCCGAAGGCCCTTGACGGTGTGTTTGTGTTTGTGTGTGTGTGTGTGTGTGTGTGTGTGTGTGTGTCTCAGTGCCAAACTGCTCTATCCATAGAGTACTCCCTCTTGAAACCCTCATTTAGACCACAGCTGTCATTGCGCACACTGGTTGCTTGATGTTTTTCCCTTATAGGCTTACAATGAACAAACTCTTTCAAGATAAAGCAGGTACTGCAACTGACAATTATGTTTTATTTTCGTTAATCTGTTGATGATTTTTTCGATCAATCGATTAGTTGTTTGGTCTCTAAAATGTACGCAAATGGTGAAAAATGGGGATCGGTGTTTCCCAAAAGCCCAAGCTGACGTCCTCAAACGTCTTGTTTTGTCCACAACTGAAAGATATATTCAGTTTACTGTCACAAAAGAGTGAAGAAACTAGAAAATATTCACATTTAACAACCTGGGGAGGGAAAAAATGACTCACACTGATTAATTGATCATCAAAACAGTTGGCGGTGAATTTAATAGTTAACAACTAATCGATAAATCGATTGCTCTTTGCAGCTCTAGTGACGCTGGCAATACATTCTGGAAATGCGAATCACCTTTTGGGGGATTTCTGAGGCAATGTAGGTTAAAGGGATACGCCACCGTTTGTTGAAATAGGGCTTATCACGGTCTCCCCCAGCTGTAGATAGGTGGGCCAACGCATTTTTTGTGCATGCATCGTTTTAGTCCGATGCAACACCGGCAGCGCCGCTGCTAGTTAGCTTAGCATAGTGAATGGAATCCTATGTTGCCGGTTAGCATGTTGTGAGTAACAGTGAGCCAACAAAAGACAAAAAAACAACCTAATTACTTGCACTGAGACAAAAAATGCGTTGGCCCACCTATCTACAGCCAGGGTACACCGTGATAAGCCATATTTCAACAAGCGGTGGCGTATTCCTTTAAGGAATATGTTGTTTAGCTGATGCTGCACAATGCTTGTGGCTGACGAGAGGTTTATTAAGAAAATATCCTGCTCGGCATCAGGCCGTATAGTTGACAGGAAGCTCCCTGTTTACATCGTCTAAGAAATAGTGGCCGACCTTCAGTTTCTTTGCCATAAAAGAGTCATTCCCACGGGCCTCTTTCACCTCTACTTTGTCCAGTCCCTCCTCACACATAACATGAGACCACCGATGTGGACACACTTACGCTTTGTTTGGTGTCGATAATCTTAGCCTTATGTACGATGACCTGAATTCATTGCGTTAAAGTGAACTCTTTATCCTCTTTGCACGCACGCACACACACACACACACACACACACACACACACACACACACACACACAGGTTTGTGGCACTATCTTTGTGGGGACCCTTCATTGACATAATGCATTCCCTAGCCCCTCACCCTAACCATAACCTAATTCTATCCCTAATCCTACAACCAAGTCTTAACCCTCAAACAGCCCTTTAAAGTTGTGTGTGTGTGTGTGTGTGTGTGTGTGTGTGTGGGGGGTCAGAATTTTGGCCCCACAAAGCTGTTGGGACCACACAAGTATACTGGACTCCCGGTTTTTGGACCCCACGAATATAGTTAAACAAGTCCATACACACACACACACACACGCACACGCACATGCACATGCACATGCACATGCACAAAGCTCTTTTAGGTCCAAAGAATTTTAAACCTCCCAATGTCCTGATACTATTGCATTTTTCATTGGTATTTTAAGCAAAGAGTTGTGAGGTCTTAGAAGTCAGCTGGCATTAATTCCTCTGAGGCAGAAGGATTCAGCTTCTCCATGGAAAGAGGCTTAAAAAGAAAGTTCTCCTGCTTCCAAATTACTTGATATCTCCTTTCTCATATATATATATATATATATATATATATATATATATATATATATATATATATATATATATATATATATATACTTTTTTATATATTCCTTAGTGGACAGGAGAACAATAGTTAATTGAATGTAAATATAGTTTGTTCTGTTTAATGTCTGAGAGTTAATTTAATAAAATACCTTATTTTGATTTTATTGTTCTTCCATGTGCAAATTACAAAATTAATCTGACTAACCAGAGAAGTTGACTAATTGTCTCATTGTTTTCCATGGTTGTGGGCAATGGACTGTCAGCGGTGCAGAGGTGTATACATAATACATCAAGGCAAAAAAAGAAATGCAAGAAAACTGAGATCATTAATGCGGCTTTGTGGGGGAAAAAAACATGAAATTTAATGTATCTTTTTTTTATAAACTATCATGATAGCTAGCTGGAGTGATGAGTGACTGAATATCAAAGATTTTTTTTTTTGCATTGAATGAGACAAGCAGCATAAATTAACTGATGTATTCTTAATGTGCAGTTGAGGTTGTATCAGGGTGAGAAGGTCTAAAAGTCCATTAAATGAACTTCTCCATTCGCACCACGTTTATTCGGGCCAGTTTGGAGAACCAGCGGTTGGCGTGTGTGTTACGGTGGCACTCGGTCTCAACAAAACCAAATTTTTGGTAGAGGGAGATGGCCGCCGTCTGCGGCGAGCTGACGTCCAGGACGAGGCGGGCGTATCCTCGCTCTTTGCAGAAATCGAGGGCCTTCTCTGTCAACTGTGAACCCAGGTGTCGGCGGCGCCACGGGAACGCCACGACCGCGTGGGACATCTCGCCGTAACTCCCGTCCACGGCGTCTTGGGCAAACTCGGGGACTTCTCCCATCGCTCCTCCGTTCCACTCGTCAAACCTCTCGCCTTTCTCCCCTCTCCTTTTCCCCGTCACTGCCACCATCCCCACCACCTTGGACTGGCCGTTGGCGTCTGCGTCTGCCTCTGCCACCCAGAAACCGCTGTCTGGGTTTTCCAGGTAGTTGGCGCGAATGTCGGCCATGTCTGTGCTCAGCCTCCTGGTCATGTAGCCTTCGTAGATCTCGTGGCAGCAGTAATAAAGGAGGCCGGCCCATGCGCTGCCAAAAAGTAACGCTTGGAAGTAGGAGCTTCCTCCCAGCACATACCCGGCCATGCATAGGCTCAGGGCGACGCCAACATGGTCCGGGTGGCTCATGGCCTTGAAGAAAGCCGGGTACACGTGTTCAAGTATTCCGTCGCGAAAGAGGGACATGACCACATGTTCGTCGGAGGGTCTATATTCCCTGATGGAGAACCGAACTGCACGTCAGAGGGAGAGAAAGAGGGAAAGAAAGGGAGAGAATGAGAGCTCAGTGAGACTAATCTGCCTCTTGTCGCAAGAAGAAATTCCTGCTGGATTTCACAACGGGCTCAATGCGCTCACGTAACTTGTTGTTAAGAAAGAAAATGTAAAAAAAAAAAATAAAAAATACAATACACCTCTTACAGAATCTAACTCTTTTCATTTCTAATTGAACTCTTTCTTTCCACATGAACATAAAGCCTGACAACCCGCGGTGAAAAATGCAATCCAAAATGTTATAGTATTGTTTCTCTCAACATTTCAAGAGTAACAAGGAATACAATTACGTCTCAAAAGTGCTAATGAATAGAAATCAAAGCGAGGGCAAAGTACAGAGGCAACAAACAAAAGCTCTTTAGTTTGAGTGAAATGTGTTATGTGTCATCTAGGCATGTTAGCGGTGCCATTCATTTACACCCCAAGCTGTCTTATTAGTGCTGTTGTTGGTAATCAACTCGACTACTTGAAAAATAAAACAATGAAATATGGCCTATTAACATAATCAGAACGTTAACTTACAGTCATTTTTCTGGGCCATGCCGACTCTTTCCCTCTCGTCTTTCGCTCACTCTGAAGGACTTAACGCTGCTGCTCGCCCTGACCTTAAGCTACAGATTGTGATAATGAGCCATTCACTAAAGGGATGGAAATATGTCTGAGCATGCTCACCTATGAGTATACACCCACTCCCCCCCCCCCCCCCCCCACGCACACACACACACACACACACACACACACACACACACACACAGGGAAAACTTGTGGACCTTAAATGACTTTGACGTCTAACACACACGCACACACGCAAGCACACACACAGGGAAAACTTGTGGACCTTAAATGACTTTGAAGTCTAACTGCTACTGATTGTATAAAATATAAAGAAAATATAAGAACTTTAAATTGGATTAAGATTACGGTGATTTGAGGAAGCATGCTTTCAGTTTAATTGAAATTAATCACAGTGTTGCTTTGATGAAACGTGGAGTATTTTTTTTTTTTTTTACTTAATTAGCTTAGTCAACAGAGTAAAGCACTCTATCATTGGATTTCTCAAGGAAGATGAGCACAAATCCTGAATACATTAAGTCCAAATACTGAGCAGAATGTGAATTTAGTGCTCGTTGGAGCACTTTATAGATATTTCCAAGAATAAAATGTTCTTATTAACCTCTTTTTGGGTGCTTCAGTTTTGGTGGCATTCTCTCCAGTAACTGCTGTAAATCTCCACACCGCAATATAAGGTGAAAGAAGAATTAATATTGTCTAGACCCCTGACATAAAAGTGTCCTATGGCGTCGGTGACAGTGTCATGTGCAATAACCCCGGTGGCCCTCTGACATGATTAAGTTTCCTTGGCAGGTGAAGGGCCTTTACACCTGCTTAAATCAATAGTGCTGCCTCATGAATCTGGGAGTGCTAGAAGGTCAAGCAACCCTGGAAGTTTCACAGCCACAATGTGAATTCTGAGTTGTGCACCTCGCAAGTGAAAACCCTTTCAAAACCACTGTAAAAATCATCGTAAGCCCCCTTCAGACATGCACCTAATTGATGGCAATTTAACATGTTGGGCTCATTTTCAAAAAATAGTCCCTTTTACTGTGAATTCACAATGGCAAATCCTACGAGGTCGGACAAAGGTTCTCTATAACTAAAGATAGCACATTTCAAGCTGGTACCAATGGTATGAAACAGTGCACACTTCCTGTCTCCGAAATGGGCGTGGCCTCGTTTGTAAGCGTAGTGAACGTCGTGTGGATGGATGAAAAGTTATATTTGCATAATTCGTTAATATTTTCTTTTGCTAACATTAGATATTTACACAGCTAAAAAGACATATTGAGCATTACGAAAATGAGTTTTGTTAGGGCGTAAAGGTTAGCTGACGTTAGCTTCTCTGTGTTGCCAGATCTCGCGAGAGTTTGTTCCTGAGACAGAAATGTCGCAATTGGATAATCCTTCAACCAACCAGACCAAGGGTCCGGGTGACGTGGCAGCGACAGCGGCATCAACAGGTTGCTGTGATTCGGTGGCCGCCACGTTGAATGTAAACAAGAAGCTGATTGGTCGCTTCCCTATCGGCATCGTGTTAAACCCGGCAATAGCGCGCCAGGTGGATAAGCCAGTTTGTGATTGGTCCCCGCAGATTTGTAACGGAAGTGAATAGAAAAATGTACAGGTTTCCAGCCTGAGCTGCAGGGCGAATTCAAATCGCCGGCAGATCGGGCTGGGTTTACCCAGTCTACTGAAAAATGCCATTTTAGTGTCAAAATGTTCCGGAGATATACGACTTGTGAAAAATGAGGTCCAATATTTACTTTGTTGACTATGTGGCGAAATAATCGGTCATAATCTGTGTTCACGTTCACTTCTCCCATTGGAAACAATACACTCAGGATCTGCCGCCAGTCTCCTAAAGAGGCGTGACAGTGGAGCAACCTACAAGACCCAGATACAGGGAATTTATCGGTTCCGTAACACGAATGAAGACTTGTCAGATTCACGTAAAAGCTTCAGCAACACAAGGTTAAAAAGAGAGGGATTTCAAATGCACAAAGGGACAGGAGCACACCGATTGATTTGCAGCCTTTAAAGTTTCAACACTGCAGTGTTAGAGGCAGAAAGTCCCTTTTCTCCCCTTGGCAGTTTGCTGTCCTTGAGCTGACAGTCATGCATGCTGCTGGAGGATGCGCAGAGAACACAGTTGTAACTAAATTTAAAATGCACGTCTTGTTTGCCTGATTAAGATCACAGTAATACATTTCTCATGTCAGTCATTCACATACGCTCACAGAAAACAAATCAATTTAGTTAACTATGAGACACTGAGCTGATTTGACGTTGTAACAAAGGATTAAAAATAGTGCTGTCAGTTAAACGCGTTATTAACGGCGTTAACGCAAACCCATTTTAACGCCGTCAATTTTTTTATCGCGAGATTAGCGTTCTTTTTGGCCCAGCAAACTTTGTAGTTTTTCCACATGCTGTTGCAACAACTAGTAACGTTAGAAAAACTACAACACCACACCGGATCTAGCTAGACCGGAAACAAAACAACATGCATGCTGCACACACTTGTTTGTACTTGCTTGCGAGCCGGCCAAAGAAACTAGTCGACTTTTTGACGAAAATCGCTGTTTTGAATGGGGTCCGAGACCCGGTGCTAATACGGCACCGGTGCCTTAACAACCGTTATCTACCGGACCAAATAGCAACGTGGATTTCGGTGCCTTATTTAGGTGCCACTTAGATGCCTGCGCTTCTTTCTGATGCTCCGAAAACGGACGTTAGAGGGAACTGAAACATTGCCGCACAGGAGGCCAGTCAACACTACACTTAGCAGCAGGTAACGTTAGCCTACCGTTAGCTAGCAGCTGGATTAAACACGGTTAAAATGTTTACAGCTAAACAGTGTAAAGTGTATCTGTATTTCACTGGAGAGGACTCCAACACCGGACTGTAGCTGCCGTTGTCTGAAAAACACAGTCAACATACAGAACAGACAAATACAATTGAACAAGGTGCTCCTTTTTTAAATATATATATCTTTCGGTTCAGACACCGTTTTAAAAGTATTGTATCATGTTGATAAGAGCATTAAAATGAGAAC
Source organism: Perca flavescens (assembly GCF_004354835.1). NCBI lineage: Eukaryota > Metazoa > Chordata > Actinopteri > Perciformes > Percidae > Perca > Perca flavescens. The sequence continues at coordinate 6,550,403 of NC_041337.1, forward strand.
AAATTAATTGACATTAATGCGATTAATCGCAATTAAATATTTTAATTGTTTGATAGCACTAGTTGAAAATAAACCTTTGTACAACCTCAATAATAATCTGTCTCCCTCCTTATGTTCTCAGTTTTCATCCTAATCAAATGCATAGATGACTAGCCAAAGAGAATATCAAGCAAAACGCTTTAAATACAGCATGTAGGGAAATAAGAGTTTGACCACTTAAAAAACAACTTTAAAGGTCCCATGACATGGTGCTCTTTTGATGCTTTTATATAGACCTTAGTGGTCCCCTAAAACTGTATATTAAGTCTCTTTCATCCAAATTCAGCCTTGGTGCAGAATTACAGCCACTAGAGCCAGTCCCACAATGAGCTTTCCTTAGGATGTGCCATTTCTGTGTCTGTAGCTATTGAGGAGAGAGGGGGGGGGCAAGGTGGAGGGTGGGGGTGTGGCCTTGACAAACTGCCACTTTGCTTGTTTGAAAGCCATGATGTCTCTCTCTCTCTCATGGGTGGGCCAAATTCTCTGGGCGGACAAAGCAGAGAAAGGGGAGGTAACCTTGCTCCTTATGACCTCATAAGGAGCAAGGTTACCTCCGGCCCATCTGAGCTTTAATTTTCTCAAAGGCAGAGCAGGATACCCAGGGCTCGGTTTACACCTATCGCCATTTCTAGCCACTGGGGGTCCATAAGCAGGCTGGGGGAACACATATTAATGTTAAAAAACCTCATCAAGTGACATTTTCATGCCATGGGACCTTTAAATGCTTGTCAGTCTTTGCTGTGCACTACAAAGAATTCTGTAAGAAACAAACTACAAAGTACATTTTAAAGCCTTGGCTCCTTCTATTAAAGCCCTTTTGTGTCTGAATAAAGCCATTAGGAACCCTTACTGTATGTACAAATTCACCTATGTCTTGTTTGTTTTGTTGTTTGATGGGTTAAGCAATAAGCGTAATGTCGTTAGCAACACGTCCTATCTCACAATGTTACTGCAGTGTGAATTTTCCCAGTGGGGAACTCATTTGTCTGATTATTCCGACACCACATGAATCCAGCACAAACGCCTTACCTCGCGATGTAAACGAAAGTGAAAAATTATTTGTGTACCTGCCCCATGATTTGGATCTGCTCCAAATCAATGTAATGGTGGTTGCCTTAGCCCATGCTACACCCTTCCACCAAGTTTCATGAGAATCTGGCCAGTTGTTTATCTGTAATCCTGCTGACAGACAGACAGACAGACAGACAGACAGACAGACAGACAAACCAACCAACAAAAGGAAGAAACCGAAGAAATGAACTCCTTGCCAGAGGTAATCAGTATAACAAACAGTAGATGATAAATATCTCGAAACACTGAGGTAACATAATCACTTCAAAGTCCTTTTGTCAAATCACAATCACTTTGAAAAAATTCTTACGACCAAGTTGCTTGGACACAATGACAAAAACTAAACTGAAAGTTATGACTATTAGTTTTATGTTTTTTTTTTACCATTAGTAATAAATTAATAATGCTGTTGCATTAATCAAGTCATATTTGAACATCATGAATATGTCACGGTATGAACTGCTTCAGTACATAATACTTTATCACAATTTCACTTGAGCTAAGAGTGCTTCAGAGGTGATTGCACACAGTCTTGAAACAGAAAGAAAACAAGGTAAAAATTGCCCTGGAAACTAACCACTGTTTTGAGCTAACACAAGTGTTTTTAGCTCCAGTACAAGAACTAAACCAAACCGCATATCTCATCAACATTCTCATATACTGGCCATAAACAGGAGGCCGCATGTATACTCCGCCCATTGCTGGTAGTCGCCATGGTAACTTTAGTAGCTTATGGCGTTTTTCCATTACATGGTACCTGCTCGACTCGCCTCGACTCTACTCGACTCGACTCGACTCTACTCGCCTCGACTCGACTCGACTCGACGCACTGTGCGTCCCTTTTCCATTGCAGATTTTAGTACCGCCTCAGCGTGGCTGGTCGTCATAGCGACTGCCGTGGGCGTGGCTTGGTAGCGTTGCATTTTCCCCGACTCATTTCCTGGTTCTCCTTCTCCGTAAACAACATGAAATCAACAAGATAGTTAACTTTTCCTGCTCCAGATTTCCCACCGTGGTCAGAAAGAACAGGGTAGACACTTTGTTTCTCTCACTTGATGACGCTAGAGTCACTACTCGCTGCGGAGCTAATCGCCGGCACTCTCTCACTTCTCCCTCGCTCACCAGCACACACACACACATGGCGACTCAACACACACACCAGCGCACAAGTATAACATCAGGCCACTTGTATGCTACAGAGAAAGCTCTACGTGGAGCCTCCGGCAGCAAAAAAACCACTGCTGGCTAAACTATTTAAAAATACCGTCTGTCGCTAGCAATGCAGTGATCAGTAACGATTCTTTCCGACCAATCTGTAGCCTGCAGGGTTTCACGTCACCTTCTCGGCTCGCCTCAGCTCGCTTGGAACCTCAACTGAGGAGGTACTAAAAAAAGTACCTGTTAGCAGGTACCAGGTACTTTTTTTCGTAATGGAAAACCAAAAAAGGCGAGTAGAGTCGAGGCGAGGCGAGTAGGTACCATGTAATGGAAAAGCGCCATTAGACTCAGAGAACGAGACCCCATTGCCGATTAGACCCAATCAGGTGGCGAAAGGAGAATGGAAGTGTTCCATAATGGATGCCTCCGATGAATATGCCAGATCTTTTGGCCTAATAAGATCTCCAACAATGAACTGTACAAGAAAACGGGAAGCCGGAGCATCACCAAGGAGATTATGCACAGACGCCTGAGATGACAGACGCTAGGACATGTGTTGAGGATGGAGCAGGACCGCATCACAAAAGTCGCCTTAAGATGGACACCACCTGGCAAAAGAAAACCTGGGAGGCCCAAAACCACCTGGTGCAGAACTGTGAACCAAGAGCTGATGAACAGATGAACCTATCATGGGGAGAGGCCCAACATGCTGCCAGGGACCGAATGCAATGGAGAGTGCTCATTGAAGCCTAATGTCCCATAGGGGGCGAAGAGGAGTAAGTAAGTAAGGTGGCGAAAGGTTGGTGTCAGTGTCGGTGTTGCCAAAGGTCTCCGTTTGCGGCAGTTGAGACTGCAACACAACCCCACAGATTCCAAACCAAAAACGGGTCAGAAGTGTTTTCAAATGTCTCCGGTTTAGGGGCTCGGAAACGCCAGAGCAGTGGGAATGCGAGGTGCCAACGTAGAAAAAGATATTAGTTTTTAAACCAAAATGTAGCAATGTAAATGTATCCCAAGGTAACATGACAGGTTTAACATTTAATTGAAACCACAAACCATCTCAAACCTTATCCAAATATCGAATAAAACATTGCCACAAAATGTAATCCAGGATACAATGACGTTTTCTTACATTACATTCTTACAATACATATTTGTATTTTTGTATTTGTATATTTGTCAGTACATATTAGTAGTATATATATAATTTCTAGGAGACAGTGTTGGTTTACCCGTACATCATGGGTAGAAACCTTCAACTTTCTGTACAAAAAAAGAGACCATTGGGAGGTTTAAGCAGTGTTATGTTGCCTGAATGTGAATTCTCCCAGTTTGTGTTTTGTATTTTAATGACAGAGTGCAAAGTACTCATACCGAGAAGCCAGGGAGCACATTATGCTTCAGTTATCTTGTAACACTGTTGTAGATTACGGAAGATAAAAAAAAAAAAATCATAATTAAAGTCTGAAATCACAACAAACCAAAGAGGAGCGGAAGGTTGTCTTCCTTCAAATTTTGTTTTATAATAATCTCGATTTATCAAAATCCAAGTCATGCCCCCATCTTTGTAACGCCTTCCAAACACTTCACCCACTGTAAGCAGACGTGATTTTCTCACCTCAAAGTGAAAATGATATACATTTCAAAGTGTTAATAACACGGTTTCAGGTAGAAACTAAACTCCCTAGATGCTACAGTATTTTAAATTCTACTGAGTAATAAGAGAAAGCTGTCTAGACACATATTGCATGGGAGAGTGATGATGGTGGTAAACAATGCATGTATAGGAGGGATGATCAGTGCTGGACATTAGCAAGCTGCCCTCTAAAACTCACAGATGTATCATGACTTTATGTGCAAAACTGAGGATTTCATACTAAAACCAAATTATAATAACCACAATAGCCATGTGAGGCTTTTTTTTAATACACACCAGATAGTTGGCTGGATAAACCACAAGTGAATCTTGGTTATCCCTAGCCATCCATGAGGCAAACTATGTAAAGTTTGGCCTAGAGGGAGGTGCCAGAGAAAAGGCCATCTTGTGACCTAACTCAAAAGTATTTATCCCCTGGTGACATGAAAGTGTTTAGAGATTTTCATGGCATCTCACTTATTTGGTTAGTATTTATATTTGGTGGCCTGAGGGCAGTCCTACAGGGGAGGTTATTATATTAAGGCATCTATCTGCATGAGATAAACAATTGATATTGCATTTCTGCCCCTTCTTTGTAAAACTATTGTTGAAAGAATCTGAATAACCTCCACAAAGCCAACAAATATGACGCAAAATCACAAAAATCGAATGAAAGGTGGTCTGTTTGCTCTTCTCCTGAATACAGATTGGACGACAACAAAAGGCTTTTCAGCAGAACTATATTGTGGCTCCGGCTCATCCCAGGCTCTCTGGGGACGGCTGGGTCAGAGAAGGAAGCTGCAGCAGCAGCAGCAGCCTGAAACTAAACTCAATCTATCACACTTAAAAAGCTGCCCACCTCCACCTAGCCACCAATATGCCAGGAGATGTTGGGGGATTATAGAGGGATTTTGCAGCAAGATAAGGCAGTGAGTAACCGTTGGCTTGTTTTTCATTAGGAAAGGCTGATATTGTTTAAGGTTAATTACTGACTTGGGGACAGGGCTCAAAAGAACACTCCCTGCGTGGCCATAGGGTATATTAAACAACTGATTTGTGTCTGACAAGGCACATTTTGAGCATCTTAAAGACTATGATAACGTAAAGGATGCAGTACTGAGGACAAAAGAAATGACAATAAGTAGAGAAACACTATATTCATTTGACTCAATCACTGTGAAGTGGTAGAATAAAGACATGTATGGGGCCTACTGCTACATTACCGTACTACTACATCAGTGGTCCCCAAACGTTTCATGTCAAAGAACCCCAAACTGGTACAAATGCAGTGCATTGATGTGTAGTATAGCTTTATTTAACCTCCGTCTTAAGACAACGAGTTCACCTTTCTGACTTATTTAGTTGTACTCTCAGCTCTTGACTGATCCTGAGATTCGGATTGTGAAGGTTTCGACCGTTCACCCATTTTAATGTCATTTATTATTCATGTGTTCTTTGGACTCGCAAAGTTCAATATTGTCATTTTCATTGCTCCTGCATGTCTGATGTTAATGCACGGCAATCTGATGGAATGCCTTGTTTAATGTAGGCGCTAATTCTACACAGCCATGCCGACAGAGAAGTAGAGTCTGTTATTGGCACTCTCAGTTCTTTATTTTACCGTGACCGTAGTGCTCAGCGTTCATTTAAAAGTAAATAGCAGTCCTGTTTGACTAAGAGGATTTTTTTAATGGACTCTACCAAACTCTATCCCAAAATTGGATTAGATGTAGAGAGGATTAAAGTGTAAAATGTTTCTATGCATCAAATCATTTTTCTCTGGTATAACATATTGCAGATGGAGATCCCATAATGCACTATGCATAAAAGCACAGCTCTTTTGTCTATTGAAAAGGTGAAAGCACCTTTTGAGAATGCAAATTAAACTCTGAGATTGAAAGGATGAATGAAAAAAAAAAGCTATTTACTCTAATCAATTTACTGTTTTTGTAAGAAAATGTTATTACCGGTTGGTGTTTGGGGGAGGCTCCAGTAAGAGGGCGATATTTTCAAAAGAACAAAACTAAACTAAATACAGCCATAATCATCTTGCTGCCCTGCTACTCATCACAGCTGAGCCGTTTTAAACACTGTGCCTCCAACTCTGAGTGGAATTATAATTAATGAGACAGGTGCAACACCAACTGCTGCAGATGGTTGGGATCATTGGTGTCATCTGGTCATAGTTACCTTCATATTGAGAAATTTAATTAAGACTGTACCTGAAAATACCTGCATTTGTATCCCCAGATGAACAGTGTTAGCGGGCAGTAATCACTGGCTTCATCTGACCAGTGGTGGAAAAAAGATAATCCATAATACTTTATATACTGTTCATCATCATCATCATCATCATCATCATCATCATCATCATCATCATCATCATCATTTTTTTTTGCAAGATGATCATATGTATTGTATGTCAAATTTTGATCTGTAAAATTGCTATATTTCTCTCTAAAAAATGGAGTAGATGAATATAGTAGCCAAATATGGAAATACTTAAAAGGTCCGATGTGTAGGAATTTCTCCCATCTAGCGTTGAGATCATATATCGCAATCAACTCTCTCACGCCACGCAGTTCAAAGTACGTATTACAGCTACGGTAGCCTTCACGCTTCGAAAAGCCGGTCTCTTTTCAATATCCTTTTTCTTTTTCTGGGAGAAGAAGAAGACTCCTCTTTCTGAAATTTGGATTTTGAATACGTGTGGTCCTCCGTGTTTCCTTCTTCAAACTTGCCTGCCCGGGAAGCTACGATACCCATTAGCAGCATTAGCAGCACCAGTGAGTTTATCATGTGACAGAGAAAACGCGAAAGGCGGAGCAGTATGTCCTGTATGTCCCTTACCGGCTAACGTATTTCAAGATGGCGCATGAATATGGAGCGTCTACTCCAGTTCATGCGAATGCAGATGTAAAATTTCAAGCCAAAAGGAATACTTGGAATTGATGGTGGTGGTAAATATTCATGAAAAAGGACGAGTTTGGGAACGGGAAACACAGATTTAGATAATGAACAACTAAACATGTTACACACTGGACCTTTAAGTAAATTACAAGCAGGGGTTAAAGTGGGAACTGGCAGGTGGTTGAACCCTAAGATCTTTAACATTTGAAATGTTCTTACTACTATAAAGTCTCTATCCACTACACAGCACTTCCACTAAACTCACTTTTAAAGCTAGTTTAACTGTTACTCATGTTATTTTCTTCTTCCAAAACAGTGGTGAAAAACACCAGAAGCAATTGGTATGAGTTGAGTTTTCATTAAAACAAAAAGACTTTTAAAAAAAAAATTAATGAGAACACACAAGGCCAGATAGCCTCCTAAGTTAACGTCTGACCGGTTGCTAGCATTTTAAAGGTTACTTTTCAAACGGAGTCCGACCGCATACTGTATATTAAGAGAGTCCGCCGCAGTCACTCCGCATATAGTCTCGCATTGCCAGACCTTCCTCCACAGCGCTGTAGAGGAGGGTCTGGCTAGTCCACACAGCAATGCGGAATGGGAGGAAAACGTGCTCTTGTTTATTGGCATTTCTTTAAACCAATCGTCTTGGGCGTTGCTAAGCGTCGCATTGGAGCCACGGTGCCTCTGCAAAATAGCCTCTGGAAGGAACTTGTTTTGGTGGAACGTGTGTACTTTCAAAAGTTGTTTTAGTCGTGCAACAGAAAACTCAGATTGGACAGATAGTCTAGTTTATTTATAGTTGTAGTATATATTTTGTCATAGATTGCTACTGACTATTTAACAAAAATATTAAAACCATGACGGATGGGTTTGCCTTTTCGAGGGCATGTATATTAAATGGCACCGTTTTTTTTACTTCACTTCACTTCTTTGAACACAGGTGTATTTTTGAGGTGGCAATCTGAATCTTACAACACATTGTTGCAGGGCCTGCTCGGTCTCTACAACACTGTCTATATTTACGCCCCAGTATTTTCTCTATTATTAATACAAACAATCATTTACTTAGGAATATCCACCAAGTGAGCACAATTATAAACAAAAATAACAGATGTCAAACTTTGATTTCGACACAGGGAACCTCTACTGTACTGTCTCTGCCTGGTTGGTAATACATATTTATTTTTTAACATAGATGGGTGATCTCAAGCATGTTACAAGTCTGAAGGAACAGAATTAAGGCTCCACTCAAATCAAAAATGCTCCATATCTACTTTGGAAAAAAGCCAATACTTTAAATTGAGGTAATACTTGACTAACTTATCAACTTATTATCATTCTCTAGCAATATATGGCTGATACTCACAGTACCCAGAAATTGCAGGAGGAAAAAAAAAGTAGGTTGTCCTTCTTCAAAGACTTTGAAAACATCACACTTAAAAAAAACTCCCCATACGGACAGGCTCAGTGAAAGCAAACGAGGTTAGCAGCCGCTCCCCACCACAGCAGTGACAACTGGTTATTTTGATACTTTAGTATCAGTTTATGTGTCTTCTAGCATTGTGTGACACAGCTGTCCTGTGATGGAACACGATAATGCAGCTTTAACTTGTTTTGACATCCATGTGCAGTGTAATTAACACTGGTTGTACAGCGTCTCAGTGATAGATCTCTAATGATTGAAAGCATTTTCAGTTTACTCCAGCCCCTGATTCTACATTGGGAAAAAAACAACATAAATTTCTACTTCCAAGAAAAATCATTTCATTTTTCTCCAAACTTATTAAAATATTTGTTGATTTACATCGTGCCACAATTCTTTTCACGCAATGTTCAATCTGCCCCGCCGAGACTTAGCCACACTGCCAGTTCAAAGAGATGTAAAGATAGATCGCTCAGTGTGGTTTACAAACGCACAATGGGAAGGTAAAATATATATGTCAAAATGAAGGGGGTTGGAATTCCCAGGATGGGATCATTTCCGATACTTTCACAGAGCCTTTGTAGGCAGGAAACACTCTAACCCATATCCTCAAAATGAGGCCAGTCTGTAAATATTGTGTGAATGTTGCAAAGCAGCAGGAACATCTTTACATCTGCAGATTTATCAAACGGTTTAAAGGGCTGAACTGCAACAAAAGCAAAGCAAATAATGCGAGACAGAGTCAACTAATTACACAGATTTCCTGATCAGTTTAAATAATCTCTTATCTCATACTGTACTTGTAATCAGGGGCAGAGTGGGTCGTTGAAAACATTTGGGGCTCAGCCCGGACCTTGGGGGCTCCATTCATGGCAGCTTTATGCACTAATTTTGAAAAATCATTTGGGAAAATATGATAGTTGTAACATCCAAATTTCGACCTAATGAAGGTCTTTTTTTTTTTCGTGGTTGTCGCTTTTTGTCAACATTTTTGTTGCCTTTTCTGGACTTTTTTCTCACATTTCTTTCCCCTGACGTTTTCGCTTTTTTACATCCTGTTTTGTATCCAGTTGTTCTCCAATCATTCTGAAATCAGGACACAACACATGAGGATGACTCATTTTCACTCCTGCCACCTACACAAAAGCAAAAACTGTCTGATTTGTTAAGATACATAGTGTAGGTAGGGTTGCTCCGTTGGTTTCTGGTCCAGTCGGAGAGACTGAGGGAAAATGACACAAAGTTAAAATTATTTTTAATTAAAAACTAATTTAAGCCATTGTGTAGGCTAACGTTACCTGCGCTGTGTTCCATAGCGACATCCTATGTGCAGGCAGCCCAGGAGGGCCTATTTTATTGTAAACATGATTATTTAGCATTACAAAATTCTATTTAAATTGGAATGTGACTATAACTTTCATATTGCCATACTTGAGGATCGTTTTATAAAAGCCATCAGCCTGTGATATGTTCTCCGCTTCGCGCATACCGCATAGCGCATAACTCTGCCATCCATAAACCATCTGTTATGTCATCATATGTATAGCCTGCTTTTGTTTACTTCTGTGTTCTAATCAAAGAGGCATTGTTCCAAACTTTACTGCAAACTGCCACAATTAAATTGCAAATGCACCGTCCTTGGTAATTGCATTACTCTTTTGGGAATTAAATGTGATGTCAAAGTCAGCACCCTACTGGAGGCACAGCAGCTGTTGAAGGCCGGCACTGCAGGGGAAATATTTTAACACGATTCATTTTGAGATTACCAAAAACACAAGCATTTGTTCAAGTGCCTGGACAAGTTATTTACATGCAAATTCAACTAGAGGGGAGGTACAATCCACCTGTGTCCAAGTGTAATTTACTGTGGCAATAAATGCTTTTCTGATTCTAATCCCATTACTGACATAAACAGCAGCATAGAGTCAGGTAGAACAGCGTGAACTAGAAATACAGTAAAACAAGTGGACATTTAAAAAAAGAAGCATATTTGAGATGTTTAGTGCGACATGATCAGTTCCGGATTCCTTAAAATTAGAATTGTCACGAAGCTTTAGCTACATGACACTTATAGCTTTAATATACTTAATTAATCTCACTTTCACACCCTCAGTAAAAATCAACACCATCAGCACTGTTATTTGTAATTCTGACCTCTTTCCAAAAATGCTTCAGAAGTTATACTTTGCTATGCTCTTCTGGCAAGCAAATCAGCCCTCGCAGTACTCTCATCTCATTTAATGAAGTGGAAATTATATTTAAATCTTGCAGTGGCTAATTTTTAAGCCCACAAAAGAGCTCATGGCGTTCATTCCAGCCAGGATTAATATTAAACACTTTGATTTTACATTTAGAAATGGGTTCACCAGCCAGATAGTTCACAGTAGTGTCGCTGACACAGCCCTTGTTATGCATTTGTGCATCTACAGAGGGTAGCATCTCAAATCTTTATCTTCGGGACACCATGCAGGAAAAGTCTCTCAACATTTACAATCCTAGCAGCAGCTATGCAGAAGCATGTGCATTTGATCTACAGACCGGGCGAGTTTGAGTCTTCAACATTACTGTCTGAAATACTGTATGAAATGTCCTCATGACATAAAAAAAGGTAGAATGATCGTCCAAAGTGAATGAGCCTTTAATGTATTATATTTTTGGAAGCAAAAAAAAAAAGGGGAAGAAAAACAAATGCTTCCCCTCCCAAAGATGTTGGAGATACACTGCACATGTTACATTGATAGGATTAGTCTGACAGATAGCAAACATACCCACATATTTAACACATAGGACTCAATACAGTCCCATTTAATCCAGACTGCCAGTGCCAGCTACAATTAAACAAGAATAAGTACATTAGAACACTACGTAAAACATATCAAGTCAGTAAGTGGGTGGTAACTCATACAAGGTCAGTCACAATTACTATACGGATGTTGATCCCAATGCTAACATTGTATTGTAAGTGCTGTATGAAAGCCTGCCAAACAGTCATATTAAATTTTTTAAAGGCCCTAAAAAAAAACAGCTCTCAGCTTCTTAATTTGAGCAAAGATGTGAGACATGAACATTTGATTCACTGCCACGGTTTTGGGTTTATAGCCTTAGTTAGTCTGTCTTTGCCTTGGTCCTCTCACTGGTTTCAAGTGGGAAAATGCTAAGTTGGAAAAAGCTGTTTTCATGTACCTCCATGCGCCAATCAGAATTAAGAATTATTAAACCTTTTTTGATTTGTGTTTGATAGTTAAATAGCTAATAAATATTACTTAAGAGGTTGTTTTTTTTTCTTGTTCATTTAGTTACAAAATGTTTTCATGAATAACTTCAGATTTCGATTCAGATTTTGATAGTATAGGAGATGTTTATTTTATTTGAATGATTTAATCCAAACTGGGGGAGATCCGTGGTAAGCCTTAAAGGCTTTTGGCCTCCCTTGCATATTCTGCTTATTTATATAGTTTTGTTAATGTTCTTTATATGTGATGCTAAATGAATCAAATCAAATTCCATGCAGATATTAACAACAAACAATGTCCTGTTGTACAAGTGCCCTATATAAATGCATGACATGTGTGTGGTTAGATGACACAATCCAGATGGTTTTTGTTTCAGCCACTGAGCTCTATCCTATGAAATTAGGCTAGACATACTTGTGCAGAAATATCATGTATTCCTCTGCAGCTCTTTTTGAGAGTCTGCTCCTCGAGTGGCCTAATTAGTTTTCAATTGACAATTCATTGGCAGGACAACATCAGATTACTGGCACGCGTCAAAGTTACATGTGCCAGTTGGAGCCGACAGAAGTGCTTGAAACCAAAACTGGAATAAAAACACAGCGCAGCACCTACCAAGGTGTACCGAAGAGAATCAGCAGACGGATCGAGGTGAACAACACCGGCAGACATCACAGTGTCACGTTTTATTATGGAATTCACCTACTACATGGATCAGGATTTATAATGGAATTCACATACTACATGAATCAGGATTTATAATGGAATTCACATACTACATGAATCAGGATTTATAATGGAATTCACATACTACGTGAACCAGGATTTATAATGGAATTCACATACTACATGAATCAGGATTTATAATGGAATTCACATACTACGTGAATCAGGATTTATAATGGAATTCAGTCAGTCACGGATGAATCCAATGCTATGATATGATGAACCCTGATGAAACACTGCTCAGCCACAATGCAGATGCTAATTTCGTTTGTATGCTTCAATTTGGACCGCTGTCGACCAATTAGATTGAATTAGTTAACAAATATACAAGTCATAATTAATCCTTGTTTCCCCCCAATTAATTAACTTATGTATGTGATGAAGGGGGGGAGGGGGGCATGAATACTAGAGTGATTACATAAATCACAACATCACAGAGCAATGTCACTCTAAAGGACGACTACATGAAGCCATCTTTGTGCTTTTATTTGCTGCTGTTGGACCATAAATTAAAGCTAATTGGACGACAGTGGAGCTGAGTCTGCAGTGCAACACTAATATGTCTGAAGGATCATTGGCTTAAATCTCTACTTGGGGAAAAAATCCTGCCGGAGTGAATGTGAAGCATTCATCCTTCTCCGGTAAATTCCATTAGAGTAACGTTGTGCAATACGCTGAACATTGTATTGGTCTGTTGAAACTGCCTAGAAAAATAACACTCGCTTTCTGGGATAAATGAAATATGACACTAACACCTTGTTAGCCTAAGTAGACTAAAGGCCCGGACACACAGAGCCGACGGACAAACGTCGGCAGAAAAGGCAGTTGGGCTGATCAGTGTCCCAAAATTGGTCAAAAAAGTGCCTCGGAATACACCAAAGCGACGAGACGTAATACGTCTCCATATAACAGCAGGCGGCGCTAATCTGTATTGTCGCCCCAAAAATGAAAACCGGCAGCTGATTGGACATGGGTCTTGTTTCTCCGGAAATTCAAAGCCAGACTGTCATGGCAGCCGTTCAGAATACGATCTCGTATTGTACTAAAATAGTTCACCGAAACGTGTTTCTGAAAACATTTTAAGCGAGAAATAGGCCATGCAGTTGCTGAATCTGTCTTCATTTCAGATCGACAAAGGTCAGTTTAAAAGATTTTCGTCAGATTTTGAGAGACTCTAGTCACGCTCATTCCGCTCCCCGTTTCCAGGTTAGCATTCTACCAATCAGATGGGTCATTTGAGTCCTACTGCCGACAATGCCCGCCCCGCCGATTAAACATGTAAAATCGGCCAAAATGAAGGCTGACGGCCTCTTGGATGGACGACGGCACGGAACACACCGAACAGACTCGAGTCACTGACCTCGCCAGACTGTCCAACGGACGATTATTGGCTCTATGTGTCCGGGCCTTATGAGTCTGCTACTACATGCTAACACCCGCGAGCTACTGTAATATGCCCCCAATGAAGTTCACTTGCTGATGCTTTGAGCGGGTTTAAAGTTTGCCATTGTCCACACCTTAGTTTAGCATGTTAGCATCTGTTTATTAGCATTATTAACCGGCTTGGTTGAATACTTAATTCTGATTGGTCAATCACAGAGTTCTGCAGTCTGCTATTTATGTATAACAGACCGCTGCTAAGTATAAAAGACCGTTGCCATGGATGAAGGTCTGATCATATACTCTGGCGGACCATTTTTAAATCAATAAAATCACTTTTATTGATCAATATATAGAGCTCATACGCTGTAGAGCCGTGCTCTTCAACCGTAAAGTTAACCGTCCCAGCCGGGACACAGGCGTCACCGGCAGGTATCCTCTGTATGAGCAGCCGTGTTATAAGCTGTGTAATAAGCGGGATAATGTAGAGCGAGCCGGTCATTATTGCGAATTGAAGCACTTCATGAATGTCTGCACAAAATGTCTTGACAATCTGTCCAATAGTTGTTAAAGATCCCATGACATGCTGCTTTTTGCAAGCTTTTATATAGGCCTCAGTGGTCCCCTAATACTGTATCTGAAGTCTCTTTTATATAGGCCTTTGTGGTCCCCTAATACTGTATCTGAAGTCTCTTTTATATAGGCCTTTGTGGTCCCCTAATACTGTATCTGAAGTCTCTTTCCTGAAATTCAGCCTTGGTGCATAATTACAGCCACTAGAGCCAGTCCCACAATGAGCTTTCCTTAGGATGTGCCATTTCTGTGTCTGTAGCTTTAAATGATATTGAAGAAGAGAGAGGGGTGAGAGGTGGAGGGTGGGGGTGTGGCCTTGACCAACCAAGGGGGTAAGCCTCTCCCTGGAACGCGTAGCTCCTATGGCACCATTTTGATGCTACCAAGCCATCACCTCCCGTTAGCATCCCATTGACTGCCATTCATTTTGACGTCACTTTGACAGCGAATAACTTTACATCTGAAGACCCTATTTGTCCATTGTTTATTTCTAAAGAAACACAACAATGTATAAAAGGCTCCATTACCTTGTATCTCACGTTATGGCTCCATAGCAGACGTTTTTATAAAAATAGGCTAACGATTGTGCCATAACCACGCGACTTACTGTCGCACAGTAGAGAAATTACCGTATAGTACAGGAGAAGCTCGCAGGCAGTTTTGACTCACATTAGTTGTTTAAGTTTAATTACTAATGTTAACTAGCATTTTAGTTAGCAATAATTAGCCTGTGCTCATGTTATCTCCTTACATATACCTATGCTCTTCGTCTCTGCAAGATTGGGAATGATTGAGATTTCTCTTTGCACAGCTACCAGAAGGCTTACAACTTTCAGACAGGTTGCTCACATCACATTTACGTCGTCTCTCTCAGATGGAGGCTGCGCAGTAACGCTCAGCCATCACCGGAAAAGTGCTTCTAATATCCTTCACTGGTCTCCGTCCAGAGCAACAGGATCTGTTGGTCCATTTTATATACTGTGTATGTGACCAACTGCCACTTTGCTCGTTTGCAAGCCATGATGTCTCTCTCTCTCTCATGGGTGGGCCAAATTCTCTGGGCGGGCAAAGCACAGAAAGGGGGGGTAACCTTGCTCCTTATGACCTCATAAGGAGAAGATTCCAGATCGGCCCATCTGAGCTTTCATTTTCTCAAAGGCAGAGCAGGATACCCAGGGCTCAGTTTACACCTATCACCATTTCTAGCCACTAGGGGACCATAGGCAGGCTGGAGGAATGCATATTAATGTTTTAAAAACCTCATAAAGTGAAATTTTCATGCCATGGAACCGTTAAAACATTTCAGTAAAAGCTAAAAATGTCAACCTCATGTACCAATAGAATAAAAGTCTCAGAAACACCAAAGTCACTAAGATTCATCATCTGGGGACCATGAATGTTTGCATTGAATGTCACGCCAACACATAAAATAGTTGTTGTGAAACATTGGAATGAAATTAAATAAAAAATGTCAACCTCATTGTAGAGATAGAGGAAAAGTCCTGGGATCACTAACATCATTGAGCTTAATCCTCTTGGGAACATGAATCTCCACATGAAAGACATTCTTGTTAAATCAGGGTCAGAACCCCTTGGCGTAATTTTTCAACGTGCAGGATAACACCACTTAGGGTTAGGAAAAGATCATGGGTGGGGTTAAAAGATGTACATGTAAGTGAGACAGGGGACATGAACAGGACACAAACCCAGCCTCTTGGGTGAAAGTCCAGTGTTGTTTGACCCATCCACCACCCAAACTACTGTCGCTCTTCATACTGCGTCATCTTACAGCGCTGCGGTGGAGCAGCTGCTCTGCCCGTGCGTCCCATATAGACGCTAAAGGGGTCTTGTGCGTCGGTATCTGGCGTCGAGGGGCCACTGACAAAGCATCAGTATGTTTTCTCATTTCTCATCTAAAAGGATCCCCATTAGCTGTGCCCGAAGCAACAGCTCTTCGTCTCAGGGTCCATTTATCCTGTTGACAAGTTGCGAGTGGGACCGGCTTGAAATGTCTGTACCAAATTTCATGCCAATCCATTTAATAGTTGTTGACAGGGCCGGCACTAGATTTCTGGGGGCCCTAAGCAGGATTTGGTTTGGGGGACTCTCCACATTGTAACATGATGGGTCGGGCCTGCTCTGGTTGTTGAGATATTCTAGTGTGGACCAAAGTGGTGGACTGACGGACTGACATTGCCATCCCTTGATTCTCACCACTAGTGTGGCTTAAACGGTTGAAATAAACTCATCTGTTCTAAATGTAATGGTTACATAAAATCCACGTAAGATCACTAATCAGAGGCAAATAAATGTGTTAAGATTTAAGTTGTCCGTCACTTCTGGTGAATGGGTTTTTGCGCAATTCAAACTTGTCACCCAACAGTTTGATGTGTCAGTTTCTTCAAGGTCTCTGAAATATTACAGACATAAATTTAGGCTTTGGTAATGATATTCATGGAAATATTTGGAGGCATTCTACTGTCTTTCATATGGTAAGTTATTTTGTCTATCGTTCCATGGTGGATATGGAAATGCCTTTTCTAAAGTAATTTTCTCTACGTATTAGGGACAACTGATTAAAGTAGATAACTGATGGAAACTTACAAGCTCAGGCTCCCACACATTTTAGACATTCTAGACGGAGACTGGGTGATACATGAGTGAACGTTTTAATTTCCAATTCAGCAATTCATAAATGAAAGATAAACAAATCTTTAAATAAACCGTTGGATGTTAGCTCTGGGACAGCAATTTGTTTTCAAAGCACTTATAAGTCCCGATTTCTGAACTGATGCCACACACACACACACACACACACACACACACACACACACACACACACACACACACACACACACACACACACACACACACACACACACACACACACACACACACACACACACACACACACACACACACGTTGCTAACAGAGGGAGCAGTCCACACAAAGACTCATCTTCATCATTCAGATGATTCATACTCTGCCGCAGTGGAATTGTGCCTTTTATTATCTTGGCTGATCGACTTGACAGACACTAATGAAATGAATGACAGAATATATCCCAGCATAGTGCTTAGCCTCCACACATACATCCAGAGTCCCTGTCCACAGGAAGTGATGGATTGGAATGCATTATTAAGAAATTAATTAGTCTGGAAAGTCTCACAAAAAGCTTCAGGCCTTTGGTCCATCTGCAAAGCAGCGTGCCCTTTCGCGGCTTCCTAAGCGATCCACGTCATTTGTTCACACAGGTGCATCGCTGCCTCTCACGGCCCGTCACACATCTCCTCACTGCACTCAATCTCGCTTTGTGCATTTTAGGCTTCTCGTCCTAATCCCCATGATATAGCTTACTTGACATTCGCTCATAATGTATTGCACTGCAGCTGTCAAAGCTAAAGACCCTCATATTCTGGCGCATCACTCACACACTCAGTTGGGTTTTCAAGTCTGGTTGATAGGGGCTTCCAGGTGGCCCAGCGGATCCAGACTAGGCCTGCAAATAACCATTATGCTCACTATTGATTAATCTGTGGATCAATTTTGTCGTCAAATGTCTTTTTTTGTCTGACCAACAATCCAAAACCAAAAAGACATTCAATTTACACGGATAGAAAACGAAGAGAAAAGCAGTAAATTCTCACACTGGAGAAGCTGCAGTTGCGGATTAATTTACCGCTGATCGATAAATCGTGTACGCTCTATTTAAGACACACAATATCACATCACTCAAATATGATCAGACAGCGTTAGTTGCATGTCGTCTTCCTCTCTTTCCTCATGTTTCCTGTGAGCTGTTCAAAGAAGACAGAGTTCCCTCGAAGACCAAAAAAACTACACCTCCATGCTAACGTCAAGAGAACAATATGCTGTCTGCACGTTATTTATTAACTATTCATGGCCACAATATGAATTGCACGGCCTTTGACAGGTAGCATGTCTCCTTGTGCTTTTGAGATTGCCCCTCACTTGTAATGAACAGAAGCTGGCTGGGGGGAAAGAACAGCTGGAAGTGATGAAGAATGGCTGTGGCTGCTATGGATTTTTCAAACCGTCTGGGTTGACTCTCCTGACATTTAGGCTAACATACAGAGACAGTGAGCAAACACAATTTTTCACTGTAGCACCGGTGCAGAAAATGATGAAGCGTGCACAAACTCTTTGTGGAAAGACAGCAGCCACCGGCGATACCTGCACTGACTGCTGGATGACTGGACGCACTTTACTGTTTAAAAGGTGGTCGCGGCGTGTCACACTTTGGACCTTGAAGTCAAATCATTGAGTGTAGAATGACTCCTATTATCCTCCAATTATTCCTCTGCATATTTGTATTTTCTCTACATGTACGTTGTTAATTCTTATCCAGGAGCCATGAGGCAAACGTGTTTGACATATTTCTCCAACATTTACAATGTGCCGCCGTAACCAATGATCTCAAAAAGGTCATGTTGTTACTGTCTGATTTTTCACTGAGAAATTACTGGGGAGACAGAGACACCCTCTGGTCAGTTTCTGTTGTTACTGCAGTCAGCCCGAGCTTCAAAGAACCAGTGAATGTAACATAATTATATATACTTTATTTTACTCCAAATTAACACATTCTACATCCCAATGTGACAGTGAATGTTTTAGTAGCCTTCTACAGCACGTGTCAAACTCAGGGCCCGTGGGACAAATCCGGACCCTTGCAAATTCTGATCCGGTTCACAATCAATTTTGGGCCGCCTAGTTGTGTGCCAAAACGGAAACGTGGGAAACTGGTTTTCAACTTGCAATTACGCAACACTCAAAGCAGAATTTGGAAAATTTGCTGACTTTGAGACTTTGAGAAATTCCCACAGAACCACAGAGTTTGCATATTAATTAATTAATTATATTAATTAATTATACTGTTTATTGATCCCCAGTGGGGAAATTACAATAATATATATATATATATATTCAGGCTGTGAAAGAGTTAGCCTACATTAGAAAATGTAATCATTGTTTTGCTTGATTTGCTAAATTCTAGGATGGCTTTGGAATGTTTTTGCTCACTTTTTCAGGGCTTTATGTGGACCAAACTGTAAGTGAGAAGACTATACGGGACATGCAATAATTGAGTCAAAGATATTTTACTTTTTCGATGAAATAAAAGCATGTCAATAAACTCTACGTGTCTTTTTCCAGTGTGGCCCTCAGTGAAATTGAGTTTGACACCCCTGTTCTATAGAGTTCATTGTAGAAAACGACCTACTTGTGTCATATTTAGATATTAATAGATAATACACCGCTGTAATTAAATGAAAACACTAATCAATGAATCATCACATTCTGGCAGGCTACATCCCACCTTATTTAACAAACGAGTGATACTGGCAGCTTCAGCGGAAATCTTACCAATTTAAAAGCTGCCAAAGTGTTTTCTAACTGCAAAGATAAATATCTGTGTTAGAGAGGAAGCAGGGGAGTGAGAGGACAGACAGAAATGAACAGATAGCAAGAGAGAGAGAGAGAGAGAGAGAGAGGGGACAGAGACAGAGAGTAAATAAGGCCATCGGGGAAATAAGTGCAGTCATTTCCATGTGTGTTCCTCTGAGCTGGGGTTTAACAAGCTGTGCATAAACACGAGGCTGTGTGGGTGGAGGTTCTCTTAATCATAGCTACTGTATGAAGCCTCAGCAGCAAACCTACCGGGAGGAGACACTTGTTAATTGAGATCTTGATCCTCCAGAGGTGTCTGCCATAACTCCGAGCTCTCCATTTCTTTTCCTTTCAGATATTTTATTAGCTCGCGCAGGCCACACTTGAGGGCACAATTTAATGAGGTTTGTGCATTTGTTGTTATTTGTGGGAGCCACCAACCCAGCGATCTGATTAGAAAGACAAAGATATTCTGACAGAAAAAAAAAAATCTTTTAATTGCACTTTTCCATTCATCGGATTGATTTGCTGTGTTGCTTCAACGGTAATTATGCTAATACAAAATACACGTTTCTTGACACATTCAGTAGTCCACCCATAATAAATAAAACCAGATGTGGAAATCTTCCAAAATCTGCGAAGAATGTTGTATCCATACAATGGACATCCATGCATCCAAGTTATTTTTGAGAAATTTGGTATGAATAAAACCAATATTTCTGATATAAAAAAAAACTTTAAAAACGAGGATACAAGGGTTAAGAATCACAAGCCCTGATGATTTTAAATCTAATTTGTGCACTCCCTTTGTTTCACAAGTTGACCATTAACAACAGCTTCGATCTACTCACGAGTTTATCTGTGTAGGCCATGTGAGGATGTGTAAAGATTTGAAGGAAGTGAATAATCAGTCACACTAAGATTTGTGTGGGAAAACCCTTCAGGAAGAGCACTGCTCATTTGTTTAGTTTTAATAAAAAGACCTCCTAAGCCAGTTGAATCAAACACGTGGTCAATAATGACTTCAAAAGGATTTACATAGTACAGTATACTCCAGTAGTGGAAAGTAACTAATTACATTTACATTTAAGGACAATCTCGGGAGGTCATTTTACTTATTTCCATTCTCCGCGACTACATACTTTTTGAAATAATGTACGTCACTGCATTTCATTGACAGCTATAGTTACTAGCTACTTCTCAGACTATTTGACATATGTGATAAGCTTATAAAAAACACTATACACCAATAAAGACTATACCAATGGTTCCCAACATTTTGGGATTGTGAGCCCATGTCTAGACATGTTTAAGATCTCAAGAGTTGTTAGTAGTTCCAGCAAAGAGAAAACTCTCATCTCATGATTGATGATTTCAATAACTATCCAAGCCAAAATAGGTCAAATTATTCAATAGCAAAAATAAGCAAAAGATTAGAATAAAAGTTAAAAAATACTTTTAGATTGTGGGGGACGTTGTTTTTTTCTCATTTCCTACCCCAATAATCATCTCAGGACCCCTCAGACTTATCTTGTGACTGTAGAGGGATCCCAATGCTAGATTGGGAACCACAGGACTAACTATGTGACTATGTGTAAAGTAGTTCTAACTAGCTCCACTTCACACTGATGCATCAGTATTATTATTTTAGCCGTTAGCCAATCGACCGGGCCAATCAGTGTTGGTTTTGAGGTGGGTTAGGTGGTGATAGACAGATGGTTTATCCAATCAGCTAACCAGTATTTTCAGACAGCGGTAGCTGCTCACTAATGCTTTTTTCCTCTTGGATCCTTCTTTTGGAATATGGACCAGGAACCTGAAATGGTGCCTTTTATTCCTAAATTCTCGTTACACAAACGGCAAATATCCTTTACCGACATGTTTGCATGCTGAGCTAACGAGCTAGGCTTTGCCTGCAGCAGCAGGGGCGGGCTTGTGGTAGTATTTTCATACGCTTCGTGGATCTGATTGGCTGATTTGGCCCATCTATCACCAACATAGGTGATAGACAGATGGTTCATCCAATCAGCTAACCAGTATTTCCGCCCCTTCCCAAAAGTTCTCCAACGGAAAGTTCCCAGATGGATATGCCGAGCAAATGCGAAGCAATCCATCTGGCGGAGTCAGGTTACCTGAACACACCTCCCTGTAAGACCAGCACGCCCACTGGTTCTTTTAATCTCACCCACATTTGGTCAAAAAAAACATAGTTTTAAATGTTTTTCTCATCTTTCCTAATGAGAATACCTTCAATTGTGCCTTTGTATTTTAAGACCGTTCTGTGGATTTCATGGCTAAGCTTCAACTCCATTTTACAGACATGCACACTAATGCTAAATCATGTCTAAAGAAACGTTATGGCCACAGATTGAGAGATACTTCAAGCCTCTTAAAAAAAAAAAAAAAACTGTCGGGATGCATGTTGGCTCGGTTTGTCGCTCCATTTCTGAGTGAAGATGAAATCGGCTCCAAGTATTTCAGCTTCTCATTTTCGTGTTCTTTGTAAAAGACAATAGACAACGTGTAGATCAGTAAGAGAGGGTACTCATTTAATCAACTTGATTTGATTATGAACACCACAAAATCATGAATAAAGATCAAGCAGATATTTTTTGTATTTATTACAATACGTTTTGTTTCTCTTTTTTTTTTTTTACTTTAGTTTGTTCGACAGAGTAAAAAAAACAACAACATGAGCATTAAATAAGGGACCAATTAAAAGACGTTAGAAATGATGGACATTTATTTAGTCTCCAAATCTTTGTTGTCCTTGTGAATTTTTTTGCCAAAATCTTAACTGAAGAATCATACAACATAGGCGCAAACAAAAGCCAGAAGCTGCCAATCTAAGCCATCCTACTGGTTTTTTTTTGTTTGGCAAACACTCGGTGGATGTGATTCGAGAGCCCGTGTTGGGGGAAAAAAAGTCCGTGTTGGGGAAGCTGTCAGTGTCCATTTCTCAGCTCAGCTTTCGTCTGCCTCCAGGTTAATGTTGTTACCAAACTTGGCATAGAGGTGGACCTTCAGATCACCCAATACTTGCTGTATCGCGGACACTCGTTCCTCAAGGCCTTTGACCTCCTGCTCCAGTGTTTCCTGATTACAGAACATAAACTCCAATTACACCACAACCCACTACAGTTTTCCCCATATGAGGCATGCAACAACGGGCATTTCCATTAATCAGTTTTAAATCAATTACTCCCACTAGGTGAGTCGATAAAAACACTCTGAAGGCAGGAGAAGAAAATGTGATGAGGAAAGAAAAGACTGTGCACATTAACGTGCACTAAATTATAATCAGCAGATATTACGAGTTGAAAAGTGAGCCGCAACATGTTTGTCATTCAATCAGCCTGGGCCTGAGCAGTGTGATGAAGCAGCAGCAGCAGATACAAGGACTAGGGACGCACCATATGAGGAAAATATGCCATACGGGATAACGTTGTTGAATATCGCGATAACATTTACTTCAGATAAACAGACATTACTATTTACTCAGTTCGGCCTTCCTGCTGCATTCAGTATTCTGCTAAAATACAACAAACTACTTGTTGAATGTAAAACAAATAATCATTTCCAAAGTTATTTTATTCAACAAACTGAACATTGAATTGAATATAAAAAGGCACCACTGAAAAAAAAAAGAAAAAAAAGAATGATTTTCCATATTTAAAGTGCAGTTTTCTACTGATATTTTCTTTCAACTCACAAATCTCAGTGTGTCTTTTGTAATGCGTTTGTTGCGCCGGTTGATATCACGATGACGATAAAAAAAAGATAATATAATGTGCAGCCCTATCAAGGACAAACAGGAAGATCCTGGAAGTGACAGATGGGGAGGACAAGGTGCAATCTGAAGGCCAATGGCTGCCCTTCTCTATGGGGCAGCAGCTGGCAGGCACCGATACTGGCCAGCTCTTCTCCCAAAGGTGCACCAAGGAGGATCTCAAACGGCTTTGGAGTGTCTCTCACTGTTCCAGTGCTCTGGACAAACTATCACTGCACATATAAAGGAATGCTTCTACATTTTGTCAATTTGTGACATACAAGCAACCTGTATATAAACTTTAAAAAATATATGTAGTTCAACTCATAAAAGACAAAATACACTATGCGTGTAAAAATATTTTTTGAATTTGCGATGCAGTTATGGGTCTACACTGCCATCTCCAAATATGAATAAAGTTTGGAGATTGGGTCACTTTTACATTCAACACATTGTGGCATGATCTCCTGCTGTATATACATGCCAAACACCTGATTCCAATCTGCATCACAAATAAACGCACCCTTTGTCAGATTTACAGATTATTCTTGGTGCAGTTGTGATTTGTAACTGCGATTCTCCACTGGGCGTGTCTGTGCTGCGTTCCGGCTGCGCCGCCGTTTTGTCCCGTCCTCCGCCGCGGCTCGCCATACCACACCGGGCGTCTCTCAGAAGTGGAGCGTCTTGCTGCCCGACTCGCAGATTATACTGTTTCTACAAGTGCTTTACAGAACAATTGCGTGTTTATTAAGCTAGTTTCTACCTTCCACTCCAAGCGCTCCTGCAGTTAAACTCCATGCCTTCTCTTTTATGAAAAAAATAATCTGGGATGTGGTATTATGTTTTTCAACCTCCAAGATGAATCTCTCATTGTCCGTGGTGTTGTAAAGGTGACGATATCTGCAGGGTGCGTTTTGGTAAATTGACTGGATAGTTTCGCAGTTTCACTGCCTGTCCGGCTGTCCGAACCGCACGCTTCTGGGACGCGCCGTGGCGCAGCTCGTGGAATGTCAATCATTGACTGGAATGGCCGCGATTGCTAAGTTACCATCGACAACACTACAGCCAAATGAGGCTGTAGTGCTGTCGATGATGCACAGGACACATGCTTTCATTTGAAAAAGGATTCTGTTGTGAGAACATAACATGAATACTTATTAATAACACTTAAGGCTTCATGCACATTGAGACATTAGTTAAGATTTTGTTGGTTGTTTTACAACCTAGACTTTATTATAATGCTTCTCATCAGCAGCTACTCGCCTTTTTTGAGCTGCTTTTTTTTTATAGAAGATTTTTTTGGGGCATTTTTAGGCCTTTATTTGAAAGCTCTACCAACTGAGCTCTCTGGGCGCCCTTTCGAGCTGCTTTTATTGTGGATTTCTTTTTCTAAACTCTTAAGTGTCTTGAGCGTTGTAAAAAGCGCTATTTAAATAAAAAATGCGTTATTATGATCTCAAACACAGTCTAATGGGGCAATCATGGGGGCTTTTCAGAAATGTTAGTAAATCCCATTTTTTTAAAACAGGAAGCTCAGAGGATAGTTACACATACCTCAATGTTTCACTTGCTTCATTTTGCTATGAGGCAGGAATTTGTGCAAAATAAACTACTCAAACTTAATACAGAGCATGGAGTCAGGGTCTGGTTTCAATCAGTTAAGAAGAAGTGAAGAGTATGGAAAGGTAGGAAGAAACCTACCTTTGCGGCCTCCAGCATCTCTTGCGTTTCTTCCTGACTGTGACTGACAAAGACATCACCGATTTGATATGGGATGAACAGAGAGTCGTCGTCTAACATCATTAGGTCGTCGCTGGCATCCTGTAAGTTCTGCAGCGATTTCTGCAGGGGAGACATTAGCAGGTCGTTAATCTCAATTTGGGCTGTTAACAAATTAGTACGAGTAATTTAGCACAGTGGTTCTCAAACTTTTCACTAACGTAACCCCTTGGAATTGTTGTTTTTTTAAGCCAAGAACCCCCTGACCAGCGCAAAACATATTTGTTTGTATGTAAGGGGTGCAATAAAGCGCTGTCAATGATAGATTTACTAAACAACAACGGTGTAACTCAACAACCTTTAAATGCTATACTTCAAAATGTTTAGAATCACTAAATATATTTATTATTATAATTATTTTATGAATTACACTACCGGTCAAAAGTTTGGGGTCACTTCGAAATTTCCTTTCCACTCCATTATAGACAGAAGACCAGCTGAGATCAGTTGCATTGCTTTTTTAACCAGGGCAGCAGTTTTCAGATTACATTGTGCTTACATAATTGCAAAAGGGTTCTCCAATGTTTTCTCAGTTAGCCTTTTAAAATAATATCAGATTAGTAAACAGAATGTGCATTTGGAACATTGGATGAATGGTTGCTGATAATGGTGTAAGCACATAATGGAATCTGAAAACTGCTGCCCTGGTTAAAAAACAAAACAATGCAACTTATCTCAGCTGGTATTCTGTCTATAATGGAGTGGAAATTTCTAAGTGACCCCAAACTTTTGACCAATAGTGTATGCATGACATATTTTTAAATTAGTATTTTGAAAAAATCTCACGTACCCCCTGCAGTACTCTAAAGTACCCTAGTGGTATGCATACCCACATTTCAGAAACACTGATTTAGCTTTCGCATTGCCCTTCAGACCACACTTAAAGGTGCTGTAGGTAGGATTGCGAAGTTCCATGACTTAGCCAAAAAATTTGAACATCGACAACTTAACTCCTAAGCCCCTCCCCCGACAAGGGAGAATGAATGAGTGTGCATGAGCAGTGATTGACAAGCAGTTAGACACCTCCCCTGGCCCTGATTGGTGCATCTGAACAGGGAGCGGTGTATTTTTGCAAATCGCACTACAGGCTGTAGGTGGTGCCAGAGGAGCCAGATTTTATTTTATTACCCATTTCATGTATTTCTACTGGAACATATGGTCAGTTTCAGCAAATATGACAGAAAGTTACTTTTATAAGGCTTACCTACTGCACCTTTAACCGTAATCTATCTGAACAAATGAGGATTCTGTGAAATCAGGGTTGATTCAAATTTTCCATTTTCTAAGGCTGTGCTTTGTGGCTGCAATGAGTCTTACCAGTTTATACTTAATAGATAAGGTGTGACGAGATCTCGTCCCACGATATTTCTCACCGAGGTTAAAAGTTGTCCCGTGATATCAGTACACAAGTGCAGAATTACGTTGGTATTACCGAGGACCAACGTGTAAATCAATCGGTGCCAAATTCCGGTACGTCAGAGCGTGTAAGTACGAGCTTCTCGGTCCTCTCTGCATCTTTCACAGAGAGCGGGGCTCAGCTCCGACACACGCACGCAACGCAGACACCTCTCAGTTTATCACATTAAAATCAACAGCACCACAAACTACAGCCTCCAAAATGGCCATTAAGTTTAACACTTCCTTACAAAAGTTTTAAAAAGCAACATTTCAATCCACACGAAAACAGGACTGTTGCAAGTGAGGTACATTATCCTATGTCAGTCAGTTAAGAGATACAGTATCAGGTCTAAACACAATTATATTATTCCCAATGAACCCCATGATTATCCAAAATGTTTTAAAAATATGACTGTTGTAAACTCAGCTGAGCAGAAAGTGAACCTTGAGTGTGTGATATTCACAGCTAGGGCTGGGTATCGTTCAGAATTTTTCGATCCGGTGCCAATTTCGATACCTCCGTTTCGATACCGATTCCTAACGATACTTTTTTTCGATACCATATGTTTTTTATTTCAACATCAACAAAAATACAGTAAACACAAAGCTTTTATTTTCCACCTTAATTGTGAATCAAAACAGTTATCATTGTTAAAAAAAAAAAAACTGCTCACTTAGAGTAACATTAATAAAAGTGCCTTGCAAGCTCAGCCTGTCAGTCAGTCATCAGGGCAGAGAAACCACCGTTGTGGCTGCTTGTAAGAGGAAGTGTAACGTCAACAGCACCGCCACCGCTTTCGGCTCGCCATTAATATCATATTGCAGCAAACGCTGTCTGCGTGAAGTTTAAAAAAAACTGTAACCACACTTAAAACCAACCGTGACTCTCTGAGATTTCAACAAAACTGCAGACAGTTTACTCCGTCCGCACGTCTCCGTGTGCGTGCGTGTCGGTCGGAGCTCCGCTCTGTGTCAATATGCAGAGAGGACAGATAAGCTTGCGCTTACGAGCTCAGATGCTTTTGGAACCGAAATTTGGCACCGAAAGATAAAGAATTTTTTGATACTCATAGGATAGGAGTATTTTTTTCAATACCATAAAAGTATCAACATTCGGTACCCAGCCCTATTGACAGCGCTTACTTTCTTTGCCTCAATTTCATTTTTCAGCTCGGTCATCCGACTCGTGTTCCTGGCAAATTTATTGATCTTCTGTTGGTCTTCAAAAGTAACATTCACATCTTCAACTCCCTGCAAACAAGAGGAAAACACTTAAAGCTGTGCTTAAAGTCAGTGGTGGACAGCAACTCTGTGCACTTACTCAAGTACAATCCTGAGGTAATTGTACTTTACTAATATACTTAATAGCCACACTTTAACATTAACCTAACATTGTGTTGTCATGCAATTGTTCATTTTGTATGTTATAAGAGCTGTCTTTCTGGTGCAGATTGTTTGTATCTGCATGTTTTCCATTGCTTTTATCATTTTTATCATTTTATTCTAGCATCTGGTCTTTTAAAGTGCTCATATTGTGCTTTTTGGCTCCCCCCCCCTTTCCTTTATTGTGTTATATATCTTTCTGTGTATGTTATATGTTTACAAAGTGAAAAAGCCCAAAGTCCACCCCAAAGGGACTTACCATCTCCAACAGAAAACACTGTTCCCAAACTGCTCCAAACAGCTCTATTGTAGTCCAGCCTTTACTTCAGAGACAAACGTGGTCACTTTGTAACACACGTTATAATGCTCGCCTAGCTGCTAGCATGGCACTCCCTCATACTCTGCTTCTGACTGGCTAGTAGTCCTTACCTAGCTACTGCCCATGTGCGACTCCCAACAAAGATTGAACAGAAGTGAGATGTCTCACTCTGTAGCTAAAAACAGAGAGCTCAACACACAGGGTAAAAAGAGGAGCTGCAGCAATGTGCAGTACAACAAAAATATGGTGTTTTTTTTTAAATAAACCATGTAAACCTATTCTGGTACAACCTTTAAATACAATCATGAATCTGAAAATGAGCATAATATGAGCACTTTAACTATTTAACTTTAACTGCCGGGGACTACAGATGAAAATGAGCCAACTCTTTTAATTTTCAGAAATGTTATTAATAATATGCACTGTCAGTGTCAAACAAAGTAATTTACTAAACTTGAATATTTATATTTTCTGATAATTGATACTTATAGTCCACTGCAATTCAGAGGGAAATGATTATTAATAATTATTATTATTTATAATCTATAATTATAAGATTAGTAGTTCAAAATAGTTCAACCTTTAACAGCTGCAACGTTAAAGTGATGGACACATGAATGCATCAATAAATAACATTCACTAATATAATATATATTATTCTGAAACCGGCCATTCTGCATAGCTAATGAGTACTCTTTCGGTAATTTTAATTTTGATTCTAATACTTTTGTAAAATTTTATATGCAGGACTTGTACTACTTGGAACAGAATATTTATTCACTGGGGTATTGCTACTTTTACTTAAGTAAAATGTATGTGTATCTTTGGTTGAAGTAGACCACATAAACGGAACATGACAAAATCCAGTTGGTTCACTAGCTAGCTAGCTACATTTTAGAATGAATATGAATGGTCACATTAGCTAACTACCGTTAGCAAGCAAGCTATAGACAAGACGACAGCTTGAGTAACGGTAGTGTCTTGTCAGTCACCGTTGCCAACTATCACAGACCTAGTTCAGCTGGTTATCATCATCTTCTTCATCATTAGGCTAGTACATTCTCGGTGGACTAACTTTAACTTTAAACACAGGGTACATCTAGCTAATTCTACGTTAGCATTACGCTAGCTACTAACGTTGTCGTTGACATGAGCTCCACGAGGGCGTGACCATGATTTGTATATTACTGGCACCGGCAACTGTGTCTTTTTCCCCCCACACATACATCTCTACTGTTTTTTATTTGAATATCCATAAGTGACTGCAACGGAGTGTATCTAACTCGACAACCAATACAACGAATATTAATTCAATACTTACAGGTCCTTTCATGGTGGCTGCCATCTCGGCTTCCTCGACTGCACATAGACGGCACTACTCCACAGAAGAGTATAGCCTCGCCGCCACCTAGCGGGGCGGAAACCCTTTACAAAAAGACAGTCAAAGATGACAGTAAAATGCTTGAGTTTTGTCCATTTAAACACATATTCTGGTAGCCCCTCGTCGGCACGCCTGCTTTTAAAATAATAATTAAAAAAAGGTAATATATTGTGGCCTCAAACATGGTCCTTCCTTTACAGCTAAACACTCAAGCTAAGCCAAATGTATCAGGTGCACTGTAAATGAAAATCCAGCCGGTTTGGTTTCTTATTATTGGCATTCATTTTCTTATAAAATGTCCTTACAATATGTCCAACAAGTTATTGTATCAACAGGAACTGCTGCTCTGTCAATTTATCTACAGCAAACAGTACTGCACCCAAGTTCAAATATTTACTGAAGACATCTGCAAAGCTAGAGCACTAGTCATCCAATTTAAACTATAGCTGCAGATATATAAGAGCTGTTGTATTTAATAACCGGAAATCATATAGTTCTGACTTCATCTTGATATGCCATTTCTCCTACTAGTCTTACAATCAGTGGGCTTTTTGTAAGGGTGTTGCTAGTGACAAATCTAATAGCAAATCTAGTGCATATTGTTACATCATGAAGACTTTGCTTGAGGTCACTCAGGCGGGCATTGCATGAAGTCAAAAATGCACAATCCAAACAGGTTATTTTCTGTAGCTGGTAGGAGAGCATTTCAATATAAAGCTCCTTTTGACTGGAATAATCTTCCTCTTTCTCTGAGGTCTATTTCTACATTTGGTCTATTCAAGTCCTCACTTTTTTCTTTTCTTAAAACTACGTGTTCTTATAATTAAGGATACCAAGTATATTAAATATAAATGGTTTATGTATTTGTTTTTTTTTATACTTATATGCGAGATGTGATGTTATCGGATATGTTATATTTTGTCATAAGGCATATTGATATATGATGCATTAGTTGTTTAATGCATTTGGCTGATTATTTTGTCAATATACTTTAATTTGTGTGCTATGTTAATTGTGGGGTCAAGGGCAGGTGAGCGAGTTATTGTTTTGTATATGTTTGTATCTGTGTCTTGTTTGTATATGTACTGTATGATTAACTTTTGTGTTTGTATATATGTGCAGGACCCCCTTGAAAATGAGATGCTACATCTCAAGGGATTATCCTGAAATAAATTCAATTCAATGTATTCCAAGCCTTGACATAATAAAATCAATAGATACTGCTCATTTTTTTGTATTTTGTTTTAACAATTGGTTTGCAGTTGTTTGGTAAATCACAAGTTTATAATGTCTGGAGTGGCTGATTAGCATTACAAGGCTTTTGTCAGCATGATCATAGCACACGCACTCACAAAAGCAGCAAAACAAAACAAAGAATAATTTTAGAATAATAAAAGAAGGAAGAAATCACTTGATAAATAAAAAGTCAATTTGGCTTTGATCCCTCAACGCCTCTCAGACAGGCCCGTTTGTAATGATGCATTGACAAGGCCCCCAAAGACGTGGACGTCTTCAGAGACATTTGATTTCATTACAGAGCTATTTGTATGCCTTGATTAGCTGTGATAATGGAGCCCATAATTGCTCTTTGCAACTCAGGAAAGCTTTTTTTAACCACATAATATCAAAGAAATGCAGTATTTATTGTAAGGCACATGTCAGTTTGATTATTTTTCTCAATTGTCTTATTATGAACAAACACTGAATCTGTTAAAACCCTGATCATATTGACATGCGCACATTAATACAACAGGGTTGTAAGTGCAAACAGTGGTGTGGGACTGGGGGTGGAAATGGGACTAAGTACCCAGGGCTCTAATGTGAGGAGGGCCCAAAACGATGCTAGAATGAATAGCTGCGGATGCGGGGAGGGGCCGATAGAGAATGACTTCCTCCAGGGACCAGAATTTTGTGCTACGCCCCTGAGTGCAAACATATTTATTTCTGTTTTTGCCTCGTGCTAGAGTGCCAGGCCAATATCCTTAATACACATCCTGGAACTTCACAGCTACATTTGTCAACAAAAGTGCGCTGCAGCTCCTTATCAGAGTGTGACTGATTAGAGTGCAACCGCATTATGATCATGTCAGTCTATTTTCAGAGAATTAAGAGAAAGATTACCATGAGCTAATCATGAGCTTTTATTAAAGAGCACCAACACTCTGTTGGGCGGATAGTGGGCTCTTCACAGGAAGAAATCCAATTGATTACTTAAAAACAGTCCCACCCATTTCAAAGCACACACGCACACTGTGTATACACACTGTTAACCGCCTATACACACAGTTTGGTACAGTCGGAGCAGCGAGCGCATCTCTCGGACACGGTGACAGACTATTGCTGTATTTTTTCAGGAGGATATCACTTGCTTGACTTGCAGAGGTTTAACAAGGTAAGCTATTTGAAGGATACTAAAGTTAAGACAACACCAAACTAATGCATGAACAGATGTACAGATTCTATCACATCAAAGAAGTTTTGTCATTATTTGCAATGCATCTTTTTTTGTTTATACAACATAACAAAACCATATTTTTTTTTCTTTTTGTTTCAGTTGAATGTCAGTTGAAAAGCCTGCGTCTGAAGGTCTCGACTAGGCAAAAAATGGGGAACGAAAACTCCAAGAACACGGAGCTGACCGAGGTAACAATTTTATGAAAAGTTAAACACAAAACCTGTTATGCTATATACAGTCATGTGAAGAAATTAGGACACCCATGCTAAAGTTGAGTAAAAAAGAGGAATAAAAAAAATCATCTTTTGGAAATTGAGCTTAATGCCTTGATTAAAAAAATGAGGAAAAATCCAACCTTTAAGGACACCAATTTTCTTTGTGAATGAATAATGTATCGTAAATAAATAAATGTTGTTCCTTAAAATACAGGGGGCATAAGTAAGTACACCCGTATGTTAAATTCCCATAGAGGCAGGCAGATTTTTATTTTTACAGGCCAGTTATTTCATGGATCCAGGATACTATGCATCCTGATAAAGTTCCCTTGACCTTTGGAATTAAAATAGCCCCCCATCATCACATACCCTTCACCATACCCCCACATCATCACATACCCTTCACCATACCTAGAGATTGGCATGGGGTACTTTCCATAAAGTCATCTCTCAATGCAAATCAAACCAGCTATTAGGCTAACTGAAATAAAACCATGCCAATCTCTAGGTATGGTGAAGGGTATGTGATGATGTGTGGGGGGAATTCATTCACAAAGAAAATTGGTGTCCTTAAAGATTGGATTTTTCCTCATTTTTTTAATTAAGGCATTAAGATCAATTTCCAAAAAATGATTTTTTGTATTCCTCTTTTTAGTCAACTTAGCATGGGTGTCCTAATTTTTTCACATGACTGTACCTGCAGTATCTAGAACTTTGCGGCCTCTAAATCAGTGGTACGGCGCACATGGAATAGTAGATGTTAGTTGCTTCTTGGATCAGAGGTTTGATCCCTCTTAAGTATTTTTCAAAATGCTGGATTATTCTCAGGTTCATTTTGAGTCAAAATCTGTGTTTCTGTTGAAATGTACCCCACTGTAAATAATGTTGTAATGCTAACACATACCTATATGTCTTTATTATCTTTTTTTAGAATGGGAATATTCCTGGGAAGCATGGTAATGGATCAGTGAACGGCCTGTCTGCAAACATCACATCTAATGGATTGGAGATTGCTGGTGAGAGAGATTTTTTTTAATTTCTAATACATGATAATGATTTAACTGGGAATATGAAATATAGGCTATGAATGCAGATACAGTGTCACTATGAAGTTCCTTTCTCTAACTTTGGAAAATCTGAGGATGAGAGGAAGATTAGACTTTTTATAAAGATCATTTTTTAGGATTTTTTCCTTTTATCCGAACAGCTGACGGAGAGACGGAGAGAAGGGATGACATGCAATAAATCAAAGACTGAGCCATATTTTTCAGCAGGGGACAGCAAAATTCCCTTTCCCTGTAGCTTATTTTTTACTGTTCTTTATCTCTGTTACATCGTATCTTACTTTGTGGGGAAATACTGAGTCAGTCTCTGACAGATAAAATCAGCTGATCTTTCCATGTTTATGTTGGATTAGTCCTTTTGACTTTTATAAGGCTCTGTAAACACAGTGACTCACAGCTGGACAGTGCATTGAGGCTTTTAATTTAAACTATAGGCGTAGTCTCAGACATTGACAAGGAGCGATTATTCGACCTGTCATGGTGTGGTTTGTGTCTTTGCAGTTACAATAGTGTCGTAGGATTCCCACTGGCACCTAAGTTTGTCTAAGGGCTAATGTTGACTCAGGAGATAAAGATAATGTCACTTTCTAGCACTGACTAGCCCATGTTTACTTCATGGACTATTCCATGACCCTGCATGAGCTAAATGTTACATGCAAAGAGCTTAACATTCAAATCAAGACTGATATCTAATAGTCGTGACAGCTGTAAACGTTTTTGGCAAAGCAAATGCACACAGATAAGTAATTGTTAGATAAGAATAATTATTGCAACACAGACTTCACAATACAGACATCAGAACTTTGACACTATAAAGAACTAATTGTTTGATCTAAATGAAAAAAAAACATGATTAACTAGCAATTACATTTTTTTTTCTTATGCTAGTTTGCTTATTAAAAAGGTTGTCAGTCAGTTTGGTAACTACAGATTCCAGTCATATGTTGCCAACAATTATGTTCACATGTTGACAACAGATTGATTGTTTGTTCTTTTCAGTTAACACTGAGACCATAGTCCAGCAAAATGGCGAGCCTCTCTCTTTAGAACTTGCCACAGAATCAACTCAGCTTGAAATCCTTGAAACCATCATTCATAAGAACGAGGTCAAGAAAGGTAATGAAGATCAAACAGATCTAAGTCTTCCTGCCACAAATCCACAGCAGGTGAGTGCACATTTCTGCATTTGTTTTCAATGTGATATTCCATATTCCTCTCATTGTCAACAAATCCCATTCGTTTTTTTTTTGTGTGTCGCCAAAGCCTCACTGTTGCACTGGGTGACATGTTCCCTCATTATGATGAACATAGGCAATGTAGTTTATTTTGACTCAGTCCTACATACATTGTCCTGCTGCTGGGAATACAACAAATGAAAATAAAGTCCGGCACAAATGCAGTATTTACTCCTGTTTTAGTAGCATTTGCCAAAACATACAGTGCCCGGATCATTTAGAAAAAGAGTTTTAGTTTCATTTTTGAAAATGAAACTTGATAGTTTTAGCCATTTTTGAAGATTTACATCTTTGGGCTAAGTGCTACAAGCAGCAGGGCAAGGAAGTGAGGAAGCATTGAGAGAAGGGACTAATACATTGTTGGTTTTGGTCTTCTCATGGGATTTGTTGACAGTAAGGAGATCATAGAATTATTTCTTATCCTTTAATGTTTTGATCTAATCTATTATGCAATATGCCTGCCAAATTGCATAAAGTTACTTAGATTATTAGTCAGTCAAATAAGACAATTTAAGCAGTACATAAACCATTCCAAAAACAAATAGAAAAAAAGTAAAAGAAATCATTTCAATTTCAAATAATTAGATCACAGAGACTTTTTCTTCTTTGTCTGCTGTCACAGTGTGATCGAGCACATGGTTTGCATATGTGTCCCGGAAACAAAACAAAAAAAAAAGTGTATTTTATCTAAACACGAATGTTGATTTTTACGATAAAGGAGTCGGCCTCAAGTGGAGAGGAAGCTGCCATGGTGACTGTCACTGTGCACCGAGAGGACTTCCAATATCCACAACCGAAAACTGAAATATCAACGCAAACGGACGGAGGAAGTCAAGCAGATATTTCAACGCAAACTGGTGAGGATGATGATGATACAACCACCACAGTGTCATCCTTTGTCATGGATGAGGAGGCTGTTGAAGACACCGCATACGATGAGCCCCGGGACAACCAGACAGCTGGGAACATCAGTGAAGAAATGGTGATGGAGAATGTGTACAGAGCGGAATGGGCAGAAGTTACTGGCGTTGAAAACTACAATCCTGAGGAAAAGATTGTGAATGGCCGTGAGGAAACGGAGCTGGAAATTGCTGCAGAACCAGAATCGATCCCAAAAGAATCAATCATAGAAGATGAAATAGACGCAGAGGAAAATAACATTGAAGAACCTGTGCCATTGGAGGTCTTTTACAGCCTTCCTAAGGTGGTGGCAGATTGTGTTAAGGTGGTTTTCGCCGCTATTTCAGAATCCACTGACTCTTCGGCTGTAAACACCTCAGACCGGAGTGCAGATGAAGTCATTACTGAAGACAATGGGGAAGGAGCTGGAGACATGTCAGCCCATGCAGTGCTGATTAAAACCGCTGATCCTGAGTCTAACGCTGGGACTCCTGAGGCCAGCGGAGCAAATGGCGTTCCTTCCCCAGGCCAAGAGCCAGCGACTACGGCGATGGAAACAATCTCGGAGGTTGTTCGTGAGGAGCCTAACCCCACACCTGTGAACCAAGACGTGCCCGTAGAGGAACTTTCTGTCCCTCTGGTGCCAGTCCGTCTAGTTGCCCATGAAAAAGTCTCTGCCGATGATGCTTTTGCAGTTGAGGATATACAGGGAATACGTGAACAAGGAAAACTCGACGATGAGCGGGAGTGTGATAGATGTCCTGAGGAAGAAATGATCACCGTGGAGGCTCCTCCCGATTACTTTATCGTCATCGAGGAACTTCCTGAAGATACTGAATCGATGCCAGAAGTTGTGATTTCAGATGAGAACGCAGAGGTCGGGCTAGACGCGATAACTTACGTGGGACAAGACACATTTGAAGAAGCAGAACTAAGTCCTTTCTTTGTCAAAGACGACGCCGAGCTGACGCTGGAGGCAGCGATCGACGCCCTCTCTCTAGAATTTGAATCCATCGCCATCACTCCTCCGGAGCCTGCAGTGGATGACGGCATCCCCCTGGAAGAAGACGTGATCACTGCAAGGACTTTTGTGCCCCTTTTTGGAGAACTCGTTACCGAAAACATAGTTGAGGAAGCTGCAAACGTGCCGCCAACGGATGCCGCAGAAGAGTCAGAGCCTTGCGTTTCAGTCTAAGAGGAACTCGTAGAGGAGAACGTCGACCCAGCTGACGTGCCAACTGATTCCACCCACGCCGTCTCTGTGGAGCCCGAATTAAAAAACAACGTTCTGGTCGTCCTCCTTGAGACAATTGAAGATGAAGTTACAGACGAGATACCGCTTGAAACATTTAATTCCGGTGCTGTTTCAGCTGCCATTGAGGAGAACTGTGAAGATGCAACTTCAGATGAGCCTGTGTCAGAGTGTGTTAAGGCTGTTCTCGGGACCATCGTTGAAGAAATCAGCTGTTAGTTTGCAGTCTGCTTGTATATCAGTTGTTGAAGGATCAGCATATAGGCTTGGTGGTTTAAAGCTATCTCCAGTCGGTTACAGTATCACTGTTACTATTCATGTGGCTCCAAAAGAAGAGCAGCAGTGAAATGTTGAAGGAATTGTCCGAACTTTTGTTTCGAAAAAACACATGTGTTTAATAGCATGTGATAATAAGTGCAACGGGATTGTAAAATGATTTGTGTTTTATAATAATGTAAAGTGCCTGGTTTTATATATCAGTGGTGGAAGAAGTATTCAGATCCTTTACTTAAGTAAAAGTACCAATACTACACTGTAGACATAATCTGTTACAAGTAAAAGTCCTGCATTGAAAATGTTACTTAAAGTGCTCATATTATGCTCATTTTCAGGTTCATAGTTGTATTTAGTGGTTATATCAGAATAGGTTTACATGGTTTAATTTTCAGAAAACACCATATTTTTGTTGTACTGCACATTGCTGCAGCTCCTCTTTTCACCTTTGTTGAGCTCTCTGTTTTAGCTACAGAGTGAGACATCTCACTTCTGTTCCATCTTTGTTGGGAGTCGCACATGCGCAGTAGCTAGGTAAGGACTACTAGCCAGTCAGAAGCAGAGTATGAGGGCGTGCCACGTTAGCAGCTAGGCGAGCATTATAACGTGTTTTACAAAGTGACCACGTTGGTCTCTGAAGTAAAGGCTGGACTACAATAGAGCTGTTTGGAGCAGTTAGTGAACAGTGTTTTCTGTTGTAGATGGTAAGTCCCTTTGGGGGGGACTTTGGGCTTTTTCACTTTGTAAACCTATAACATGCACAGAAAAAGATATATAACACAATAAAGGAAAGGGAAAAAGACAAAAAGCATAATATTAGCACTTTAAGTGAAAGTATAGTATCATCAGGGAAATGTACTTAAAGTATTAAAAATAAAAGTATTCAATGCAGAAAAAAGTGGAAAGGATCGAAACGGTTGTGCGTTTAATGGTCTAATTATTTCAGCTGGACTTGCAGGCTGTTATATTGTTGGGCAGTTTATATATAATATAATATATTTATATGTGTTTTGTGTGCAAAAATCTTAATGTGTAAAGTAACTAGTAACTAAAGCTGTCAGATGAATGTAGTGGAGTAAGAAGTACACTATTTCTCTCTGAAATGTAGCGGAGTAGAAGTAGAAAGTGGAATGAAAAAGAAAAGACCCAAGTAAAGTACAAGTACCTCAACATTTGTTCCATAAGTACAGTACTTGAGTATAGGTACTTAGGTACATTCCACCAATGTTATATATCATCAACACAAAGCTCACATTGTGAAGTGCCGAAACATTTTACAATAAAAACAAAAAACATCTTCATTTATGATTTTTATCCATTATTTATTTGTATTCTTTTGGTCGTGTCTTTAGTGACAATTGATACCTGCTTTCAGAAAAGAAAGAGAAGTAGTGACTTAGTTTAAAAAAAAAAAAGGAATATGACATTTGAATCGGAATGAAAACTGAAGTGAACAGATGAACTAAAAATGATCTTAAAATCAGATTTGGTCAATTCTGTATTTTAAAGATGCCCACCATCAACACACAGAAAGGTATTTGAGTTGCCTGGCATTTCTCAGAGCATAACTCTCGCACATTGTTGAATATCAATGAGTGAGGGGTGGGACACACACACATTAATAAAAGGCTGATTGTTGACAATGCCCCGAGTAGGCAGAGGCATGGTTGGAATTGTGCTCCCATCTCAATGCTGCGATTAAGACACTCACTGCTTGCATTATCAGCTGCGGCGCTCTAACATCATTCTCAAAGGCTAATTCTTTGTCATGGTGTATAGGAGGCAGCTAACCTAAAGCGAGCGTCAGAATCGTTAACGGTGCCAGAGAGTGTGACTCTAGACTCGGGTCCCGAGAAAGAAAAAGCTCCTGAAAGTGACAACGGAGAGGACAGTAAGCCAGAAGAGAATCCAGTTATGAACTTCTTCAAAACACTAGTAAGTGACATGATTTGTGTGGCTTACACTAGATATTTCTAATTGCTTGTCAAATTAGACTGTATGGGAAAATAGAAATTTTCAAAACTGCTGTAATCAAAAGTGAAAAAACAAATCCACCCTTGTTATCTCTGACTTCAGTTGAAGGCTAACAGCTGCTCAGACAACAAAAATTCAGTTAATGTGGTTTTGTTTTTATTGTTTTAAAGCCTCACTAAAGTCAATATGTTTGGCAATTCGTCGGATAATGTAGGGATCATTGATAATAGATTCAAGAGTGAGAAAATGTTTAAATTTATATTTACTTTAGTCTATGTTGAGGTGTTTGCGAAACGTTTTATGGCAGTAAAGGTATCCATTTGCAAAGAAACTCCAGCACACTGTCTAACTTGCAAAGATACATTTATATACTTTTATTTTATAATTTTATTTATTTCCTTGGCCTGATGAAGGTCTAGTACCGAAATGTTGCCAGCTAATACATTTAATTTTGCAAGGAAGACAGTGTGCCGGAGTTTCTTTGCCCTACTTTTGACCTACTCGTCCCCCTCCTACACACCTGTCTCACGTTACAGATGTGCAGAAGTATTTTTCTGTTCCGAGTAAAGGTATCTATCACAAAATCTGCCATGATGACAGTGCCTGATGGAAAACCTACAACAAGCAGCTATTGTATTTCCTCTTCAGCGTGCTGTCTTTTGGATTCATGCCGTTTTAAAGAGTTACCATTGCCCTAGCCCCATGCTAATCAAGTCTCTGAACATGCGGGAATGTGGTGGCCTATTGTTCAGCCCATAGTGTGAGCTCACAAGGGAGGCCTGTGCGGTTGGAAGTTGAGATTTCTGAAGATAGAGCGAGGGCAGGCCTACGCCATCTCCGGAGCACAATGGCTATCACGATGACAGCGCATGTACTGTATGTGCTCTGTCCGGGCCCCTCAGTGTTCCTCACTTATCTTATCATAAAGGCCTATGTCAGCTTTCATGAAAGGCTTCTGTTTTATCTAAATGATTATTTTTCTGTTCCTGTTACATCAACTATATACGCTGACTCTGTTTTACGCTGCAGCTTCATTGCCAGGCAGCTATAGGAAATAACACAATGCGCACATTTAACATTTAGAGGGTACGCATTTTGTTTTTCTTCTTATTTTCTTTTTGTCCGGCATGAATAAAAGCCATTGAAGACAGTTGCTTTTTTTTCCCCCTTTTTGCGCAGGTGACTCCCAAAATAACCAAAAAGGAAACAGCTACTCCTGGTGCCACAAAAGACCAGGTGAACAGAGGTTTATAAAGCATTACATCAACTATAAAACATGTTAAATGATGAATTGATCATGACGGTACTATCGTCAGAATGGTAGTAATTCTTTCATTATCCATTTTTCATCATTATGCTTATTTTGGTTTACAAAGTGCTACCAGTGGACTCAGTACTGTAAGGGTTTATTTTTTGACTAGTTGAATATATAGTGATTATTCTGTCTATATCTATTTTAGTTTCATTTCTGTTTCTGCTTGGATTTACCATCTACCTGATTCCAAAAAAGAACTTGTTTTGTTTGCTTCAGTTTCACTTCATTTCTCTAACTGCTTCCTTTTTCTGTTGCCAAATAGTCCCAGATGGAGAACCAACCAGCAGTAACCACTACTGTGAGCACATTGCCCATTAAGTTTTTTCATTTGTTTTTATTTTAAAGAATATATTTATTGGACATATAATTATAATAGAAATGCGATTTTATTTGTTAATGTTGCATTGTACACTCATTCAATTTTTAATAGTTTATTTTAGACGAAAGTTGCTAAGCTTAAAGAAGCCGTAGGCAGGATTGCGAAGATCCAGGACTTAGCCAAAGAATTTGAACATCGACAACTTCTCAGTCCCTCCCTCCTTTCTGCTAAAGCCCAAAACTGTCTCCTAAGCCCCTCCCCCCACAAGGGAGAATGAATGCGTGTGCATGAGCAGTGATTGACACGCAGTTAGACACCCCCCTCTGGCCCTGATTGGTGCATCTGAACAGGGAGCGGTGGATTTTTGCAAATCACACTACAGGCTGTAGGTGGTGCCAGAGGAGCCGGATTAGTTTTTTTTATTACCTGCTTCATGTAGTTCTATTGGAACATAGGGTCAGTTTCAGCAAATATGACTGAAAGTTAGTTTTATAAGTCTTACCTACTGCACCTGTAATTGATCACTGCTGAGCATTAATCTTATCATACATCGCATACAATTGTGTATCTTCAGATATATTTGCTGTTAAAGGTGACTATTAGTGGACAGTTTCCTTTCCAAACCAAACGTTCTCTCTCGAATAGGTTGCACAAGTATCTGAGCCACCCGCAGCACCCAAAGGAATGTCTTACCCACCACCACCTCCTCCAGAGCCACCGAGAATGGAAATCAAGGGAGAACCAGTTGCCAAACCTGTCAAACCCACACCCAAAGAAGAACCCAAAGCTGCTGCAAAGGAAGCCGAGTCCCCAAAAGGAAAATCAGCCAGAGTTGCTCTGAGCAAATTCTTCCGTCCAAAGGTAAATAAACAGCAAACTGGAGATTGCAAGAGTAGATCATTACTTTAAGGGATGGTTATTTTTTTCAGTGAGTGCAATGTTCCACAGTGAAATCCCATTATAACGTAGTGTGAAATATGTGAATTTGAGGTACTGCTAGGTGTCAAGGCATCCAAAGGCAAGGGTGCTTCAGCAAGTGGAGCCAAAGCCCCGGCCAAGGCCAAGACTGCAGCAGTGGTACAGTAGCGTATCGTATTCTCAAACTGACTACAGCTCATCCTGTTACTAACTGAACAAGAGCTGGTTTGTCTGGAGGTGGCAGAAACTGAACAGTATGCGGTTTCCAAATTGGAAACACGCAGCAATTGTGTAATTTATCCGGCTTTGAACCCCATCCAGGAGAATCAGGTTTTGTTGTTCTCAAAAAACTAAAACGTGACTCGCTCCCAGTGCGTCAAAAGAACGACGCTTGTTCAGGTGCCTTTTGGCGTTTGTTAATGACGCAATAAGTCTCCTTTAGCGTCTCAGTCAGACGCAGGGGCACTTTCAATTTATTCCAATGTAATTCCATCCACGGCGATATTTGACACGCTGGGTATCACTTTGGGGTCATTTTTTGACGCGCTTGGCCATGATCGATTAGCTTCACTTTTTGACGCTCTTGATCGCGACCGTTTTGGCGTCCTTTTTCAACGTGCAGCGTAAAACCACTCTTTCATCTAGAGAAAGATCGTGGGTGTGGTTAAGAAATTTACGTTTAAGTGACATGCGATACAAGAACAAGACAGATAGGATTAAGTTGTTTAGGATTATGTTTTGGGCTAATTATTTATTTGATCTTATTAGATGGTGCATATATAGACAGGAAAGGGGGGAGAAAGACAGAGAAGGGATGGGCCACAGGTTGGATTCAAACCTGGGCTTGCCAAGGACTCAGCCCACATGGGGCGCACACTCTACCGGGTGAGCTAGACGTCGCCCCAAAGTCCTGTGTTGTTTGACCTATCCACCACCCCAACCAATCTACTTACGTGGAATTTCCGTCTTCCATTCTACTCGCTATTGTTTTTTTTTCGTCAGTATCTGACGCTGACAGACACGGACCAAGCATCTGTATTTGACGAGTTGGGAATGAGAACGGGTTGGTCAGGAAGGCATGTAGGCCTAATAATAGCAACAGCATGACTTATAGGTTTCCCTGGGGAAAAAAGCCTCATGTTAGCACCAATGTTTCTACCACAGTCCATATTTCCATCATATTCCCAACATTTAAGTTACATTAGTGTTTCATTTAATAAAAAATATATATTTGGCTTCCTTGCCATAGAGTTATATGAGAAGACCAATACCACTTTTATGTCTGTGCGCTAAGTATGAAGCCAGAGCCAGGAGACAATTAGCTTAGTTTAGCATAAAGACATGGGAGGAAATGGGAGGAAAACTGCTAGCTTGGCTCTGTCCAAAATTCTAAAAATACTGTACCAGCACCTCTACAGCTCACTACCAAACGCATTGTTCGTTTGTTTAAACTGTGCTGTACTCATCTTGACTCCTGAAAGTCGATGCGACCAGCCGCGAGAACTTGACATTTTTGCACTTCCGTTTTTGTGGAAATTAAACAAACGAGACACAGTGAGCTTTACAGGCCCGCGTAAATATATTTGTGAACATTGGAGAGAGACAGGCTAGCCGTTCCCCCCTGCTTCCAGTTGAATGCTAAGCTAAGCTAACCGCCTTCTGACTTCAGCTCCACTCTAAGCTCACTGACATGAGAGTGGTATTAATCTTCTCATCTAACTCTCGCCAAGAAAGCACATACATGTTTCCCAAAATGTCAAACTATCCCTTTAACCTGTTCATATGAGTCAGCATCCATTGCCGTGCTAACATATTAAGCATTTCATAATTAAAACTTTCCCTCTTCTTTTGAGGACATCTCCTGTCTGTCTCGATGGCTTTTACTAACAATAAGAATTCCTTCACTGTCCTGCAGACAATCAGAGATGCACCAGCACAGCCGGCAGTAGAAGTCCAGGTAAACTAGAGAGCATGCCCAATCTTCTCAGCTGTATTGTTCTCAATAGTCTTTCAACAAACGAGCACAGACGGTCTTACTTTGTATCATCTTTTAAGGATTACAGCAGGGGCGGAGCCAGATGTTGTAAATGTTCAGGGGTCAGCCCAAACCTAGGGAGGGTCCGGGGTCGTGCTCCATTTAGGGCAGCTATGTGCACTATTTTTCAAGCCATGTGATAATAGAATGCCTACTAATCTGTACATCATACTAGGAAAACATGATAGTTGCCAAGGAAAGAAATCATCCTGTATAGCCTACACCCTATTTCATATCAAGTTGTAATTCTCCAACTCTCTTTATCATTCTGAAACCAGAACACAACACATTTGGATGACTCATTTTCACTTCAGCCACCTAAGAAAGAGGCAAAAATTGTCTGATGTTAGTATTAAGTTACATAGCGTAGGTAGGGTGGGAATTTGGCGTAAACAGCAAAAACTAATCTTAAACAGTTCACAGAATAGAAGGTAATATTTCCCCAGTAATAGAACACTTGCTCTATTGATTTGCCAGTCAGAGAGACTGAGGGGAAATTATTTTAAAACTCCAAAAGATTCGGGGCTTTTGAGAAAACATCGGGGCTGGAGCCCCAGAAACCACCCCCCCTTTGCTCCGCCCCTGGATTACAGCTGCACTCATAACAGACATGATGCAGTAAATTAAATCACTTTTACATCATAATTTGCATCTCTTCCGATTAAAAAAGGTAGTTTTGTTCTGCAGGAGACACCAGTGGTGCCACAGCCAGTTGTCGCTGTAGAAGTCCAGGTAAATCAAAGGAGAGTTCTCAATCTTTTTTAGGGAGTGGAACAAGCGTCTGATCCCCCGATTACATCACATCACTATCTTCTAAACTGCATGTTGTTTTCCACACATGTTCTGACTAATTTGCATCTGCTCAGAGTGAAAATAATGTTGGACCCCATGAGACAGCAGAGGAGGTGGCACAGCCAGTTGTAGAAGAGCAGGTAAATCAGCAGGAAGTGCTCGGGAATATTAATTTTTAATTTTCCTCACTCTGCAGGCACCTCTGACATGATGTTGTATCAGATGTACCAAATATTATGTTGAACCAAAAATAATCTTTCATTCATTAAAGTTTACACAAATTGGCATTGGCAGGTTGATATTTTTTCATGTTTTGATTTATTTATTATTTATTTATTTATTTATTCATTGGTTAAAGGATGTTATCAAATTGTATCACCAATTTTTGCATGTGAAAATATTTCCATCATGACAGATGAGTCAGTTCAAGATTTGTGGCATTTCATACAGCATCTCAAATGATGGGAAAACAAATAATGTTTCCTTCCCTGCAGGTGGTTGAGGAGGTACCACAGCCAGTGGTAGAAGCTGAGGTAAATTCAAGGAGTTCAACATTTTGGGAATTACGCTTTTCTTGATTTCTTGCCAAGATTTAGCATTGCCAGCTGTACGATTATTATGGTACCTGTATGATAATTTAGTTCTCAGTGTATTTATTTG
This sequence comes from Perca flavescens, assembly GCF_004354835.1. Lineage (NCBI taxonomy): Eukaryota > Metazoa > Chordata > Actinopteri > Perciformes > Percidae > Perca > Perca flavescens. The sequence goes on from NC_041337.1 coordinate 6,595,395, forward strand.
TTTAATTAGCTTAGCTTATGGCCTTAAACTGTTTTTATGCAAAATAACAGGCTTCTAGTCGTACTATCTTATTATTTAATTTTGTATAAGTAGGCTGTTACAAACATTGTCAGACTGATGGACTCATGGACACATACCCCCTACGTCAGCTTGCCTTAAAAATGAAAAACGATTAGGGTAGACTTGTAGGCGTTTTTTTTGTAAAATTACACATTTACGCATATTTGTTCTTGTGGTTATGTGTAGCCTAGCGAATGCTAGTTTAAGTTTAAGTGCAGCTGAAGTTGTCAGCGGAGTCCAAGAAGAGTTTCCCTAAGGGGAAAATAAAGTATAAATAAATTGAATTTATTGGATTGAACATTTCCCATCATGCAAAGCTGCTTGCGTTAGAGTTAGATGAGAAGATCACTCTCATCTCTGTCTGTTAATGGTGCGTTCCATTTGTACTCGAAAGTCAGATTTTCCGAGGTCACAGTCGGAAGCACGCCCTCTGAACTCGGATTTCCGAGCTGGGAAGTCAGACAACCTCTGAGTACCCCGGGTTCAAAATTCAACATTTGTCACATTTTTGTTTTTCATTTGGAGGCCACAGTTCTGAGACAAAAGGGTTTTAAAGGGGATAACAGAACCTCCGGGCGCTCCCCATGCATCAACAGCATTGAAAGCTGTAGTAACATACAGTTATTAGCACTTCTGTCTCTTTTGTGTCTCACTAAATCATCAGTCGTACACACAGTCCTGTCCAACTTCTATCTGTGGACATGTTGTTACGTTTGTATGCACACAAAAAAACAGCGTAATGCGTTGTTATCCACTGGTATTGCTAACAATGGCTAACCTGGCTAGAGCTAACCCGCAATGAAATCCGACCATGAATCCGACTTGTTAAATCGAACGCATCAACTCGGGTGTGACTTCATTCCCAGCTCCGGCTTCCAAGTTCCGAGGTAAATGGAACGCACTATGGCAAAAGCTAGCAGCCGCTTAGCTTAGCTTAGCATAAAGGCTGGAAACGGGTAAACAGTTAGCCTGGCTCTGTCCAAGGGTAACAAAACCTGCCCGTTAGCACCTCTAAAGCTCACTAATTAACACGTTATATTTGATAAAAAACACAATTTTTAGTTTTTACATTCCACTTTTACTTACTAAATAAATATCACATACAAACAGTAAGGTTTCATGACCTTTGGACAGAGCCAGGCTAATTGTTTCCCCCTAGTAACATTATTTATGCTAAGCTAAGCTAACTATTTCCTGCATCATAGGTATGACAATCTTCTCATCTCTTGGCATGAAAGCAAATAAGCGTATTTACCTATGTGTCCAACTATTCCTTTAAAGGAGAATTCTTCAGTGGAAACATACCTTTTCCTATTTTCTTGTCCTTTTTTTCTTACAGACAATAACGTACTTTACTTTTGTGCATGATGTTGTGGGCTCTTTCATTCTTACAGGGATGTTTTTTTTTATCAGATGTCTCTACTTCCTTTTCTGCTCTGATCCTGCCCGGATATTTCTCCCTTTTACCTCTTCTTTCACTTTATAGGTGGCAGCTCCTTCCCTCACTCTGTCTGCTTCAGTCATGGCCATGCCTTTAATTTGTAAATATACTCATCATGATATGTATTTTCTCCTCTGCCGTTTCGATAATAGAAGGTGGATCCCTCAAAAGCCAGCACCCTGGAGGCTGCGGCAAAGCCAGAACCGCCACCGCCTGTCCAGGAAGCAAAGAAAACCGCCTCAAAATCATCCTTCTTTTCTCTCTTCAAGCCTAAAGTAAGGACCTATTCACTTAAGCCTTTATGGCTTTTTTTTTTCAATATCTGAATTGTGCTGGAAATGCTAAACAGAAAGTAACAAATGAATGTGAATTTGAGGTACTGTTAGACAACATGACCACAAAAGTCCAGGCAGCCTCCACAAGTGGAGTTCGTCTCCTCAGGAGAACAACTGGAGTGGTAAATACTCTTACCTCTGGAGAATAGACACATTATTAACCGGAGTCATTTCATCAATTACATCTGCTCTAAAAGAACTGTTTTTGGCACAATTGGTTTTTTTTTTCTCCATTTGTTAATATATTTGAAGATCATAACAACACATATCGGTGCTTCTACTATCACTCATAATGTTGCAGTCGCTCAGACGCCACTGTATCCTAACAGCTGGTATACATCTTAATGTCACTTCAAATGTCACATCTGAAGCCATCTCAAAGTCCATTAATGAGTGGAGCACATCAGACATTGTTACATGTAATGATACAGAAGCAGACACGTACACACATAGACATCAAAGGGGCACCTGCCCTTTTTCTTCCTCAAGAAAAAGGGCAGGTGCCCTTTTTCTTCCTCAAGAGAAAGTGCCATTTTTCTGGGGAGCTTATTTTTATATATATTATAAATAAATATAATATATATATATATATATATATATATATATATATTTTTCTGTTGGCGCACAGCTTCCCTGTAAAAAAATAAAAATAAAAAATAAAAAGGTATTTATTGAATAAAAAAAAAATAACGTCGGGAGATTAGACTTTGTTGAGTTCTGGTTTGAATAAATTTGAAATGTTGGATACCACACGCCAAGGCACCATCACTCTGGACATACCAACGACTGTATGTACAACTATCACTAAGTAAATATTAATTATCTAATAATTGCCATAACAATGTGATTTAATGTTAATTAAGTCACCTCTTGTGGGGCTCAATAATGCAAGTCTCATAAAATATACTAAACTATCAATTTGGAGTTATGATTAATTCATTAAAATGAATAACTAGAACGTTACCATATCAATAACTAGCAGAAGTTGAAGGATTTTGGAGTTCTTGTCGCAGAAAAGGTTGGCAACATTCACTTTTGTACAAAACGACATAGACAGCAGCTATATCCCAAAGTGTTTATTCACCAACAGTACTGACAGATCACAACAGTAAGGAAGTCAGAGTTCTGTTAATATTTTTCCCTTCTTTTTTTTTAAATGAAAAGTTATGAGCTCCTGCCCAGACTGATCTCATGAAGTGCGCCGTTAATGGCGCGTTATCAAGACGCATACTCGCTTTGTAGCGTGTTTATCAACACCGTTTGGCCTCCATTGACTTACATTACCCTGCGATTGCGTGTGAATGTACGCCGTAGCGAGTAGTATGAAAGGGCGAAAATCCGTAAAACACAGGACTTTCACCCAGGAGAGGGGGGATCGTGGCCCGCGTGTTGCGTTTCCTTCGTTTCCTAACCTCAACCGTCGCCTTCTTCTTTTCCTAAACCCGACCTGTCCGCTGTATACGGTGCTCAAAATGCGTACAGATAACACGCCACTTGGCGTGTATGTTTACGTCCACTGTATACAGCGTAGACATACACGTGTATAGCTCAAAATGCGTACAGATAACACGCCACTTGGCTTAAGAAAGTGGGTGTGTATGTTTACGCGAAGTCGTGATGTCAAGTTGCCCGCCCCCCAAATCCCTGTGCACGTCCCTGTACAGAAGGCTGCTCTCAGACTGGAACTGTTCAGTTATTTTTTTTATTATTATTGTGCGTCTGCAACCCTTTCAGGCTGCTGATCCCCAGAAGGCGAGCCCTGCCCCAGCTGCTGCTGCAGCAGCAGCAGAGACAGTAAAAGCCAAAGAGGAACCCAAAGCAGCCGCCAAGTCATCAGAGGCGGTCGGAGACAACAAACCAGCTTCGGTGGCCTCCCAAGCCGGAGATGATGGAGCCAATGTGCCCAGGAAACTGGAGAAGAGGAACTCAATCCATCTGTTCTTTAAACATCTGGTAACGAGAGCGCCCCTTTCCCGCTTGACGTTGCTGACTCTTTATTCAGGTGTTAATGTGAATGGCCCTGCGCATTGCAATATGTTGCAGCTCCATCTCCACTAGATGGCAGCAGCAGCTCATAAAGGTTTGGGCCGGACCCAATTTCACAGTGCAGTGCACAGCATGTGACTTGTTTTGCACTGGCTTGGTTTTAATAATTCAGTGTTAATAAATTTGACTTGAATCAGAGGACACATATTCCATGCAGTGTTGCAAGCACTGCAGTTAAATGATAATTATTAAAGTTAGAAAATAAGAAGGTACAATAAAAAAAATTAAATAATAATAATAAAAATGCAAAGACCTCATGTTAAAGTAGCATCAAAAACAAGGCTTCTAGGAGACTTCAATCAAATGAAAATACATATGTAATGGGTTAGATATGAGTTCAGATTTGGCATAGAGGATGACATGGCTCTTTCAATAAAAGAATGAATGAACATTGACAAATTTTTTTCCCCTTTACATTTCAGGGTCAGAAACGTAACTCGACAGATGCCGGGGTCCAGACAGAGCCGGTCCCTGTTGCTCCAGCAGCTGAGAAGGCCAAATGAAACCAAAGCCAACAATACAGTTTCCCTGTACAAACTCCCCCTCTCTCTTTCTTGCTCTTACTCAATCTGTATCTCTCACTCTGTCTCATCTCCCTTTCAACTCTTATTGAATTACTTTAACTCCTTTTTTTTTTTTTTTTTGTTACTGTTCAGAAGTTACAATATGGAAGGAAAAGTGACACCTAGGGTAAGAGCATGTTGTTGAAAGACAAAGAGTGGGCAGGTAGTTGAACATGTGGCAATTTGAAATGGTCCAAGGCGAGGTTATTGAGATATATATATATATATTTATATATTTTTTGGACATTTAAATGTCTTGACACGTATAGCAATGTGAGTGTGAAACCTTTTCTACAGACATTCAATGTGACTTCTCTCTGTTCTTGCGACCTAACACACTGGGCTTATGCAACAGATGGTACCATGCTTTGCTTTTAGCAATTACTTTGTCAAAAGGGTTCTATTTTTACAGTTCACACCAGAAAAATATCACGCAGTTGTGGCTATGCAGAGGTTAATATGAAATGAGATTGAAATAAGTACTTAAATCTATATGACATTAAAATGAAAAGCTCCTAACAGAGCTGATGAGAGGAGCATTTTCGTATAACAAATTGCACTTACAGATTTTGTAACTCCATGAAAGCTATATGTAGACTAAAGCGCACACGTATCCTAACAGTCATGCATTGGGCCATATGGGAAAATCACAATCTTTACTGTTCTGTGGGGAACTGATTGTTAAGTGTAACAAATTCATCTGAGGTGGCAAAATGGTGTTGCTGTGCCACTGTGTCCTTGTGGTATGTTTTTGCAGTCGTCATAAATCCCAGTTGATTAGCTTTTCATTTAACTGTAGCACTTTGTATCATGGAATTTAATGGAAGTCTTATGGTGTTTGTCATTCGTGTTTGGCATGTGTGCAATTAATATCATGCTTATGTTTGCCTAAATGTATGTACGCGTGCATGTGTAATTTCAGCTATCTCAAAGACAATAAATATGTTCACAGTTTGTTTGATCTTCTTTAAGACTAAGTCGGTGTTGTAAAAACTGCAAAAAAATATGTGGTTCAGCAAGTTTGGCTAAAATCACAAAGGGCATTCTTCCAAATCATTTTAATGCACCCAAGTTAAATCACTAAACTTGGGGCCTAATTGGGCGTGACACACCAGTTACACCTCGCTGTGTTGGGTGTAGAGGCACATACTGTAAGCCTTACTCATCTATGCGTTTATTTGTATGGCTGATAGGGTTGGGCATCGTTTGGATTTTAACAATTCCGATCCCAATTCCAATTCTTCCTTTTCCAATTCTTTGAGGGGTGGAGTTGAAATGGGTCACATGCTTATTTTCACAAATAAGAGGATACAGTCTTATTTTGATTCAACGGTGGGTTGCAGTTTTACCGGGCTTTTCCAACATAAAATAAAGCCACACTAGAGCGCCGATTACTGTGCTCCAAGGCTGCAACACAACAAGCGCCTGGCCGCTATGGAAACCCAAAACTCGCCCATGTTAAATTTGGAACCCATGATCAGATTTGTCCTGCTAGCGATTCCAAACGATTCCAGTAAAGAAACAATTCCACTGGAATCGTCGTTTTTGAAATGATTCTCGATTCTCGGTTCTCGATGCCCAATCCTATTGGCTGACGGACAAGTGACAGTTTGTCTGAAAAGAAAACTGACCGGCCGCAGCGCAGGCCAGTCATTTGTAACTGTAAACACAGGCCCGAGAGACGGCTGCTGGCCATTTGCGTTCCTTAGAGTCCATGAGACACCTTAGAGATAAAAGATGTAAAACGAGATTGAAAGAATTGTATAGTTCAGGTAAAGGAAGCCCTCAAATCTTCTATTAGCATTTATGATGTCATTTATATGATGGATAGCACCGTGTGCAGTCTTTGGAAGGATGTGTTTTAGATAGTAATGTCTGACACCCACCATTCACCCGCCATTAAGTGATGAGTCGCGGCCCCTGAAGGCATAACTCACGCTGCTCCTTTGTTATCAATGAGACACACTCTTCTTGCATTACCTTCTGGAATAGTTGTGATCATTTTAAATCGTGCATCAAAGTAATTGCCACGGCACTTAAGGAGAGAAAAAAAAAAGTGAGGTATTGCTTGCAGAGCATAAGACATGTGGGCCATTGTCTGTACTTCCCCCTGAGGATTGTTTCAAATTAAGATGAATGGGTGAGGTTTTTGCGAAAGGTATTGCTGGTATGTGCAAAGAGCTTAATAATAAATAGAAAATCATCACGTATTAACATTACCTTAAGATAAAAAAAAATTAAAAATAAAAGTTATAGTACCCGCACTGCACATCACCACCGCTTCCTGATGCTTTTACTTTCTCATGCTGTTATTAGGAAATTCACTCAGCCTTTTTTTTTTTGCACCTGAAAAATGGTGCAGACGAAGAAAACAGCTATGTATGTCAGGGTGTTTAAAGGAACGCCTTTTGTTTACATCATATTTCACGAGGGCTAATCAATCCCTTACGCACAATCGCAGGCAAAAGGTCCTGCGACTGTGTGGCTTATTAAAATAGAAAACGGTTATAGGAATTGGATTTAACCATGCATAAAGATTGTACACACCGCACAAGATGTGCTTGGCCCGCCACCGTGTTGATGCAGTTCATCCCGGGACAATGCATGTGCCTGTGTGAATGCAACGAGCTCAGAGGGGGTGGAACAAGGGAACAGTAGGCAGGGAGGCCTGACAGGAGGCCTGCTGTCAGCACTAATGTGCATCACGGCGCTTGCTCGCTAGCAACAGGTCCGTTCGGTGAGGAAACATTTAGGGTGAAACCGTTCCAGAGGGGACCAGGAAGGAGAGACAGTAATCACAGATTCTGATGGGATCTATGAATGAATTGGTAGCGATCCACCCTCTTCAGGACACTTTAACCGAGGGTGGATCAGCAGGTCCTGCAGGCAGTAGGGGGAGGCATTCTAATGCAGATGCTCTCAAGTGGCTTTTAGGGTGGTTTTTGTGGGTCTTTTCAGGGGAATGTTACATCCTGCCGGGGGGACAAAAGGTGTCTCTAGTTTGATACCACAAATGCTAAAAATGACTTAAGCTATTTTGGTGCCTTTTGAAAAAAACGAAACAGCACTGTTGTTTGAGGTTGTGTGTTTAAACATTTGCTTTAAATTCAGTGACGGGATCATGTTTCAACCTCAACTGAAAGATAATATGGTTTAATATGGTCAGCTGTATGTTGAGAAAAAGCTTTAGATTATACGATTATTAGGCCAAATGTTCACATTAAATGCTTCCATTTCCCTTTTTGCACGTGGTATGGTTCCTTAAGGGTTTGTTGCAGATAAACAGAGGAACAGCAAGTTGCATTGGGGAGATGTAAGTTAGACAGATTTGCAAAAATGCATAGAAAGAATGGTGTCCAAAACAAGATATCATCTACTGTGCTGCTGCATAATGGCAAATATTGGTCTAAATGGACATCAAACTGGTTAGACTGATTATATGTTTTTGAAAACTATATATTTTGTTAGCCCTGTACAGAGCAAAACTGTCTAAACTGAAGTGTGGTACTTCTAATGTGCCAATTTCAAATATGAGATATGATTGACGTGACTTTGTCGTTTATGTGGACAGGATGTATGCGTGTCAGTATGTTAGATTCATCCAAGCAGCAGTATTCAACATAAAGAACACCAAAGATTTAACCATTCTTGCTATGTTTATTCTAATAATGGCTCATTTGTTTATTTATGTATCATTCTCTTCTTAATTCTGTTGTATTTGCCCATCACTGAGCAACAAGTGTGGCTGTCAACTTACTGGACATTGTATTCTTTTTTTTTTATTTTATTCTGAAAAGTCAGAAGAGGTTATGCAGACAGCAGTGGACCCCACTGGTGGAATGTAACTAAGTACTGTACTTCAGTACAAATGTTGATGTACTTGTACTTTATTTGGAGTCTTTTCTTTTCACGCCATTTTCTACTTCTACTCCGCTATATTTCAGAGAGAAATATTGTACTTTTTACTCCACTACATTCATCTGACAGCTTTGGTTATTTTACACATTAAGATTTGTTTTACAAAAAACAAATGTAGATTATAAAATCTGATGTTTTATTAGAAACTAAACTAGCCAACAATATAAGGGCCTACAAGACCAGCTGAAATGGTTAGACCATTAAACACACAACTGTTTGGATCCTTTCCAGTTTTTAAAATGAGACATTTCACTTGTAATACTTATTTATTATTATTTTAATACTAGATTTTCCTAATAATACTCACATACTTTTACTTGGGTAACATTTTCAATGCAGGAGTTTTACTTGTTGTAACAGAGTATTTTCACAGTGTGGTATTAGTACTTTTACTTAATTAAAGCATCTAAATACTTCCACTTCCACCACCCTTCAAACCATTCTCACTTTCTCCTCAGGACAGAATCTTAAAACTATTTGCGCAGAACTCAGAAAATTGAACGCATTTGGTGAGTGACACATTGTCTCTTGATGATCAACAACACAACAGCTGGGGCTGAGAAAGGAGATAATATATGATCAGTGTCTCTCAGGAGCGACACCAGGATTATGAAAGAAGCCAGGCTGCGAATCTGGAGGAAGACAATGCAGTCAGCTGCTCCTGACACGTCAAGACAAAAAGAAGCCTCTCCCCATTCACTGGTCCAGTTCCTATCTGTATACTGAATTCGTAATTATTCATTCAAGCATTGGGTATTTCAAAGATGCCACTTTATCTTTGGTTAAAATGTACTGCTTTTGGTTTGAAATCATACGTGCAGGCTATGTTTTTTTTTTAAAGATACAAACTGAGAAAATGAGCTTGCAGAATTGTGGAAGAGAAATTGCATTAGCATAACGTCAAACAATAGGACAATGTTAATTGAATCAGTTAAAAGTAAACAGTGTTTGCCCACTTGTCGCTGTTATTACCACTTACAGCAAACGGATGCTTCAAAAGTTAAATAACTGCCATATCAGTTATGATTTAAAAAAAAAGAAAAAGCCATCCAGTTCAAGAACATCTGTCTGGTTAAACTCCACATAAAGGTTCTTTTTTTTTTTTTATATATGATAGGCTGTAAGATCTCCACGCAATTTCATCATCCTGAGGCATCATACTGCTTCTCCAGATTGATAGCCTTTCACAGAGCCTTTGTGGCCACAGAACAATAGGAAATGAGTGGAAGGCCTCGATGTGTCACATGTGGTGCCTTTGATTAACATACTAGACTTGTTTGTGTAACAGGATCTCCGGGTGAGGCAAGAATACCCAAAAAGTGAATAAGAGTACTGCAGGGGGTACAGAAATGTTTTAATTTAGGTGATTGAGTCTTATAATGCCAAACACATGATCACAGGATGTCTTTTTTTTGCACTGTAGGTACTCAGAAAACATGTGGCCTATTGGATTTGATTAAGATGAATTGAACATTAGAATCTTTTTTTTTCTTTTATCTTTTTTTACTATATGTACAATATGAGCTCCTATGTCTAATACGCGATAGGCATTCTGTCTCTTGGTATCGGGCATGTACAATGAATCACATTACTGCATTTGGTGAAGTCTGCTTGCCAAACCTGCAGATCTACTTGTGTTTTCATCAGGCTACATAGAGATCATGGCATTGGTCTGACCTGTTTGGTAAAAAACACAGATTTCATAACAACTATGAATATACTGTACAGGCAAAACTCTACAATAGCCTATACAAGAGGGGTGGATAAGACAACAAATCCAACTTCTAATGTAGAGAGAAGGTTTCAGTCTTTGTTCACTGCTGCTTAGTTGGGAGTGGTTACTGATAAAGTGTATTTTGTTTATCTCTTTTCAGACCTTGTGGCCACTGGTGGGGGGGGGTGTGTGTGTGTCTATGCCTCAATAATGAGTGTACACTGACGGCCACTGAATATCCTCATTGATTGTACAATGTATGGTTTTAAGCTACCATCAATGGCTGGTGTGTCTTTGGAAAGGGTGGAGGAGGGGCGATTTCTTAGCTTCACATTAGCCAGTGGGTGCTACTGTAGGTGATGTTTTATTTTTTTTATTTTTTTTCCATCTAATATGAATCAGTGCATTCCTCTTGTGGGTTATTTTGTGTCAATAGTGACTTTCCATTATCCCTGTCATACTTTTGTATTATCATTAGAATTATTATAATATGGTGTTATAGGTCTAGACCTGTCCTAGCATAATAGAGAGCTTCCCCCTCTCTCTTTAAGATCAGACACACACATTTGCATTATGGCTTCATCAGATGTGCTATGTTTAGGTGACAGCAAATCAATTTAAATATAAAACTGGCCCGCTTTGAGTTATTTTTTGCATATTGTATAAATGGGAAGAAGCAGGCATTTCTCGTGACTCAACCAACTTGCTTCTGCATCAAACAAACAAAAAAAAAACTCATGTAACTGTGAAAAGTTTGAAGCACCCCTCCCCCATCTCCACATGGTAGTTGATGCATGACGTGAGAGCATGGAAGAAGGGCTACTGCTTTAGGTAGGTTCATTGAATGCAGCGGCAGCACTGCCATATAAAACAGGGTTGTTGTGTAGCCTGTGGCTCTTATCAGCACAAGGAACTGAACTCCGTGACAGTTTACATAGACTGAAGTAGCATTTAGACGTGGTATCGCACAGGCTAGCCCAAAAGTCGGTGGACTATAAGCCAGTTAGAAAAACATAATATTAAACAGTAGCCCATAGTGTCATGGGTGATTTAAAAATACACATGACAGTGATTAAAATGCCAAAGACTGCCAAACCTGTTCATGCAATTGGTAAGTAGTTGGGACGTTATAAAAAAAAAAATCCGTTAGTTATATAAATGTATGCTTTGCATGTTTATTTTTATTTATTTTTTTACAATCATTTTCTGTTATTCGCGACCACGTGACTGCCCTTTGGGTTTTTTGGGGCTGCCGTGCACGCGCTCCATCTTCCCCCTTGATCGTTGGAGAGAGAGCGCGCGTCAGAATTCAACAGCTGCACTGTGAGGACTCGCCAAGTAGAACAAATATGATTCACATCCAAACAATTGAATAAGGTGAGCTGGCCCACCGGCAGCGAAAGGCGTTCTGCGTGTGAAATGAAGAAGCAACTCACCCAGTCTGCTTCGCTCCCTACTGAACTCAGTCGCTCGTAGTATCAGTGTCATTAATAATCCGGAAATTCACAGTTGGTAGGTATTGTTTGGTGAGTTTCTAGCTACTGTTTGGTCGAAGTCGAGACAACAGGAAAAAGTGTTGAGCTTGCTAACGCTAAGTGTCGTTGGAATGCGTTGGAGTTCGTGTGTTTCTAACGTTAGCGTATCGTTAAGTTACGTTACTTTATCGGGGGTTAAGTTTTGAAACTGGCGTTAAAGAAATCAATGAGCGACAACGTAAGTACACAAGGTATGGTTACATGTTGATTTGAACTCATCTATTGTCATGAAATGAACGTTATCGGTTTTTTTGGAACGTGTGTGTAGTTGTTAGCTAAATGGAGCTTCTGAATGAGTTAACGCCAGCGACGTCTATGATATTAATCTGTAAAGCTCCAAAGAAGTTGACCAAATTCCTCGTGCTCTGCTTATTATGCACACATAGAAATGTAATAGCAACTCAAGTTAACGGCCACTGACTTTGGGGAGTCTAACTTAACTGTTAACTATGACTTCGAGCATCTTTCTCCCAATTATAGCAAAGGACAGCAATAATAGTGCAATTGGGTCATAGCGTCGAAGTTCTGTTATTGAGGAGAATAGGGGCGATTCATTGGAAAATGACTAGCAACATATAGCTAGGCAACTAACGTTACATTGCCCAGCTGTAACACTTTTGAAATGCCGATTGTGTTTCGTAAAATTACAAAATAATAATAATACATTGATATTGTGACTTTATAGTGGACTGCTACGTCATTTGTATGAGCGTTTTTACTTTTCTTTTAAGTAGAGTTTTTTTAAACTTGCTTTTCCAGTCACTCCACCCATGTGTCAATCAAACTAAGAGTGCGATTGGAATTTCTGAAACTATATAGATACATACATACATACATACACACACACACACACACACACACACACACACACACACACACACACACACACACACACACACACACACACACACACACACGCACGCACGCACGCAAGCTGTTCGTTATACATACTGAAAGAGCTACTATGACAAAACCCACAAGGAGCAATTTAGTGATCACAAAACAAAAGGAAAACCAAACATTATAGCCTGGTCCACATACTGTACTATATCAATGTGCAATGTGTGAGTCAACATGCAGCCAAGGATTGTAGGCTAGTATAACATCAAAACAACATTTTTATCTTGATGCCTGTTGTTTAGTGCCAATCAAACTAAGTCCATTCATTTTGGGTGTGGTCAAGAAATAACTTAAATCAGGAAAATGTTTGGTGTCCTACATATTACAGTAATGGTTTAATGTAGTGGTATTTGAATACTTGTTTTGTTTAGTCAACTACAGTACATTTAATAAAACATTTTAATAGTGAATATTTTTTTGAAACAAAGTAGCTTACAAATTAGTCTGTTTAAGAAAAACGTTTAAATGTGAACAGGAATGGCAGTATTCCAATGACCTGTACATTAATATTAACCCTATAAAGTTTGTATATCAAGTATGCCAACTTCTGTAGTTGCTTGCTCACAAACTTGGGTTTATATACAGTACATACTAAGAATTAAGAAAAGCCATGCTTGTGAGTAAGAAAAACATTGTTTTTTTTTTTTTTTTTTTTTTTATATCAATGACCTGTACAGAGGGGAAATGAGTTGTCTGTGCAGTTGATTGCTTAAAAAGATACATTTCCTTTTTCAGTAGAAGGGCAGGCCATTCTCTCCGTGTGGTGTATTTTAAACAGATTTTTATCTCAAGTTAGGTAGCAGCTACCTGATTCTGTTTTGCTAATTAACAGAGCCTAAAAACACCTTCTTTTTTCCCTCCCTATTGTTTCCAGATTCCTAATAATCTGGACAGGGTGTACAGCGTCGTTGTTCCACCTTCAGAGGACAATGCCGACTCACTCCCTGCCACCGTTTGTGGAGAGCCCGGATGGACTTGCCCAAGATATTCTTGTTAGTAACAACGCAAGCATCCCAGGACCCGGCTCTAGCATGACACCACACGTCAGCTACTCAGAAAAGGCTGTGTTGCAATCTGAAGGAGGCGTACCGCTGTCGTGCATGTTCTGTGATCAGAATTTCACTCATCAGGACGAGCTAGGGCCCCACGTGTTAACGCAGCACCCCACCACTTTCTCTGAGCCAGCGGTGCTTAGGGTCGAAGCGGAATTCCGGATCCCAGGAGAGCGACCCCGGCCCAAACCCAGCAGCCTCCCTATCGAAAAAGAGGAGGTCACCAGCTGTATTGTGTGTGGGCAGGTGTCGCAGGATGCGAGTGAGCTGGAGACCCACATGAGGAAGCACAAGGACTACTTTACCTACTGCTGCAATGTCTGCGGACGGCGGTTTAGAGAGCCGTGGTTCCTAAAGAACCACATGAAGATGCATGTGAAACCGGGAGCAAAGAGCAAGGCCCAGCAAGACATGGAGACCCCCGTCACAGTCAATGGTGTTGTCCAAGACCCTGCTTCAGAACCTGTAGTCACGGTTTACAAAATGTGCATGGTTTGTGGGTTTTTCTTCCCCGACCATGACAGTTTGGCTGAACATAGTAAAGTACACAATCGAGAGGTGGAGCCCGGCAAAGATAAAGACGAGGAGAAAATGGAAGGCACTGCTGAATCTCTTGCCAAACAGGAAACGTTTCTTCACAGTCTAAACCTCACGCCTCGCTCCTCGGGAGAAAGTTTGCAACGTGAGAGATCGTCAAAATGGATTCCCCAGCTGGATCCCTTCAACACGTATCAGGCGTGGCAACTCGCTACAAAGGGCAAGATAGCAGTTGGTCCTAATAATATAAAAGATATTGGCCAGGAAGCCAGCACAGACAATGAGGAATGTGGCTCCGATAAGGAGGAGCTGAATAACATTTGGTCTGAGGGCCAGGAAGACAAAGCTACAAAAGAGGGCCTTGGGAGAGAGCTCCGGTCCCAGCCGCAGACTGTAGCGGAGAACGCAGCGCCGCAGCGGCGGTCTCTGATGCAAAAGAACAAGGACAAAGAAAGGCCAACCACCTGCGAGGAATGTCAGAGAACCTTCAGGACCTACCACCAATTAGTTCTCCACTCCAGGGTCCACAAGCGCGAGAGAGGCGGCGAAGAGAGTCCAACCAACTTTGTTGATGGGAAGTTGTCGAGTGCAGGCTCACTTGAGCACGCAGAGGAAGGCTGTGAGGAGGGCTTCGAGGAAGCAGCAATGGCAGAAAACCTGGGACCAGGTACATTTTTATGGCTCATTACACGCTCGTGCTTCTCTCATACGGTCTTAATTGTGATTTAAGAATTTTTTTTCATACATAGAACTGTTACCAAGTGCACCCTCTGCTGGTAGGAGGGATGATAACACGTTGTGATAATCTTTTTTTTATTAAATTTCTTTTTTGTCCTATTTTCTATGTATTTGTGCCTATTTTCACAGGTGAAGATGGTTTTGATCGCTCAAAAGTCCGATCAAAAGGATGCAGTTACTGTGGCAAATCCTTCCGATCGAGCTATTACCTCACAGTTCATCTGAGGACTCACACAGGTAATGTTCAACACGTTTGGCATGAACGATTCATTTGTAATTATGAGACTGCAGTCACTCGGCTGTATGCAGCAGGCCTAATGCTGTGGCTTATATTTTAAACTATGCTTATACTAAACTGTTTGTTTGTTTCAGGTGAAAAACCGTTCAAGTGTGCTTACTGCGACTACGCTGCGGCCCAGAAGACTTCGCTGAAATATCACCTGGATCGGCGCCACAAGGACAAACCTTACGTGGACATTCCCAGCAGACCCGTGCCTTTAGCGCCCTCTCCCAACGATACAAAACGCGGAAATGACAATGAAAACCCCGCTCCGAATAGATCCAAACTCTGGGTCACTGTGGCCAGACCGTGCACCACCGGAACGCCAGAGGACCGATTTGATAGCGTAGGTAGCAAGCATGGCAAACCACTTGTCCAGACGAATGCGGAGTACGAGAAGTTAATTGCTAACTCCGCCCCCTCCCCGACTGAGGACGTGGTCGTGAAGTGCCCCGTGCCCGTTAACCTGAAGATGGAAAGGGAGGCGATAAAAGACGAGAACTCTGAGGCCCCATTAAATCTGTCCTTAAAAGTGTCTCTCTCCATCCCTGCCGGTGCAGAGCCCAGAAACGCATTAATTCCGATTGGCTGTCCGTTTTGTGCATATAAAACCATGTACCCAGAGGTTCTGACGATACACAAAAAGCTCACTCATAAAGACAAGTCGGACAGTATGAAAAAGAACGGATTCAGCAGTTTAAAACAGAAACGTTTTACCGGCTGCCCCCCTGCGCTCGAAGGGAAAGATGTCCCCCCACTTCCAACGATTGACCGGCGCCACCCTCGTCGGACCAAGTCCCCACCCCCTCAACCCGCAAAGCCACAAGAGAAGACGGCCATCAACCCACCTAATGTGCCACAGCGCTCCCCTGTCCACGCGCCCGTACACGGCGCGGTCCAGGAGACCCAGCGCTGCACAAGTAACGTTGACGCGCACCCCAGTCAGGAGTCGTCCAGGTACACGGAGCTCGTGAGGAAGTCCAGCACGGGCAGCAAGTATGCCACGGAGCGACCAGCACCCCCAGACCGAGTGGGAATCGGGGAGAGGAGTTACCCAACGAGAAGCGGCGTCATTTGGCACTCGGACGCGGCCAGGCTGTGCCTGTCGAGCAGATTCGGGAGCCTCGGCCGGATGGATTTCGGTGAACCCTCCAGCAAGAGATTGAAGTACATGCTACCTCCAGCCAGGGAGGCTGACACCGGGGAGAAGCCTGGCTTTAGAGGACCAGCGGGGAATGTGTCCAGCAGGCTGCTTCTCTCAGGGAGAAGTGTGAAAGCCCCGTCGCAAATGTCGGGTCCGTCGGCAGGTTCTGAGACCTTGGGCTCTTTGAAGACCACGTCTACAGCTATTGGAGGAGGCCTGGACAACGAGTGGAGCATGATGAACCTCCTGCGCTCCTACACACCCAGTGACCTGGCGTCTCTCTATCACAGCACGGCAGCCAACCCCAGTCACGGAGGACTGGCCAACCCCAGAGCAGGTATGCATTAGGTTAGCTGGGTCAGGAGAAGTACATACTCAAACTGGGCTACTTTTTATCTCTGCATATCCTAGCAGTTTGTGGAGTTCACATTAAAGATTTTTTTTCTCTCAGGGGGCAGAACTGTGCTGTACCAACACCTACCCACTCTGCCCAACCTTCAGAGGAGAGACCCCTCGGGCCCTTTCCCTAATCCTCAACGCTATGGGACCACTGACAAAAGTACCTAAAGTGGCATCAAGGTAAAAGGTTGAAATGTGTTTTTTTTTTTTTTTTTTTTTTTTTTTTTTTTTTTTTTTTTTTTACAATACATACTATTAGAGACCCCAACCAGAATATTTCACCTGGTACTTGATATAATTGAAAGTATATAAAAAGTATGTTTTCTCTCTTCTCTCCAGATTTGAACTGTACGGCTCCCTTATTTTGGAGTAGTTCTTAGAAAGGTGTCTAGGCTTTTTTTTTTTTTTTTTTTTTCTTTTATTTTTTTTGGGGGAAATAGAAGAAAATTGTGTTGCATAGACATTTCATGGCTTTAGTGTACATTTGTTTTCTTTTTTTTTTTTTTCTTTCTATTTTGAATGGAAAAAGTGCAGGTTATCTCTCTTGGAAGAGGTTATTCCACTGGTGGGCACTGGAATTTTGTTCCCATTCAACAACAAAAAAAATACAAACTGTTGCTTAATCCATTTATGACCCACACTAATGTTGAGATATCTGCAAGTGTCTGTGACAGAACAGGAAAAGTTGTATGTGGGATAACATAAAATATATCTAATAAGCTTTCAGTACATAAAAATAAAATATATAAAGTAAAAACAAGAAATGTAATGTGTGTGGGGAAAAATTGCTGCTCTGTTCACTTACTGTTTAAGTCCAGGCAGTAATTAAGCACTATTCTATTTTTATTTTATTTTTTTCCTTCTTCCTTTTTCCAAGGCACTGAAGGGTGGGGATATTCTGTTTAATAACTTGATGGCTTTGGCCCAGTGGTCCACAAACGCGCCACGGTTAACCAGTCGTGTGTATGTTGAAGCGGTCTACCTCATGTCGTGTTCTCGACACTGTTCTGTTTGTAAAGCTGCTGCAGCCATCGGGTCAGCTGAGCCTCTCTACCTAGCCGTCTTATTGACTACAGACAAGTTGAGTTGTAGTATAACTCGATTGGAACGAGATTTTCGCGGCATTTTTCAGGCACCACATAAAACGCAATCTCATCCGGTGATAACAGAACAATTACTCGTGAGGCCCTATCGACCTATGGCCCATGATTAACTGTAACGTGGGCTGTGGCGTCGTTTTGATTTGCTTGGCATTTGCACGCTCACTTTTTAAACGGAACAGATTTTGTGGTTATTATTTGTCCTTTTTGAAATCAAATGGCTATCATCTGCTTTAGCGGTGCCTCAAATCCATAAGCTGTAAAATGTACCAAACCTGTAAGAGTTCCGTTTTGCGCATCAAATGGTCACGCTCTATTTGGACTGCACATTTAGCCACTGTTCAGGCTATGCCGAGTCTCGAAAGTGTTATTTTGTTTCAAGTTGTCAGCAGTCAGTCCCGGCTGGTCATCAAGTGGTCTTTTTAGATGTCATATATGACGTGTGTGTAGTTTTTTGGGGGGGGAATACAGAAGCAGCTATGTTTAATGGCTCGATTAATTACACACTGTGAACAAAGTCTCAGGTTAACTCATTTACGAGCTATTTAATCTGTTGTATAATTTAGCATATTTGCCACTTTGAATGGCTTTGGGTTAAGTTATTGCTTTCTTTCTTTCTGACTGGTATTCACATTACATGTGTACTTATGTAAAAATGAAAATATTGTTTGAGATTTGTATGACCCATTTCAATAATAAAAGCGAGTCCAAAAGCTGCGTGTTACTTGTTACTTCAGTGCTCGGCACCTGGCCGCTCACAATCTACACACAACTCAGAACCCAGGTTTAGCTGCATTCGTTTAACTGAAACTGTAATTAGTACAGTTTGATATGACAAACCTGTCTTTAATTTGGACGTCTCCCAGGTACAGGTCACACATACCTGTAGCTGACATGCGTTGAGACACTGCACACAGTTGGCCTCTTTAGAAGACCCCTATACATTAATCGTTAAAGATTAGGACCAAGAGAGGTTTCAGTATTTGATTCATCCATCTTTTTTAGCTTTTTAGTTATACCATTACTCAATACAGAATACCATTTCAGAGTATTACTACTCCAGTATCTTCAGTCCCTAACGAGAAACCATTTAGGCCACGTGTATCCACCTCACATCTCACATGACAACACAAATCCTTTGCACAGAGAATGTTCCAATGATAATTTTGTGGCATGAAAACGTGCTAACAATTTGTATGTATTCACATTAAGACTGAAGAATGTGGCGAATGTTCCCTTTCCCCCCCATCGATGACCCAGATTGACCGCTAGAGGGCAGTATTTACAAAGTCTAGAATAGAGCCTTGTCAGATTTCTGGTTTCAAAGCCTTGTTCAGTTTCAATAGCAGACCTGGGTAGTGCAGTTAGTTATGAGTCTGTATATTGTGGTCAGGTGAGAATTAAGAATTACAGAACTGTAGTGTGTGTGTGTGTGTGTATATATATATATATATATATATAGATAGATAGATAGATATAGCTTTGATACTAAGTAGAAAACCTACACGTTTTGATTTCATGTTTAAAAGTGCACCTCACAGGACAAAAAAATACTGTTGTTTGGTTTGAGACTTACCTTAATAAGTATGCCATGCTTTCTTGTGGCCGCACCCCAAATGGTGATGTCACACAGACAGGTGTTGCCTATCAGCTGTCAAAGGCAACACACCTGGTATGCTTTGTGATTCAGTGACTCTTTAAAAAAAAAAATAAAGCTTCTTGAGAAAAACACGTTTGGTAATTGCTACAAAACACGAGCACTTTCTCCACAAACGGAGAAGACTGACAAAACCTATCATGGGCGCGCATTCTGTAAACAACGCATTGCAAGGGACAATCTTCAGCACATTGAACACTTTTAAACTTTGAATCCCCCCCACCACCCAACCCCCCCCCCCCCCCCCTCCCCCCCCCTTTCTGAGTAGACCACATCTGTTTGCTGTCTGTTCCCCTGGGCCAGCACTGTGTAATCTATTGCATTAGCTCACATTAGTGCATATCGCCCATGGGCCTTGGTAATCACAAACGCAAAATGAGCATTTCACTTAGCATCACCCTCATATTCCCCCACACTATAGCAAACTTAGCGCAAAGGGCATGGCAGAGAACGCAAGTCGACAACAGCTATGACATGCATCCTGTTACTCTTGATCCCCGTGTCCAGAATGCTGCAAGGGCTTTCGTGTCAAAAGTACCTTTTAATAGGCAAAGATACACTGCATTTTCACTCTTGTTTACTTTTTGTTCTCTATGTTTTTCCTCTGTAATTTGGGGGCCCTCGAGAAACGTTAAAATGTGTGCATTTTTGCCAGAAATGTGGCCTGACCTTTACCTACGACTTTATTACTTGCAGACGAACGGCACTGCAGCCCTTCATGTCATCAAGCTGCAGCGCTGGGCTTAAAGAAACCTAAAATCCTTTTTTGAATTGATACAGTAATGTAACAGAAGAAAAAAAAAATAGATTATCAACACTGAGCATCTCTCAAGCAGCAATTTCTGTCTCTACGACTCACAGAAAACAGATTGTATTGATCTAATTAGAACTTTTATCTATTTGCCCACATCTTACATTTTTATTCGACCATCACCATGCCTCGTTGCCAATTAGGCACACACAGCCGGACAAGGAAAAACCTGAGAAAATATCCATGTTTCATACAAATTCACTTGGGATTTTGTTTTCTCAAAACGCTTTGGCATAAAACACCTGAGGTCTTCACAGCTCCTTATCAAGTGCATTTCATCACATTAGCTTTTGTGTGATAAGGATTCACACAGCAGCCATTTTAGCGCACAACTCGATACACAAATGGCATTTTATGCTCGCGTTGCCATCCATTCATCTGTTCAGTGTGTTTGGTTTTAGAAGAGTTTGTGGATACATCATCTGTGACTGTGTTAAGCAATTCCACCCTTTTTCTACCCAGTAGAATGGCTATCAAATCTCCTCCCTCCCTCCCTCCTTGTAAAGTAAACTTGATGTTTGTCTCCTTCCCCCTTAAGTGCTTTCTTCTCTTATTTTCAGTCCTTTCATCACTCATAATTGTTGCCTCCAGATTGTCAACTTGCATGAATTAGCAATTGGGCCAACAAAGCGGATACGGTCAATTGTTGAATATCCTGTCAGAATGTGAGGCAGAAAGTCTGCTCTGGCTGTGATTGCTCATCATCGTCACCCCATTCCTCTGAGGAAGAGGAGCAATGTAATGGTTCCCACAAAAACAGCCCCTGGCCTAAGGAAAGGGATTTGGGTGTCTGGAGACAACGGGGGCCATATGGAGCGGGCTGAGATAGCAAGGCACATGTACAGAATAATGGATGACGTGCCATGTTTCATGTTGCCGAGAAGCCATCAAGAGACTCGGTTTGGGGAAATCAAAAGGCTCACACACAGCAAAAGCGACTGTTGGACCATTTAGCATTTTTTTTGTTTATTTTTATGTTGGGAAAGTGCTGAACATATAGCCTTGAAGGATGTGTTGCTCTACTTTCACTGCCTTTGGTCTGTTAAGGTTATTTGTGAGTAAACACAACACTATTATACACTTATAATATGACGTCACCGAAGACAACTTTAACAGCACAAGAACCTGTTTCTGAAAAGAAGATTTTTTCTTTTTAAGATTAAAGAAACAATGAACTAAAAGACAATATGTGTACAATATGTACAATAGATACAAAGGGCAACTGTTGTATTCTACAAATCTTTTTCTTGCATGAATCGCAATGCCGGTCCACCACTTTGGTCCAGACAGTAATATCTCAACAACTATTGGATGGATTGCCATGAAATTCATGGTCCCCAGAGGATGACGCCTACTGTCTGGTGCACCCCGACTTTACCTTTAGCGTTCACCAGCAGGTTGGCATTTAGTGGTCTTGACTATCGGACAGATTGACATGACATTTGGTTCACTCATTTATGTTCCCCTCCGGATGAATCATAACTATTATAACTGTGGTGATCTTCTGACTTTTTATTTAGCGCCATCATCGGGTAAAAAATGTATGTGTCCCAATACTTTGGTTTATGAGCATGCTCCTTCAAAATGAATGACATTCCCATCAGCCCCAGCTGTACTTTGTGTTTAATGCTAATTAACAATTAGTGTGCTGGGGCGCCCTGCTAGCTCACCTGGTTGAGCGTACACCCCATACAGGCAGGGGCAAATCCAAGATTTTTTAAGCGGGGTGGCCCGGGGGGAACCAATAATCAGTCAGAGGGTGGGGGAATTTTATCAGAATACAGCATAGAATATCTGCTTAGAAATATAGGAAATATTGGATAGGATAGAACAACATATATGTAATAGTCATCACGCAAACATGAATTGGTCATGTGACAAGGGCTGGGAAGATTGGCAGAACAGGCAGCCAAGTGACACTACTCTGACCCAATGGGGGTTAGGGTTAGGGTCAATGGGAATCACAATTGTCAGATTGACAGCACCCTAGCGGGCGGTGCCACCCCGTGGCCCCCTTCTAGCCCACGCCCCTGCAAGCAAGCGGCTCAGTCCTTTCCGCAGTGGGCCCGGGGTTCAACTCCGACCCGCTGCCCTTTGCTGCATGTCGCCCTCTTTCTCTCTCCTCTTTCCTGTCTTCAGCTATCAAAAAAATCCAAAATTAAATGTTAGCATGCAAACACGCTAAACTAAAACAGTGAACATGGTTACCATTTCTGCTAAACATCAGCATGTTAGCATTGTCATTGTGAGCATGTTAGCACGCTGATGTTAGCATTAGCTCCAAGCACCGCTGGGCCTTAGCATAGCCTCACCAAGCCGGTAGCGTGGCTGTAGACCCGTTTCATTGTCAATATGCGGTATTCAGAACAAAGTGGATGTTACAAAAGGTGAAATCCAACTGCTGTTATGGAGATAAAAACCCTTCTGTCCAGAGCTCTTCTGCCAGGAGGGGGGTCGGGGGGGTTGGGTTGCACTGTATACTTAGCCCCCCCCCTCTCCCCCCCTCCTATCTGCTCTACCTGCATGTGGAATAAGCCGAGCACCTCACCTCTGTTTTTCTCCCAGTGTCAGAACTACACTTAAGTGCTGTTTCCGATACCCATGAGTAAGCCCCATAAAAGCTGCCCCATCGCCGCAGCGTTATTGTTTCTTGCGGATGATTGATTGATGGATGAGGGCTGACACTTCAATGAAGCCATTTTCACTGGCATCTCTATCCGATGATGTGCAGCGTATATTTTCCATCCACGCCTCATTGCTCGCCTGTGTCATTCCTGGAACTTCATTTACACCATGTTCCCTGAAGGACCTTTTTTAGCCCCATCTCCCTTTTTCTCTCTCCCTGGCTCCTCTTTTTATCTCCTCTTTTTTTCCGTGCCATAAAATAATGCTATTTCTTGTCGACTCTGGAGGGGCCTGGAATCATTTGCAGGGAATGATAAAACCAAAGGCATGGAGGGGTTATTTACAGGAAGTGTAACAGTGACAGGGTACCACTGTTCTGCCCTTTTCACTGCCAGATGCCACGTCCATGCAGAGACAAGGCAGGGCTATGATATACATTTCAAACTCACTCGACCTACGCCACATGCACACACGATCGTTTACGGTTATTTCCGCGAGCCAAATAGGGACTTCCAGCATTGCAGATTCTACCAACATGTTGTCCAAACCTACCCGAAAAACATGTTAAAGTATATTAGTTCAATGGCGATTGAGGTGCCTTCTCTGAAACAATTGCCTGTTTTTGCTCATATGGGGAGCAGATGGTAAGCAGGCATCAGTGCGGCAGGCTTTCTGGGACGACAGCCATGAGATTCCCCCTCAGGTGCTATTGGAGCCCCCTTAGAAGGGGAGAGTGATTGGTAGGACATGGCACCTCCTAAGCAACTGTTTTTTTTCCTGAGTTTTCCCGTCTTACAGTTCTAATCAACAAGCTACACTGCAGTAAGTATACATGCAATTTCACCCAAGACATACTTGCTTTTTTGCAGCTTAGATCATATTCAAACCTTTATTTAAGACTCGGGGAATCAATTGAGGAAGACCCTCATTTCCAATGATGCCGAGCATGACTATGATATAAAACAAGCAATAACAAACCAGTTAAAATAGAAATACAATCATACAAAACAACAAACAATATCCATTCAAACCGTTGGATGTTGACGGACGCCTACTAAGTAGAGTCCCAAAGCGAACTAAAGTATTCAGTTTAAGGTCATGTTGCAAGAGATTCCATGAGGCTGCTGCGCTGATACTAAAAGCTGTCTTTCCAAGTTCAGTCTTGGAAAATATCGGGAAAACATTATATTTATTAACAATGCTAAGTTATCCATGTTCGTTATCCATTAGATTGTCTATAAGAAATCATCGTTTTGGTCCAAATGAAATAATTTACGTTCTGTCTTTCTGTGCTGCCTGCACTCCATTTAGCAACACTCTAACCCATCTATTAAGCATTTATAAGCAAGTTATATACTATTAATAAATGGCTTATAACGCACTAGTGTAGATGTAAACAGATATAGAAAATCTGTTGGTTGGTAATGTATTTTTCACCATTATAATTCATCCTTAACTGCTGTATAATCAGTTAATGAATGTTTAATCACACAGTAGTTGTAATCATATAGCATCATTTGTAAAAAGGTTTAAACCTGCTTTACAATTTATTTGTACAGGTGTACAAATCACTCAAAGGCAAGTTTAACACTGTTTATAGGCTAGATGTGATTAAAAGTAAATGATATGTGTGATTACACTATGTTATAGTGTGTTCACACGGAATCTGCGGATGCAGAATTGCAGATTTTCCACAGTAAAAAAATAATTGAAATTAAACTCAGAATGTTTACACATCTCCACCACAAGCAGAAAAATTGTCCTAGCTAAATTACACAGATTTTCATTCTGGATCATCACTGAAAACTGTGCAGATGCCATTTGGGCCTTATCAAACATTCATTAACTGTTTATCAGACAGCGATGAAGGCCTCATAGAATGAGTTATAGCCAAGAACAAATACATTAAAACACACTTAAAAATGCCCTTGTATTTGTTTACAACTATATTACAGTGTGTAAGAAACCATTTATTCATTGTGTCCATGCTGCCAGTAAATTCTAAATAGGGGGAGTTAATTTACTTTTCAGTGTATAGATGGGACTGCGGATACAAACAGTGTGGGTCCAGATTTGAACAGAGCTGCCTGCAAGTTATATTAAGATGTTAATGTGATATATCTAGCCACCACTTTTATGTGAAACACATTTGGAGCATCTGCCTTTCAGCACCTTGAGATCGAAACATACCTACTAAAGGGGAAATGAGAAGACACAATGCACAGTTGAACACATGATGCATTTACTGTAGTTTGTGTGTGTGTGTGTGTGTGTGTGTTTCTATGTGGGCTTGGCGTACTTGACCTTGGCTGCTACAGGACATTTTGGTTCATCAGGAAAGATGATTGTTTCCTTTAAAAGATATTAAGAGGACTGTGTGTAAAAGAAACTGACATGGCTCCCTGCATCCCTGATGGTTTCCACTCCGTTTCTTTTATAGTCACTCAATCGCTACGGGAATAGTGTCCCACCACAGTATTTATACATTAAGCAAGGTGTCCGTCTGCAGAAACAAGAGAAGGGTTGTGATTGGCCCTAGAGTATAATTTCTCCCGTGTCATCCTTTACCAATAATCTTGATGGGAGATTGACCTCTGCGGTGGTCATCCATAACCACAACCCATACTCCCCTGGATAATATCTGCAGATGGAAGAGCCCCCTTACAGTCCATGCTGGGATCAAAGCAGGGTTATTATAGTAAACTAAAAGGAAAATAAGCAGTGTCAAATATTTTTTTTTAGCTGAAACTGAATAAAAACTAAAGCCTTCAAGAAAATCTAAACTGAAACCATATTGCAAGGTTAAAAACTAATAGGAAGGAAAAAAAACAGGAGACAGCATGTATTTCCGTCAACTCTCGAAACATTGAACCACAAAAACTGAACAGACTTGATTTGAGATGGGTCTATGCCATAATCCCTTCACATCGGACACTAAAGAAGCGCAAATATTAAAAGGTGCCCTGCCAAACAAAACCATTTTTACTTGTATTTTTTTATTTTTTATATGTTAGGTCCATATGTGTTTGTGTTATGTCGTGAATGTGAAAATGAACTGCTACCTCCTCTGTCAGCTCTAGCCACTGAAAAGAAATAAGTGGAGAAATCCGGCCAATTACAAAAGCTGGTCAGTCTGACGTTGTGTTGCCTGAGCTCATTACTATTCATGAGCTCGTCCAGTTGCGCTGGGTAAAGGATGCTGATAGCCAGGCTCTCATTTGCTAGCTGTTAGCCAATCAGAGTCAAGCAGCTTAGCTCGTTGAATATTAATGAGAACTGGCACAAATCGAGCTGAGTCTTCCTGCAGGCTTTCTATAACACGCTAGAATGCCTTGAAACAAGGTAACCAAGGCATTTTTTCCATGGTAGAACTTCAGACATTACCACACAGTAATTAAATACGTCTGGCAGGGCACCTTTAAACATTAAACATTATGGCTATTCTCCAACCATGTATTTTATTTTGTATGTATATGTCCATATTTCTGAGACAAACAAAACTAAAGCTTAATATATAAAAAGTAAAACCTTTTTCACTTTTTCCAAAAGTGAAAAAATAAAATGAAATACAAACTAATTGAAAATTCGAAACAATTGGAACCTTGGATCAGAGTGGAACCACATATACAGTATGTGGTTGTGGAAGGGTCACCACTCCAGGAAACCCTTCCACCAAATGCCTGGGGAACGTTCAGCCCCGAACAAAACGTAGCAAAATGTGGATTTAAACTGAAATGGGGGTTTACACACACACACACACACACACACACACACACACACACACACACACACACACACACACACACACACACACACACACACACACACACACACACACACACACATCACTGCAGATTGGGTATCACCTCTGACACAACCACCAAACGAGAGAAAACATACCTCAAAGCCCGTTGCACACCATTCTGAGGAAACATGTCGGTTAACTGTAGCAAAACGGTGCACACTGCTTTGAGATTGAACGTGCCCCTGGTGAGAAAAAAGAAGACAAACAGTGACCCTTTCAAAAAAGAAAAAATTAAAAAAGTAAGACGGTGGGATGCTCCGGCCTGAGTTGTCCTTTTAAATGCATCCCTTAAAGCCATTATCTGATTGCAGTACATTTACATTTGATCACTTTGTTATTCTGTGTGGTGGCGTAATGCAAAAAAAAACAAAGGAGGAGCGAGGAAGTTACACATCCATTCCACAAAGCAATAGCCCTGCTCTTCTAATGCAATGTGACACTGAATACTACACACAGAGAAACAAGTAACCTCAAATTGGGTTATTCTTCCTACCTGCCAGTAATCCAGTTGATAAGCACTATACATGTAGATTTCTGGGGAGCAGAGAAATCAGATTACCCAGAGCTGAACTGGGATTTTCAGTCTAAATTGGCTGTTGTTCCTCAGGTCTCTTATTCTATCAGGATGAATGAGGGGAAATAAATGATTTGACTTTGCACCAGATAAATTGTTTGCACAGGAGCACACATAAATAAAACACTGCTAGGCACCACATATATACATTTCTCGCTAAAATACAAGTTGGAAACCTACAAAATGGTTGGATGATTCATGTAAAGTTGTCTCTGCGATATTTAGGGAGATGAACTAATTGAGAGGCAACAATTCTGCCGCGTTTCTTCACCCGTCATCCAAACACAGGTGAGACTTCTCAACTTGTAACTTTTGTGATTTGCAAAGGGCAAGCAGCTAAGCATCAAATGTAATAAACTGGAACTGTTGAGACCTTTATTGTGAAAAGCCTGTCTTAAATGAGCATCAGAAACTAAACCTGGATTAATCGGTTTCATAAAGCCAACCCAGAACCCAGAGCTGACGGATCCGACTAATTCAAGATCTCCCAAGATCAAGAGTCAGGTTAGTGGTAGTCTATATCCTTGACATTCCACTTCCAGGATTGCTCCATTGCTGCTGGAAAGTCCGCCGGATTTCACTCATTTAGGTCGGATATCCGTCACCTTCTGCTTTCTTTGAGTTGGCATTTTAGACTCCGGTGGATTTATGAGGACTATTGTTGACTGCTCCTCAGATCTCTGCAGGGTAAATCCAGACATCTAGCTAGACTATCTGTCCAATCTGAGTTTTCTGTTGCACGACTAAAACAACTTTTGAACGTACGTTCCACCAAAACAAGTTCCTTCCGAGCCTATTTAGCAGCGGCGCTGCGGCTTTTCTCCGGTGCTTAGCATCACCCAAGACGATTGTGATTGTTTTAAAGAAATGCCAATAAACCAGATCACGTTTTCCTCCCATCCCCGAATGCTATGTAGAGTAGCCAGATCCTTCTCCAGCGCACTTAGGAGGAGGGTCTGGCAAAGCCAGACTAGGTTAGTGGCTATATGGAACTTTTGAGCTAAATGCTAACATTAGCATTGCAGAATGCTCACAATGACAATGATATCATGTTGATGTTTAACAGGTCTAATGTTTTACTCATAGACTGTATAACAGTCTATGGTTTTACTAGGTTCACTGTCTTATTTTAGCGTGTTAGCATGCTTACAAAAACACAGCTGAGGATGATGGGAATTTATTGGTTTTGCAGGTATTTGGTCATAAACCAAGTATTGGAAAAACAAATTAATTCACACTGCTCTCCTAGCATCATTTGTGGCTACAGTAGGCAGCTGTTTTCAGCAAAAAGACAATGTTAGCAACTACAGTAGTTGGTGAACATAAAGGAGCATTTAGCAGCTAAAGAGCCAAAAAAACAACAACTCTCCCTTAGTAGAGACCAAAAACAGAGGTAAAAGAAAGAGAATGTTGGACTCAAAATAAATGCGGATGTTACTCGGTGTCTGCAGAACGCACAAATAAGCACGTTTGCTAACAATTTTACCGTATCAACTTGGTGATCAGTCAGTGTTGTGTTCACAGCTTGTTTATGCTGTTTACACTTTCTGAATATTGCAGATCTACTTACTCCTATATACCAAAATATATGAGGACAGATTTTAAGTACAACATAAGGGCAGACCATGTCAAAATGTGATACATTTGACATGTACTGCAACTTGGCTCATGTTCACAATGCAACAGTTGAGGAACACTCGGCTTGGAAACGTACTGGAATCCGTTAGATTGATTGTAGTTTGGATCACCAGAAGTACATTTCCAATTTAATATTGTATGTGTTGTATTCTTCTGCGGGGTGCAAATGTTCCACCTAAGCAAGTTCCTTCCCAAGACTATTTAGCAGAGCCACCGTCGCTGCGTCCAGGAACTTAGCGCCCCGCAAGACGATTGTGATTGGTTTAAAGAAATGCAAACAACCGCAGTGCTGTGGAGATGGGTCTGGCAATGCAGAGACTAGATTGATTGTAATACTGGTGAAGACTGCGGTGAAGCTAAGCCTGAAAACATAGCTGACCAGAACCAGGCTGGTCTGCAAACTGAGGTCAGACTTAATGGAAGAGATTTCCTTCAAACTAAACCTGAATTACTGAAGTGAGCATGGCTTATGTGGTAATATTGCTCTATGACAAAGGCTATCATTCATATTTATCTTCAATTAGTTAAGACCACAACCAAAACTGTTTACAAAGTCTGCACTGTATTTTTTAAGGGAAAAGGCACCTAAAACTTGGCTCAAAATGACTAGAGATTAAATTCAAACCTTTGTTTTTTTTGTCAGTAATTGTGCATTTGATGCTTTGAGAACACCGCACAGCTAGAACATATCAGAATTCAAGCATGTACGTGGCTTTTGCATCAGTGCATGTGTGACTTGCATGCAACATCTCAGCATGATTCATGTCCTGAATGGCATTTTCTTGCATTGCAAATAGCTAGAGTCGCAGCCTCTCCTCTCCTATTTTTGTATTGTCTAACATGACACATGAATCCCCGGTGGCCCTGGAAATCAGACAGCCCCGGTGCAACACTAATATCCTCCCAGTATCCAAACATTTCCTTTAAAAGTAACTGGCACACTGGGGCCCATAAATTACAGCTGAACGCTGCTCAAGATGTCTGGCTTCCAATAAGACCGTACCCAGAGCAATAAACTTTGACATTGCTGCTTGAAAAATGCCTGCCCTTTTTCATTGTCAAGTGTTACAAATTGACGAAATGAGTTCATCGATGTTCTCTGGTCATTATCTCTCCAGTGGCACTTTGTTTTACAGACAGTGGGAAAAGGGACAGTGCAGATTAGAGGCTCATGCACAGTTTATCAAACAAAATCTAATATCATCCATAAGAGAGGAATCTGGAAATCAATACTTCATTACCAAATTGTTAGTGGGGATGAAGAGTAATTGTGTGAGTTCAGAGATGTGTCTCGGCGGCCGGGGCATAGGAAGTTCAATGTCACCCGGGAAGTGATAAGTAAAGGCACTGATGGGAAGAAACATTTCTGTAATGGGTGGTGGAGGGTGCGGGGAGGGGGGGGGTGGGTGCTGGAGGAGGCCAGTGGCCTGAGCCCAGAGCAGACAATAGACACTGGTTTGCCATTGATTGGCTCAGCTATAAAGATGGAATGGTTTAAAGAGCCAGAGAGAGAAAGAGTGGGAGACAGAACGAGAGAGAGAGAGGGGGGAAAGGGGGGTGGAGGGGGGGGGGGGGGGAGAGTTAGAGTGAGCACCACCTTCTGAATTTACCCTTGTCTTGTCACCAGTTTTTCTCCATCGCGTAAAAGTCTTCTTCTGTGGTCACTCCGATCAATCGTCCGCTACATTTGCATCCTGACAGAGATAAGTGCAACGATAATACAGTCCTTCCTGCAGAAATGGAAGGCCGCTTGATGACACGGCCATTACCGTTCGGCTGTAGGTTTGTCTTTGGAATGGCTTTGTGTTAATGAACGTTAATAAATAACTCGTCGTCGCTGCATATTCTGTCATGTTTGCGGTACTGTGCATCCAGCTCTCTGTTAGGCGTGTGATCTTAGCACCTCTGCTGTTCACGCTGTGTGGGAGGTCACAGCCCGCCACAGCCCGCCACAGCCCGCCACAGCCTCATCCCTCTAAAAGTCCCTCTGACCTGTTCCCCTGCCTCACCATGTTCAGCCATGCAAAGCAGAGTGCCTTCATTTTGAACATTCATAAGCCCGACCTGCAGCTCGTATTCAGAGCCAGTGGGAGCTCCGAGTGCATCCTGATGTAAAATTGGCCACTACATTTTGGTGAAAAGTGAAGCACGGGTAGAGAAAGGGTTGTACTCCGCTAAACCAAATGTGGTTATACATTTTGTGATTTTACTTTCTTTTGGAGCCGCTTTTGGGATTTCTTTTCTTTGTTCTTTGATAAAGTGGGACATTTAACAGAACCAATTAGGCCTTGAACGAATGATTACTATGTTTAACTGATCCGTCGGTTATTTTTCTGATTAATTGAGTCATTGTTTAGCCTATAAAATGGCCCATAATAATTCCCATCACAACTTGCAAGAGCCCAAGGTGACATATTAAAAAATGTCATCTTTACTAATGTGTTTCATGTACACACAAAATCTCTCACGCTTGTGTTCGACCACAGATCAGATCGAACCAAAAACCAATTAAAAAAAACCATTGACCCCCAAAACGAGGGAACTGGAAGTGAAAAAAGTGGCAACTAATTTCCAGGGATCTACTGCGAGAGTGAACTAAAGAAGTAAAGTTGTGGGCCGGAAAAAAAACAACAAAAAAAACAATGAGCTTGAAAGATGTTGTAACTTTCTGTAATACTGAAGGGAAGCGCAGTGTCCGTGGTTATTCTTTGTGGGTTCGTCCCTACAAGCTACTTCTTTCACATACACACTTGGCCATTTAATCCAATGGACCTTTTTCACAGCAGACATTTTGACTTGTCACAGTAGGAAAAGCACAGCTGAAATTGATAACCTTAACGATGGCTCAGTTCCATAAAGTGTCCCAGTAAGCTATTTCAGTGAGTCAGCATGCCCAATACCAGGGCCTCTCCTAAGTGGAATGCAGCCATCATTAATGGTTTTGAACACACCTGTGCTTTTCCTACTATGACATGTCAACATGTCTGCCTGTGAAAAAGGTCTATTGATTATAGCAACTTTAAAATTTTCAGCCCACCAAAAAAAAAAGAAAGGATGATAAGGGAGCGAAAACTCCATATTTCGAAGAGTACAGTATATTATTACACCTTTCGTTTGAGGTTAGAGTAAATATCCACCACTGCGTTGGATAGAGATGGAGTGTTTTTCTAATTAAGAAAACGCCACCTCGCTTACACATCAAAAACTAGCGGCGGGAGTGGAAGCTGCTAGAATCCACGTACTCTTATTTCACAACATGTTTGAATGTTCAGCAAGTATACTGTTCCATTTAAAAAAAGAGCCTTTCCCTGTTGTTGACAGAGATAAACATTGGTTGTTTTTTTATCGCGGGGCTTTGACGTCGGTGAAGTGAAGCTGACAGTCCAGTAACAGGGGCCGTTTGCTAATGATTTTTGAGCAGCCCCCAACTGAGTCCTAAATGTCTGCAATATCCATAAACAACTCTATACTGTCCAATTAGGCAGACAGAGATGTACTGGGCTGTCAGACAGATTTGCATGGCTAAGCACCTGAGATCCAGAGGATGATGAGGGGGATGGTTCACCGGCCAGGGAGAGAACGTGCACAATGGATGACTTTCATTACAGCATTACCGCTTTACGTACACACTCGTCCAATTACTGCCTGGATTAATTGATCATCGTACCTTTTCTCTCCCCGGCACCTCGCGCTGCTGCTGGGTTTTTTTTCCTCCCCTTTTCTGTACCAACTAAACGACCCGCTGCTTTCATTCCTTCTGCTCTATAGCTCCTGTCCCAGGTTTACAGCCAGAGCTCTTCATAAAAAGTCTGAGGGGACATTTTGAGAAGGGAGGGAGGAAGGGTCGGTTTGTTAGAGGAAAACCGTCACCGGCCACCACTGCGAGGACGGCCATTTGCAGGATCGCATACATTGGGAATAATTAGAATTTATGCGTGCCCGTCAATCGCGCCTCTATCCTCTTCTCTGCTGTAGACCCATCAGTGGTCAGAAGGGTCCACCGGAGCATGACTCATCCCTGAGTGCGTTTGATCAGAATGAATTATGCCCCTTAGATTCATTATGGCACTTTATTTCTCCTCTCTGTCCTCCTCCCTTGTCCGTTCAGCACCGGGGAATGAAGTGTACAAGACAGGGTACATATTTTATGGTATGCATGCTGTCATGCACGCACAGTTATGGATAAGAGGTAGGCAGCGGTGGTTTAGCATAGCTACCTAATAACGTTTTTTTTATAAGAGACCATGCAGAGTGTATGAGAGAAAACAGCCACACAATAGAAATATTTCCCAAAAAATTGTGACTTCAGCGTATGCAGGCCTGAAACCCTATACGTCAAGGGAGAGATTTTTTTTGTCGGAGCCATCTTGCAGATAATTTGAAATAAAGCACAACCGGAAAAACGTGGCATCGTGAAAGCACTTTAATATGACAAAAAAAAATCGAATGGAACTCACGCTGTTTAGTGTACAGGACTATGACAAGTGCTAATGGGATCATTTAAGATCATTTAAAATACACTAGTCAGTCAATAATAACGAGTCTCGGCTTTCTGTTCATTAATTACCGCTAATTATGCCAACAGCTAGCCTTGTCGGGCCGTGCATTTGGTTGTCTCCGAGTTGTGAACATCAGGTCTGAACGAGAGGATGTCCCATTTCCCTTCTGGATGATAATGCATGGCGACGGGTAAGACGAACAGATATCACTGTGGTAGAAACACACAGCTCTTATGTTTCCATTCTTTTATTTTGGAAGAGAAAGGTGTTGTTCTTCCACCCATGCTCTGCAACCTTGTTTTGAAGTAGCAAGAAGTATCCAGAGATTTGAAACGGCTAACAATAATTTCTTTTGAAAATGTAAAATATGTCCGTTTTCTAAATACAGCTCATACAGTGGGATTTCATGAGCATTATTTCACAACATCATTTAGAGAGAGCAGATTGCATCAACTCATTTCTGCATTTTTAATTGTGGCGCCATTCCCCTCCAGGGGGAAGAGCCCGGTCTAACAGAAAGGTTAGTAATCTGTGATGCAAACAAGCTGCTAGATTTCTGATCATGTCAAGTCCTTCTCTGTTAGCGTTTCCAGCCTGCTTAATAATGCAGTTACCTATCCTCGTTCATTCATGCATGCTAACATTACCTATCCAGATTTGAAGAAAAAGAAAAAAATGAAAAAAAAGCTGATATCTGAAATAATTACTACTTCCAAGTGGTCAATCTTTCTTTCTATTTTTCACTGTTGTTTTCAGCCTGTGTTCAGCGCTCCATCAGTAATCAAGGGTTAATTTCACACCTCAGTGGATTGCCTGGCTTAATCTCTATTCAGTGTAATTAAATCTGTCCACTAAAGTGAGCTCTTTTCCTCTTTGTTCTCTCCCTTCTCCCACTCGTTTTTTTTTTTTTTTTTTTTTGTTTTTTACACCCATCACATCTCATCTTCTGAACTACGGGCCATCCTGCCTCGTTTGACAGGCAGAATCTATCCCTAAAATTAAAACATTCCTGACGGAGATTGTAAGGGGCTAAGAAAGGAGGGAGAGAGGGAGGGAGGGAGAGAGGGAGGGAGGGAGGGAGGGAGGGAGTTTGTTGAGCTTGGTGGGAGAGGAAAAGGAAAGGGAAGCTGACACATCCAGCGTCTATTTTACTTTCTTTTTTTCATTCAGCTGAATGGAATGTGAAGATCTGACCTTGTCAATCAGGCCTCTTGACAAGTTTAATCACGGTGTGCCCTCTGCAAAATCATGGCTAAATAGGAATGCAAATAATAGAGCGCTGGGGCCTCTTATAAATGGTAATCAAGAGGACTAATCAACTGACAGGTCCACAGATCTGGCTTGCACAAGGAGTCACTCAAACTTCTTATTTTTTTTCTCATTATAAACGCTCACAGTACTTTTTAGCAACGTTAATAAGAGGAAAAATTAATAACATTAACATCTCCATGTGTCCTATTCTTGTTTTTCAGTGGCATGCATCTATGCAACACTTTATTTACGCCTGGATTTTATGTCCCTGACACATATTTATCTTTGTATGAGACAAAAGGTTATATTTAAGCCGTGTAAAGGGTATTTTTCTTTTCAAGTTAGACCAGCCAGCGGTTTCTGAACAATGTAAATGAGTCTTGCCAATCCACTCCTCTGTGATCTGCCACAAAAGTCAAGGGCTCCATGAAGACTTTGAAATGTTGATTCGGCTGAGTGTGGTGACTTCCCTTTGCACCTTTAAAAAATACAACTGATCTAACTTTTATGTGCGCTTGGAAGTTGTGAAGGTTGCCTCTCTGTCTCTCTCCCCAATTGTCAAAGATGTCAAAGCTAAAATATGAAATTCCGTCTTGCCACGACGGCATCAAAAGTCAGAGCTTTTTATTATTTTATTTTTTTGGGTCCATAAGATCAGGGAGACAAATCCCAATACTTTGCCACAAGTCTATTGGGCTGAATCCATCACATCTAACATCCAACAAATCAAGCAATCACTTCAAATGTTAAACATGTTGAATTGGGATCCAAATCCAGAGATATTCTTTGTGAAACACTGCAGTTGCTTTATGTTTCTAAATCTATAATTTCATTTCTTTAGAGAACCTTACATTCGGAAGGGGTAAATTGGATTTGCCTCGCCATAATTATACATGATTTCAGATGGTTTGGTTTGTCACTGGGAATAAAAGGGGTTATATGGCACGTCGGCTGGATCTAACATTTTAAAGACTTACACTTCTCCGCTCGCTAATGATGGTTTACAGGCCAATTCTCTGGGGGCAGTCTGAGTGCTTCCAAGATATCACATCTTCACAGGCAATCCACATAACTTAATCTGGCAATGCCAAAGGGAGGGTTTAGAGACAAGCCAAAAGCGTGAGTAAGAGATGTGTCAGAAAACAGCACCATATATAAATCTGTGCAAACAAAACATTACAAATCCCAATCCTCTTTCACCTTCTCTCTCCTGCTTTGGCTCATTTCTCTAAATTGCAACATTTAAACACTAATGGGAATTTGTGCGGCTGTACTGTGAACGCCTTTGATTTCTTCTTACATTCAAATATATATCCACTGAAACACATCCATCAGTCGCACCTGCTCATCATATAACATGAATAAAATTAAAATTAAAAAAAATCCCGTCACTGACATCCACACTGTGTTGGATTATAGTTCAGAACCATCCGGCCGCCTACATTACCTGCAGAGGAAGATCAACATCCAAACAATGGAGCAGCCAAGACCAGACATCATTAGGCTTCTTAACACCTCACAAGACACAGACAGACTGACATCCACCCAATTTGGCCATGAGCTGAGGTAGCTACTAGTAGTCTGCAACCTCACTATGGACTAATGATGGTCTAAGCCTGTCTTGGCCCCTCACAGGCCCCTTTGATCAGGTACAGTCGAAATCCAGTGTGACGTGAAGATGACTATACATTCAGCGGTGTTTACCCGCTTAAATCCCATCGGCTGTTTGGCAGATGATCAACAGAAGTGTTATTTAAACTGATGCAGAATACAGTAGCTGTCACCTGTCACTCTATCCATGCCGGACTACAATTAAGAGAGTGAGAGAGGGTCGGAAAAGAGCAACACATATGTCTGTAAACAAAGATTTGTGCTGAATATTCCACTGAAGAAACATCATAAAAACAATACAAAGGGTGCTACCACCAGGCTAATTGCACAGCTATTGTATGCATTTGGATTACAGAACGAATAGCAGACCATCTCCTCAGGACTGCAGGTGGCTGGATGGATGATATGAAGGCAACCATAGGGAGGAATGATGCTCAGTATTTATAGCATCCAGATAACACTAGCTTGGAAATTGACAGGCCCACCTAATGATGCTCCTCAAAGTGGCATGGATGCAGACGAGTGGACCTCTTCAAATGGGAGGCCAATCCCTGCTGACACAGGGGATAATAGCCCAGCATTGAGCCTATTGTCTGGGCACCCCACACCATGGCATTTGGAACTGAGCTGCCCCTGTTCCTGTGGACAAATGATCCACACTCTGCCAGCGAATGTCAGCCATCACATCTCTCAGTCAGTCTCTTCACATGAGAGATGATGGCAGAGGCCACCTTCTCTTAACCCTATTAATTTATGAATAATTAGCCCTGCAGTAACACACAGGATGGATCTACTCTATCTATTTATCTATCTATCTAGCTATTTATCTACCTACCTACCTACCTACCTATCTATCCAACACATTCTCATGAATGGGTTCGTATGATATTGTACAAAAAATTACACACAGGGGATATCTACAGTATCTCTATCTATCTATCTGAACAGGTTTGTATGATATCATTCGAAAATGTATGCACAACAATTCGAATGATATCTTATGGAAATCACGAGTCACGTAAAGATTGGTCACATGACAGTTTAAATTATAGATATAAAACATACTGTATATATCTATGGCTCAAATTTAGCTGACAAAATGTTACTGTGAGCCGGGTACGGCACCATGAGGTGCCAGGTTGTTTCAGCGGCAATTACAGTTGAGGTTAGCCAACAAAAAGTGATCATCATGCGACGTCGAGTTAAGTTTAGGCAACAAAACGACCAGTTAAGATTAGAAAAAAGATTGTGGTTCGGATTAAAACCCCGGCCCTTAAGTAGAACAAGAACAAGAACAGACGTTTTCCCCGGGAGTCCACTCCCCAACTTGAAAGCCCTCCTTATCTGGGGTGTAACACAAAGCTACAATCTGTATTTGTTTATTTCACAGAACTATGAATCTGTATTCGGATCCATCCCGGAAATTGTTAGAAATCATCTTGACTGCTTATAATATTCTGTGTTCATACAGTTTGGCTGCTCAGAAATTAACAAAAAAGCATGATATTGTATCCATGTTCATCAAGTCTTAACGGAGCCAAAATAAAAAGCTGTGTAAATACACGCGATATAATTGGGCAATACTTCAGGATTTTGTTCTTTTAAAAAGAGTGATGCCCCGGCAGCTTAGACACCATCCATAAACCACAATATCCTCTTATCTCTTCTGTCTGTAATAAAGGCATAACAACTGACTAATATTGTGTATAGATTATACAAATAGATGTTTATATAGAACTAATTTGCAACAGGAAATACGTTTCGGAGGAAACACAATGCCGCTCATATTACATTTTTCATCAATGTAATGTGGAAATTTTGTTGATTACCGTATCTGGAAATATGCAAAATGTTGATTCTGAACGTGTTCACGAAATGTTCACTCACAACATATTTCATTTGTCTTGGTATCCGATCATGCAACACAATATCAGCTCGTAGCAACTAAGCAAACCTCGTTACATCTAGTCTCTCACACGTTGAAGTCAGGATAAGATGGTGGTCAACACTAGCCTGACAAGCCAGACCCACATCAAGATGTTGGGCCTGGGAACTCACCATTGGCAGGGCTCAATCCGAGGGGCGGGCTAAACGGTTGGTGGTCAAATTCCCTCAGCCAACCAGAGCAACGCTAGTTGATAGATTAAACTTTTGCCGTATCTGGTCGGTAAAACTCTGAACACATCTTCCTTTTTGAAGAATGACTTCAGTGCCGTTCTTTGTTCTTTTCTCAAAGAAAAGCTGAACTCCAAGTCTTCCAGCGTCGCGGCCAAAGCTGATTCGAAAGAGTGCTGTTCGCCTTTGTTTTCAAGTAGCAGGGAATTCACGCGGAACCGTCGCAATTTGGCCATCCTTATGTTAAGCCCCCCACCGACTCTATACACGATGTGATTGGCCTGACTAGAGTTTGGTTTTTTCCAGCTCGCAAGCCAACAGAGAGTTGCTAGACTGACCCTGGCTGCAAATTACATTTGCTGCCGCTAGGGTGCGTCTAGATTTCTAGGCTAGGTCAGCACTCACTTGAGGCATAAGCCTTCACTGTAGACATAATGGGCCCTATCTTGCACCCGGCGCAGCAAATTAGTAAAATGTGCCTAGGCTAGTGCACAGCACACAATGCTTGTTACACACACAGGGAAGCGCAGCAGCACACAAACATGCAAAAGATTACAAATACAAATATTACGGTGCAAATCCGCCATCATAATAGCAATGCGCCAAGGTCCAAACGTGCCTTGCTTTTAAAGGGAATGGGAGATGACACTGTGATTGTTTTTTTGCATGTTACGCCACACACCTATGAATTAATGAAGACACTAAGTACAATCCTTTTGAACCATGTGCCACGGACCCTTTTATCCGTCTTCAAACTAGGAAAAGTGGATTTGGACACGCCCTAAACGCACCTGCGCCAGGCGCTTCACGCCATGCGCTTACATCGTTAAAAAAAGGGCCCAATATGTTTAGTAGCAATAGTGCTTTTGTTGCCTAAGACACGGGTCTTACATTAGGGCCTGACCCCTGGTTTTCAGCACCAAAGTCCTTTTTAAAAGCATTTTGTACGCCTGCCATCCACCCCGAGACAGCGCTTTACGACTTCTGTGAGGCACAAAACTGCACTTCCTTCACACAAATGTTTTTTGTGCCTGTAAACATAATCCAGACATCAATTACATTTGCGTACAACAACGCAATCTGGAAAACAAATAGAAACTACATGAAAAAAAGAAAGAGATCGCCACTGCATAAAACCTGAAATTATGCATGCACTTTTGAGACGGTCCCTTACTTCAGTTCATAGTTTTTCTACTGTCGAGTCACCAAAGCAAAGTGGCTTCATATGGGATCATGAGGTAAAAATAACAGCTGTGAAACATCAGTCAAGCTTCATCCTGCACTGCCCAGCAAAGCTAGTGAAAACTGATGAAAAGTCATTAAATATGAACCGCGCTAAATGTCTAATTATCTAAATTAAATCTATCTTCACCCTATCTATCTATCTATCTATCTATCTATCTATCTATCTATCTATCTATCTATCTATCTATCTATCCCTATGTCTGTGTGTCTGTCTGTCTGTCTATCTATCTAACTAACTAACCCTGGATCTGTGTTATAATTGCGAGTAAACAGAAGAAACTCTCTCCGGTCATTATGAAGCCGCCCACAGCTGCCACTGGGACCTCCATTAAGCCCAGTGTTCCTGAGATGCTCTGGTCTTATCTGATTCATCAACAAGACGTTGGCTGGCATGATTTATCTATGCCACTTACTTGTTTTCATTTTGCCTGGGGGCTGCTGCCAGCATCAGGGGCTTCTTTTTACAATGTGACAGCTCCATCTCAAGAGAAAAGACTCCCCATGCAAAAACAGTGCATCAAAACAAATAAGGCCCAAGCCACTTAAGAGAAGTGGCTGCGTTCAGGACCCATTTTCACTACATGTCAACCAAATGATGCAACGGCACGCTCAAATCTGCATTACTTCTGTGCTTATGCCTTTTGTCTGGAAATCTCATGTAGGGGCCTAAAAATAGGGTTTCAATACAAACATATTATATTATGCATTTGTTGTTGCCTTTTCATTTAGAGTACAAACTTGACCCCAAAATCATGCATAATGATTTTTTTTATTTTCTTTTAAATTGATTATCTGTGTTTGTGTTCTCTGCAGGCTTCCATTTACCCATCTTCTTTGAGAAAATTCTCTACCTCCCAGTTTACGTCTCCTTTCCTCATCTCTGCTCCCCAAATCTACAGGCAAACGGGACACTCTTGTACATTAAATAAGAACTGTCACCCTGGGCAACTTGCAGCAATAAAGCATTTATTCTGCCTCACATTTCCTGGCACTTAGAATTATTTCCTTCATGCCTGATAACCAAATTACAATATGGCAGGTCTCCCCGGAGCCACAGGATTGTTAGTGCCAGCTCACAACATACTTTCAACTGATGTGGCATTTCATGTACAGCTGCCAATCAAAAGGCAGCAGAAGGGAGAGATGTAAATGAGGGCGGGCCCGACGGTGTTCAATTACCGCTCTGAGCTCTGCATAATCCCCCTTCCCACTGACTGACTGACTGACAGCTCCACATTCCTCCTCATCCCCAGCTTTCTCCCCTAATTTCACTACCTAGGTTTCGCCTCATACTGCGACATGGAGTCAGGCATTGGAGGGAATTTCTGTCATTTCCATTTAGAATAGCGCAAATGTATTATCTGAGATCTGAAGGACTGTAAAGGAAAGGCATGTGTATTCAGAAAGTAAATTATTGCTTACAACATATTCCTTACAATGTTGTGGCCCAAAGCTCAAAGCTAAACAAAAGTCTCCTATAGGCTATGGCAGTGTCTTTGCCTCTGTTGAATATAATTCTCCCTCTTTCCCATTTTAAAAGAATGGGAATTTCAACAGCTGAGTGGGCTGAGATACTCTTAGCTGCCTACTCAGCATCAACCTTTGGTAAATACTCAGATTAAGAAGATCCATGAATAGTGCTATCTTTTGCTCTTTTTGTCATAAAGACGCCTTTAGATTCCTCTTAATCCCCGTGTTAAAGGTACGCCAGCCCAGTGGCTTAAGCAATGTTCTGCTTGTGACTGAGAAATGATGCCATTAGACCTGCAGGATTCACAGAATGCTATGTTTTGTGCGGGAGTGTTTTAATACCACAATGCATCACGGCGCATAATTCAATACAGCTCGCCTGGCTTCATTTCATTTTAAAATATCAAATTGTTTCTCTCCACAGTCACCTGATTTTGTCCGCCGTCGTCATCGTCATTTTCCTCTCTCGTCTGTCTAAAACTGGCACTTTTGTTGCATTCCAAGAGGTTGATAAATCAATCCATCAAAAAATTTCTTTGCGGTGAAACTCAATCAAGAAAGGTCATGTCGG
Source organism: Perca flavescens (assembly GCF_004354835.1). Classification (NCBI taxonomy): domain Eukaryota; kingdom Metazoa; phylum Chordata; class Actinopteri; order Perciformes; family Percidae; genus Perca; species Perca flavescens. Next base: position 6,637,029 of record NC_041337.1, read on the forward strand.
CGGGAAAAGAACAGATTAAATTAGCATTGAATTAGACATGGAAAGTGAGCTCTGTCAAAACCATCACTGTGCTCAGCACAATTAGAATATGTTAATTATGCATTTCATTAAGGGGCCTCAGCGCTCTTTGAATGTGAGATGAAATGTCACTGGTGTAGGCAGCCGAAAAATGGAAGATTGCCAGGCACAACTTTCTTTGTGCAATGTGTGACACCTTCATTAACATCAGGGATTGCTAGTCTGATTAGACTTTTTGTATTAGTTTAAGCCTTTAGGCTTTCAAATGCTATGGCTTTTTCTCTCTCCGTTTTGATGTGGCAGCTAAGACCCTTCTCCATTCCCAAGCAGATATTGTCTATGGTTCAATTCTTTGTTGAAATTCTCAGACATAATGCCACGACATTGGACGTAACATCTCATTGTCTTTGTGCAGATGACGCCATTTACCATGTCTTTGTTTCACATAATCTTGGGTCACTTTCAGCAATGCGGGACTATGAAGAGCCAAATTCCCACACTGTGTGCTCATATGGAGGACATTCAGGTCAACTGTGGATACTTATAGTTTTCAGTTTTAGCTTTAGGACATACTAATTCTCATTGTGATCCACCTAGGATACAAAAAAAGAGATAAGATTAGAACTGCTTGTTAATGAAAAATAATCATAATCACAATGTTGTCATGTAATGTAATCATAATGTTGCATTTGTTGAGCATGAAAAGGGTGAAACAGTGAAAACACATTGAACTGTGAATTTTTTCCCGTTTGAACACCAGACAAAATAAGCTAAATGTAACTGTTTTTCTGGATTACATTGTTTTTGTGAGACAAAATTGTGATCAAAATTTGATTAATTGCACCGCCCTAGATAGAGAGAGATTGATAGATAGATAGATAGATAGATAGATAGATAGATAGATAGATAGATAGAGATAAGGTCAGTAGTTACAGCTGGATATGTGTATGGCTCTTCATCATCGCAGAGAAACTGCAGGACAGACTTCTTCCTCGGTACCAGTGATTAACTTCTGAGTGAACTCGGGAATATCCCACACATGGTGTACCGGTTGACAGGCCATCACGTTGTATTCTGTGGCAATCACACGGAGAACAGATGATAGGTAAGTGAAAGTTGGACCACGGCGGCAGCTTACATTACAGATCAGCCAACTTTTAAAACTTCATTAAAACAAAATGAAAGCACTTGCCGGCACACTTAAATTAAATCGAAAATGCTTTGGGAAGAGATGATGAAAGCCAGAAGTGGGAGCTGTCTGACAATTTCAGCGCTCACATACTTTCATGACATAAGATGATTCTTGTGTGCTGAAAGTGAATCGTAGGAATGATTGTCTCTGGAAGACCCCATCTCACAGATGTAATATAGATGTCTTGAATGAGTGACTACCTGCTGGCCTGTCTAACTGAGAGAGAATATACAGTATACCTGTAGAGTAGAGCTCCCACCAGTAGCTACACCACAAGATTGCCTTCTTATGCCAACCACAAGAGTGTCAAGGAGGTGAGACTGAAGCTGAGATCAATTTCGCTATGTCTTTATGGTTTGCTGTATAACGGTCATTAATGTGAAATCAATCACTGCATGTATATTACATTTTGATGACCAGATTTCCTTCCTTTTTTATCGAGGACTCTAAAGCTATAGGGCCTTATTTTAACGATCTGAAACACAAGTATCAAACGTCAAACGCAAGTAGCTTTGTGGGCGGATCTCGGGCGCTGTTGCTATTATACCGGCGGGATAAATGACTCTCGCGCCCGACACAAATGTAAAATGGGTTGGTCTGAAGTAGCTACATTCCTCATAGGTGTGGTTTGGGCGTAACATGCAATAAACCAATCAGAGTGTTAGCTCACATTCCCTTTAAAGGTAGGCACGCTTGTTCCATGGCGGGTTGCTATTATAACGGCGGATTTGCAGCCGAGGAGACCGACGTTTGCTATTGATTTTTCTTTTTGACAAAATGTAAATAAAGAAATGTCACAAAAACATACTTTCCAATGTTTTGGGCTCACTCTCACTGAATCACGAGGTTATGAATGCATGGTGATATTTTCGCAACGTAGTCTAACATTAGACCGAGATTACCTCGCTACAGACGATGCAGCTCTTCTGTCTCTCCTCTCCCGTGCTGCTGCTGCTGGGGCATTTGGGGTAAGTGGCATCGGCACATGCAGTTCAACATCACATCTCACAAGTCCTCTAATATTTCCTCATTTATGTCATCAACACATCCATGATTCATGGAAATGTGTAAAACAAGGTCATATTTTTCCTTGCATTTATGTATGGTTTGCAAAAATGGAAACTGCTGGGTCCGTGAGATGAGAGGAGCAAAGTGTGTGCGCGGTGTGCACACTCTACATTACGGCCAAGCATGGGCCCTTAAAATAGCATCTGAATAACGCGCCACTGACTTCAGACCAGGTTTTTCCCGGTCTGTAGCAAAATTGTTTTCGGAAATGGCAAAATAGCACCAGGGAACGTTTGCGCCGGAACACGCCTCCTCTTTTTGCTGAAGTTAATTCCCTAATTTACCGACGTGAGTGTGTGGAGGGAAAAGTCTGCTGTGCGTCGGGTGCAAAATAGTCAGTGTACAAAGTCATTTGGTGGGATAAACCCTACTAACAACTGTGTGGAGGATCACTGAAGGCTTGGGTCACGTGGATGCGCTGACAGTATTGTTGTCCTTAGATAGAATTCCTCATGGGGGCGACAGATACTTTGCACTGTAGCTTTAACACATACATCATCTTCTGCAGAGGCCTTTGTCTTTGCCTGAAAAGGATGTTTCGCAGTGCGTGACGGCTCATCTTTCCTGTGGCTACTTTCCACTTTATCCACCTTGCACGGTCAGCACTGCGTTCCACGTGACAGATGGTTCAGAAAACCTCCACGAGGACGAGGGTCCCGCAAAATAACGATGAAGTCGGATCCTTCACTGTCTGGGCTCCGGTTTGAGGTTTTGGTCGATGGGGATCGCGCGCTTCCACTGAAGCCTCTGACATGTGCAGGACTGACTGCTCAGGTGGGAGAAATTCAGTCGTTCCACAACTTTGCCACAGGTGTGTAATCTGCCTTTCTTGTCTCGCCGTCGAGCGTTTGTCACATTAAAACTTCAGCAGCTGTGACAGTCGCACTCCTAAGAGAAGTGGAGTAATTAAAACGTATCAATCACTTGTTTCAGCACGCGGAGCTATTTCTCCTGTCTTTGATCTGATATGGACAGCAATAACAAAACGAACAATGAAGGCGTCATGTTAGAAAATGATCTACTTCCAGGTCCAACACTGCAGGGAAGCACTCGATCATAAGTGAAAAATGGAAGTCCGTGTCCAAGGCCTAAATGTATTCCATGGCCGGAGAATGAACTCGCAGCACCATGTGACACATGATTTACACAGGAAAAGGCCTGTGACTCTCTACAATGATAGATCTATGCCTAAGTCTGCCTGGGCTCACTCTATGACATACAATCCTTCTCTTTTAAGTTGTAAGATAGAGATAGATAGCAAAATGCTGTATTGATTTCCCTGTCTGCACAGCGGCTGGGTTTTTAAAACTGCACATGTCCATGTCTGAATCTTGACCACAGTGACAGTAACTGTCTCACAAGCTCATACTATTGCTGTTGCTTTACGTTTGCGTCACTGGATCAATTCAGCTTCTCCGATACTCAAAACATGCTCTGCACAAAAAAAACGTAGACACCTGCAATGTTTTCTATCATGTTACAGCATGCTCAGGCGCACACCTAGTCTCCCCAGTGTAATTTGGGTTTTACGGTGCTGCTTCTGTCTTTTCATAAATTCAGAAACTGTTAGGACTTTGTGACATTGAATCACACACGAGGATGGAGAGGAGGCATATTTCAAATATGGAGGGGATTGAGAATATTCTCAAAATTCATTCAAGTCTTTTTTCTTTTTTTAAGAGATAACCTAAGTCTTGTGGTTTACTTGACTAGTGCAGCGCCTGTTGAAAATGTGCCTGTTTGGAACGGGCCGATTTCTTGGCCTGTGGTATTGCTGCTTGTAGAATTCATCAAAACCAAATTGTACTCCAAAATTACTTACAGAAGGACCCCAAACCTCTTCAAATGCAACTCCCCTGTATACCCTACTAAACTTACTGATTTACCTGACAGAGAATGTTGCAGATTCAGAATGTAGGCTGCTCACAACATATAACAGACACCATCGCCTCATTTAAGAGTAAACTGAAAACTCTCCTCTTTGATAGAGCTTATAGTTAGGTTAGATATGGGTCTATGGTGGAGTGAGGAGTTGCAGCGCCCGCCTAACCCGGCCCACCTGCTTCTCTTCGTAGTCATCAGATTTATTGATCATATAATCAATAATATAGTGAGAGTTGAGGGGGGCAGGCCAGTACAGCCTCTCATCAATGTTTTCATTTGTTTCCTTTTGTATGCATCCTGTCCCAGAACTGCTTGTTACTAACCTAGCTCTGGGGAGTTTACTCCCCGGAGTCCTTATGTTTCTTCTTTCCCTTCAACGCCCGGCCTCGTCCTGCTGCGTCTGCTGCACCCACCCGTGCTCTGCAGCGCCACGTTTCATCCCGCAACGTCCTGCTGTGACATGAACTACAACGACTACCTTGAAAAGTCACTGTTCCACTATCTTCAATGCGACTATTATCGCCATCACACCCCCAACCGGCCCCGTCAGACACCGCCTACCAAGAGTCTGGGTCTGCCGAGGTTTCTTCCCAAGAGGGAGTTTTTCCTCGCCACTGTCGCAATAGCCATTTATAATGCTTGCTCTTGAGGGAATTACTGTAATTGTTGGGGCTTTGTAAATTAGAGAGTGTGGTCTAGACCTACTCTATCTGTAAAGTGTGTTGTTATGATTTGATACTATAAATAAAATTGAATTGAATTGAATTGAACATATCACAATGACAATGTGGAGTAATCAGACATTAGAGTCATGGACTCATGGCAGTGCGCTACCCACCCGCCCGTTATGAGAGCTAATCAGCACATATCTGCGTTCATCAACCACCAGAACTGGACTGTTGTTTATCAGTGTTTTTTTGCCCCCGACGGCGCCTTCCAGGCAGCGCTGCCTGGAATGAGCAGTTGGGGGAGAAAAAACACCATCGAGCGAAAGTAACATCTGTCCATTATGTAATGTACTCAGATTGCAGTTGTTATTTTGGATTGACATTTAATGTGCGTGTATAACGTGTAGTATGAGCGACTCATGAGTTCATTTAAAGAGTCGGGTGAAAGATCCGAGTGAGTCCGAGCACTGCACTTAAGTCGTGCCCGTAGCAAGACACCTGTCAAGTTTGAAATCCATCGGACTAACGGTTCGAGAGATATGCGCATAACACACACACACACACACACACACACACACACACACACACACACACACACACACACACAGAAAGACGTTCCTGCAATTTATAGATAGATGTAACGTTGCCATGTGTCGAATGTAAGTATTCACAATTTACCAGGCAGTGATGGTATAAGTATTCAGATACTTTACATAAAGGCAGGGTTGGTAACTATTTCCAGTATAGACTTTTTTTAATATATTGTTTAAAATGATCTTTACTCCCCGACAACAACAAATCACTTATGGGCTCTGAAAAAGGAGTGAAAAAGACCCATCACCCGTAGCTGCTGTAATCCTGTAAAAATGCCTCCCATGTACGAGACTGCATTGCTAACAGAACAAGTAAAACCCCTTTTTAGAATTGAAAAAACATTTTCAGGCCTCAGTGAGAAACATTTAACGGGCACACTTTGGTCTCCACACGTCACCTTTAAGTCCATGTTCATGGTATCCCCAAAAAAGTGACATGGTCTGGCATTAATGCTTCCGTTGTTTTGCAATGTCTCAGACTGGTGTGGACTCGCTGTACCTTGGGAATAGTGTCTACTTCTAAAAGGGGACTCAATCATTTCCATTTCTGACAGTGCACGGACCTCATGGTGATTCTACTTTTTAATGAAGAAAACATAATGCGTCAGATTGATGGGCGATTCACTGCCTGCGTTTTCTCACTCTCAAACTGTGTCCTCATCTGTGGCTGGAAAAGTGAGTTGCAGCGGCATGTCATGTCACATTAACACAACCTGATTACCATTCCACATTTAATTGGAGTTACAGCACAAAAAAACTAAACACGTCTAACCGTATTCAGGCTCGTACGGGTCATTAGCCAACATTCAGTCGTTTTGGGTGGGCCATGACGGTGTTTTTTTTGTTTTTTTTTGTTTTGTTTTGCTAGAGGCCCATGGACCCAGGCTGTGTTTACAGACGGAGAGAAATAGCTTAAATCTGCTGGCGTCAATGCTGATTCATGTCAAATTGAGTGACAGGTGACTCGAGAGCCGGCAGCCAGACAGTGAGACGGATTACAAGTGAGCAAAACGCCAACAACCTCTGGCCTGCTGTGGGGCAACAGATGACAGCAGAGGAGGGCAAGAGGTGGAGAGCTCTGTGCTCAACCTCCCCCCCCCCCCCCGTCCCTCCATCTATCCATCAACCCATCCCCCTCTTGGCCACCATCCACTCAGGCTGACTGATAGACAAGGGAAAATGAAAACATTCCACTTGTTAAAATAAAACAGCTCTGCCGGGCATTATTTTACATATTACACATTAAGTGGTTCACTTTTTAAGTTCCACTGCTACTGTGTCCATGTTGCATCTGGCTAGGGTTGGGATCTAAATGAGGTGAAGTGAAAATTTGTCACAGTGTATCTGCAAAGCAGCAGATTGCGAAAATGCTTGTCAATCAATCAAGGTCATTGTTTGTTACGTGGTAGCCGCAGCGGTAATTACATTCTAGCCCGATACAAGTGAAAGAATAAGTGTTTCTGGCTTTAAGGCCAACGCGGCTGCGAGTCGGGAAGAAATCTAATAATAGGAAGGTGTGAACAGAATACGCTTGTTATGGAAAAGTGGACAAAAATAAGAGAGGAAAGGAAAAGGCTTCAGCTAGCCCACATGTGTATAGTGGCAAAAAGAAAGCCTTCATGTGCCCTTGTTGACTGCTGGCTGCAACAGAGCCACCAAACCCTGAATTCTCCTGACAGTGTCTGAGGGTCCAAATCCAATCCCATCCAATTCTGGTTGTTAGCACTGTGCAAGGTTGTCCTCGCTGTAAACTGACAGTCAAATTCTTTCCAAGCTCTGGTATAATGTTAAAAAAAAGGGTGTGCAGCTAAATGTTCACGAAACAAAATGATTTCAAACGTCCGTAATGTGTACGAAGAACCCGCCCTCTGAAACTTTAGATTGGTTAAACAAAGTTATAGTAATCATTGTTGTCAGCAAAATGTCCCCATCTGGGCCAATCAGCAACAAATGTGTCACTTTATCTTGAAATGTAATTTCCCCTTGGACCAATCAGTGTAATTCTAAGTGCCAGAGAGCAGTGGTGAGATGCGTAATTTTCCGAGTTTCATCAAAGCGAGATCAGTCATGTCTGATGCTTTGTGTTTGACACATAAATGAGCAAACAGATGTTGCACTGCTCCTCCTTGGGCTCATCTGTGTGATTCCCAAAATTTCATAATTTCCCCAAGTTTCAGCAGAATCCAACACGTTAAGTAAATACTGTGGCGTTCCACTATTAGGCCAATCACTTTCATTCTAAAAAGGCATTGCATTTGTTGCTACAAAGCATGCTCCACTACTCTGTTATGACTCTACCATTAATTTTGAATGCTACCTGTTTTTATTAAAGCTGCTTTATTCAATATTTTTTTACATTAGCAATAGATAAAATGACAATGCATACTGTTAAAGGGGTCAAAACCACAGAGAATTATCACCCACTCCCAAATGCCCCCGAGCTCTACAGAAAATGTCAGCGTCTTTAAGCTCATTGTTTTGGTTTTACTGCCCGGAAATTGACTGCTTCGCTCCACTCTCACTGCTCTCATCCACCCTATTTCCCAGCAGCAGCAGGAAGTTTTGTTTTTGGGAAAAAAGCTGTGATAAACCCACAGTATGCTACCCACCCAGTACCAAATATCAGACAGACAAATGGCGTTTTTTGGTTTTCCATTACGAAAAAAAGTCCCTGGTTCCTGCCAAAAGGTACTTTTTTTAGTATCACCTGTGTCAAGGTTCCAAGCGAGCTGAGCCGATACCAAAAGGTTACGTGAAAAACCTGCAGACTACTGATTGGTCGGAGAGATTTTGTCACTAATCGCTGAGTCATCAGTGCTAGCGACTGACAGGGTGTGTCAGCGGTGGTTTTTTTTGCTGCCTCCAGCTTCTTTTGAAACTAAATTTGTCTTCTGGCGGTGGCAACGGCCACATGCCAAGAATTGAAAACAACAACCTCAGGCATGAGGCGGTACTAAATCTGCAACGGAAAATGGAGGACGGGGCACTGTGGCTGAGTCGAGTCGAGCCGAGTAGAGTAGAGTCGAGCAGATACCATGTAATGGAAAAACGGCAAAAGTTAGCAACTAGCTGGTGAACATAGTGGAGCATGTCGCAGCTCAAGAGCCAGATAATTCCCTCAGACAGTGGTGGAGACCAAAACAGAGTTAAAAGGAGAGTGAATATTGGACATAAATTTGCCATGTGTACATCTCCGAGCTGCTACACCTTTAAACACCCACCCGTTCTCTCAGGTCAGCTGATCAACTGCTCCTGAGTGTGCTAAAAACTAAGCTTAAGCTCAAACTGGGACGTGCCTTCGCTGTTGCGGCTAAACTGTGGAAAGATCTGCCTTTGCACATTAGACAGGCCTCTTCACTGTCTGTATTTAAATCTCTTTTAAAAACCAACCTCTTCTCCTTGGACTTTGACATGATGTCGTATGAAGTTGACTTTATTTGATTTTATTGATTTTATTGTATGGCTGTTATTTTTTCTCATGTTTTATGTCTCATTTGTTTAATTTGTATTGTATTTTATGCCTTGTGTGAGTTGTGTGTTTTATGTCTTTTATTTATTCTTCTGTAAAGCACTTTGGTCCACTGTGGTTGTTTTTAAGTGCTCTACAAATAGTTTGATGATGATGATGATATGGACAGAAACACGCCTCCAAATTAATGCTAATTTTGCTTTGTGTCTGCTGAATGTGTAGATAGGCAACAGTTTGCTGTTAAATAGGCAATTTGTTGCCTAGCTTGTTTCTGCTGCCCCCAAGTAGTTGAAAAATAAATTAATTCAGGTCTAAAGAAAAAAAATCATGAACAAAGGGTTAGGCTTTTTTTCAAGCTGTAGTATGGCTAGCATAACAACCCTGGCTAAACTACTTACTACTTTTGGGGTTGTAGGGAAGAGTTAGTGATAGCAAACGTCTGTAATTATGCTGCGTATGGCCATCACCAGCTATTCTAAAGCTCCTGACCTAGGGCTGGGCAATATATCGATATTATATCGATATCGTGATACGAGACTAGATATCGTATTAGATTTAGGATATATCGTAATATCGTGATATGACATAAGTGTTGGCTTTTACTGGTTTTAAAGGCTGCATTACAGTAAAGTGATGTACTTTTCTGAACTTACCAGACTGTTCTAGCTGTTCTATTAGTTGCCTTTTCCCCACTTAGACATTATATCCACATTACTGATGATTATTTATAAAAAATCTAAGTGCGAAGATATTTTGTTAAAGCACCAATTGTCAACCCTAGAATATCGCGGCAATATCGATATCGAGGTATTTGGTCAAAAATATCGTGATATCTGATTTTCTCGCTATCGCCCAGTCCTACCCTGACCTCATCCAGATCATACCAATCATTACCAGTCTTATACGTAGTGTGTTGGCAGTCAAACAAGACACATTTTCACTGTGGCCAATGTCAACAACAATACATGCAGTGGGTGCCTGGTGCCACAGACAACTGTAGTCAATTGCTATCTTGTTTCTGTAGGCACTGGCTGTTTAGTTTAGTTTATCTTTGAAGAACATTTAAAGGACCCTTGTCACACACACACACACTGGCACTCTCTAGTATCCGAGCCTTATGAAAAATGGGTTTCTGTTAACTAGAATCTGACAAAAAGTGACTGGGTTTCTGTTTGCTCCCAGCAGCAAGTCTTTATGGGTTCTGCAAGGATGTATTTGGTTCTTGAGAGCTGTGTGCCTCTGTTGTCCAAATATCTTAGAGTGCAGGGGGTAGCTGGGAAGCTCAGTTACACATTTCTGGGCCTTCTACGCTGAATTGTAGTTTCTAGCCTTAAAATAGTACTCCACCGATTTAGTGTTGCACCTAACAAAACATTCTGATTGACAGTTTTTTAAAATATCAATGCAGCAGAACAAGAGATTGTCTTTTCTTTTTCACACATACTTCTTCCAATTATGGTGAATGCCTATATAACCCATAATGCAACTCCACCATACAGTTCAGTCAGAGATTTAGGCGTTATGCTAATAGCACTTAATGTAGCATCGAGCAGCTAGCCTCAATCAGAAATGAGGAGCAGGCTACAGTGGTTTTGGTAAGCGCACTTCTTTCTAACTCCACAGCCCCAGATTTCTTTTTCATTTTCAAACTTGTAGTCTTTAACCCAATCAACGCTGAGTGAAGTGACATCACTTGAGGCAATTTATCAGATTTTGTGCACATTGCATTTACATTTACGCATGCAGCACTGCCTGTGAGCTGTAAACATACAATGTGTAAAATCTTTGGAGTTCCACTATAAAGAGAACTGCATTCACACATTTTTTACACTGGAGTGAATAAATTAAGATTTTTAAAAACATTTTAAGCTATTATTATTAATTATTGTTATTATATTACTTTTACATAGAAAAATATCAAACTGCATATAGGTGCTGTAGGTAGGATTGTGAAGATCCAGGACTTAACCAAAAAATTTGAACATCAACAACTTCTCAGTCCCTCCCCCCTCTGGCCCTGATTGGTGCATCTGAACAGGGAGCTGTGGAATTTTGCAAATCGCACTACAGGCTGTAGGTGGTGCCAGAGGAGCCAGATTTGTTTTTTTTAATGACCTGCTTCATGTTGTTCTGCTGGAACATAGGGTCAGTTTCAGCAAATATGACAGAAAGTTAGTTTTCTAAGTCCCACCTACTGCACCTTTTAATTATATTGAACCAGAAAATGCAGTTGTCCTGACATGTGGGTTTACTTTTCATTTTCAGTTATGTCATCGGTTGCAGTGCTTTCCAAACCCGACTCACATGCCTGCTAAAAGTTCAGACGCAACATATTAAAAATATCAAATGTGAAAGTCAAACAAGTGAATAACACAGCGAGTCAAAATGGGCATCCCCTTTTCATCTGTCTTGAGATCCAATATGTGCGAGCAGGTTCCCACATATAATCTCTATTTACAGCTCATTCGTGGATTACTCCAAGCACAGTCTTGTTACACGAGTTGCACACGTAACCACCATATTGGAGCCTCCTCCTCAAAAGCGTAGGTGTCACCCGTGTCTCTGGTGTCTGGCCGTTTGCTCTTATGTGAGTCCAGAGATGCTTGGGAGGCACAAGCAGCCAGTCGGCAAGAATTAGAGCAGCGTTTGTGATTGTGCTGACGTCTGCAAGGGGCTAGGCTGGAGATTAAGCCCAATAAAAATGTGTGATTTGTTGCTTTCATATTTGGAAGATGTCAGCTTCAATTTGAGCTAGCACGCTGCCTCGAGGCAGGCTGGGTGACAAATATGAAGGATGCACTGATGAACTGCTGGCAATCAAGTGTTAGTTCTCTCATCCGCTATATGATGGCGAGGAAAACCTCCACACATTGTTACACAGAGCTTTGGCCACGGCTAATGCTATCAGTTTCTTTATATAATGTCATAAATCAGCTGAAAAAAATAAGGTCATTTGATTTATTTATTTATTCATCTTTTGCTCACTTGTGCTCACTTGTTATGAATCAATCACTCCTTTATGTTTCTCCAACTACTGAAAGAATGTGATGCTTCGCCAAGACATGCAGCATGTTACTGCTTTTCAGTGCTCACCAGCCATTTCATTCACATATTTGTATGCACATTTTGAAGTATCACATTAGCTAAGCTGTATGGAAACCATAGAGTAGACTGTATAATATTAATGGTTAAGTCACCCATTGGTATGTGGAGATGCAGGTTTAAGGCACTTCCGCTATCCGTTGTCCATTAATATTATACAGTCGAGTTTGCCGTTGATAATCCATCATTGGAAACAGTTTGGAAAAGGGCAGGCACTTTTTAAACATACCTGGGTGACTGGCGGCCATCCTGGTTGCGGATGTGATGATTTTTAGAGCTGCCATTGCGAGGGATGAGCCCAAGGGCCAGACATTACATTTTTATTTCATCCAAAAAGTCAAATATCATTGTTCGTTTGGTCCACATAAAGCCCTAAAAAAAAGTCACACTTTCACTGGAAATCACAACAGCCTTTTTCACAGCCTGAATATGAAAGCGCTCTGGTTCTGTGGGGATTTCTGTGGAGCCACGCCCTAAAAAACTACCCCGCAACAGGCCAAAATTTTGGAAACCTCGGCCATTTTAAAATCAACGAGACCGTAATTCAAAGAATGAACATCATTCTGTGTTGCAGAAGACTTAAAACTAGCGATTGAGACCATAAAGGTGTTTCGCTGTGTGGAACCCCTTCCGTAAGGGCCCTGTTCATGATGCACAGACATTTTAATTGCATTTTGTGTCCATTAAGAGGCACAAAGGCACTCAAAAACTTGACCCGACAACTGCTGTTTTAGCTAAGAGGAAGCTCGTAGACGTGGCTGCAGCTACTCCGTGTTGACCGCACCGGTTCGGCTCGGTTTTTTTTTCCTATTGACTGTACTCACATATTTATAGCGATGAAGATTAAAGTAAACATTTTTTAGATCATCTGAATGTTGTGAGGAGCTAGGATAGACTGACTGTTTCAGATTCTGGAAGTTTGAAAATACCTCATGCATTATAAGTGAAGCACCACCCCGAGTTCCCTGAGTTTAATCCTCTTTACAAGTGCTTCATCAACCTTCAGCTTTTTTGACAAGACAGAAGTTTCAGCATGTATGATTAATAAGATACAAATGTGCAACTGATATTTGATAAATGACTTTGGTTTCATATTCATGATGTACAATGAATATGCAGCACCAGGGGCTTAGGCCTACTTGATTGATCAAATGTATTCCATTCATCACTTATTTGTGCGTAATTAGCATATTTGAAGCAACACCATTAACAGTGGAGGACTATGGGCTATTTGGAAGCTATGATGTATGTAGGAGAGCAGACATACATTCATTCCTCTTTGTCTTGTATGAGCTCACATTCTCAGGAGGCCAGATTCATTATAAATCACTTTTTACAGCTTATTATTTAGCTAAAGAAGAGAAGAGGTGCTGCATTTAGGTACATCATTTATCACTGCTTTTATGTACCGCGTATTTGGCCCCTTCCACATTTTGAAAATAATATCATGTCGGTAAATTGGCAATACGTACAATGCAGGTAAAAAGACAAATGTTCTGATTTCTTTGCGAGAGGGAAACGGCGAGATGTACTGTAATGCTCTTTCTGGGATATTTCTCAGAGGGACGTAATAACCTGAGGACTTTGGGGAGAATAAATGGGAGAAAAGGGAGTTAGGATGTGGGTCATTATAGCTATAAGTTCTAAAGCCCTTCATTAAACACATGAGCTAGTCATTACCCTGCTGCTGTGTGATGAACATTTCGAACCCCTCCCCCCTCCCCCTTCTGGTTTACAGGCCAGATGATGCAGAGAATCCATGGTTGTCTGGCACAGGGCGAAGCAAAGTCAGCCACAGTATAAATGTTTTGTGTGTATCCGAGCAGGCAAATGCGGATGCACATTTGGCCTATTACAGCACATCAGCGTCAGGGAGCCGCACGCCAGTGCAAAGCAACGAGCGTACACTTATCATTATTTGATAGCATGTTTAATGACAGATTGACAAAGGATTTGCCAACGCGAGCTGGCGTCAATTCTGCGAAGGTCGGGTTCCACTGCATCTGCAACGCAAGTGTACTTATATGCATAATTTGATTTTCACTAACTAAACTATTAGAACTCATTAGAGCTGTTTTAAAAAGTAACTCCAAGCTGAGAGACATTTCTAAACAATTTCACAGCTAGTGCTAAATTAACGATGCTAACAGCGAGAATGATAAATGATATATGTGTGGGCTGTCGATTCTAATTGGCGTCACCACATTTAGAGTGATTTCTTTGAGGGGAAAGGTCTGAGATGTGACTTTAAACTACATTTTCTCTTATCATTTTTTCCTTTTTCTTTTAATTTTTTTATTGAGAGGAACCATACTGACAGGACAGATAGAGCCAAGCTATATCGCCATGTTCTGGCTAATGTAAAGTACTGCAACATATTCATATTTTTTCCTGAAAACTGTGTCCATGTGTGAGCATGCAACTGTGCTTAATATCGCTCATAATCTATCCGTTTAAAACCAAGATTTGTGTGTGTGTGTGTGTGTGTTATTGCAGAAAGCTGCCTGCGTTCTGTAATTAGCCATGACACGTTAGATGTACGGTGCGATTAACTGCATTAATATGCAAACATCCAAAATGAATTCACATAAAGCATCAAAAGAATTATGGGTTTGTGTCACTTAATTACCGGCTACAGTATGTGTTACCTGAAGTATATCAGTATTTAATAACTCAGACATTCCTATTTAGAGAGCATTATGTTTACTTGAAAAACCGGAGCAGCCGATGTGTATTTGGATTTCTCCACCCACTACAGTGTATGCACCTTCAAACCATTGCTGATTGCATGATACCAATCATATTAACCTTATAAAGTTTGCTTTACATTTAGATTACAGCCATTTAGCATGTTTGTGTACTAACAATAAATCCCACATTGACTTTGACTTATTAGAGCAAATTATGGTCACAGACAACTCATTTCCTCATGCGATTGCACTGATGAGAGCATTTGTCTTCGGTTAGCCCTGGGTGAATCTCTACTAGATTGTGCTGAATCCTCAAAATGGACTTGTATCATATATATATATATATATATATATGTGCTAAATAATGATTTGTATCTAAATAGAGAATTGCTGTGGAAAAGTCCAAATGAAATAATGCTCAAAAAAAGAAAATAAAAAGGTATACTGTGTCCTCTTTTGTTTGTAAAAAGCCTCACTTTAATTCCACTTCATAAACATAAACAGCTAACAATCTTCTCATCTTTTGTCCCCTGCTAAGCATTTTTGCTGCACTTTAAGGACAATGCTCGCCTCAGTTCAGAACACTGGAAGTTGCTCCTCTCAAACATAATGGCCCTACAGACAAATCAGAGATCCATCGGCGGAGAAAAGGCACTAAATAATTTATAGCTTTAATCTGCTCAGTGAGGTGTGTGGTCTTTGACAGTAATTATAAATGCAGGGAGAAATTATAGCTGAATACTTTAACTGCATTAGGAGTCATCTGATGAACAACGTGATTGCCTGCTCATTTCCAACAATAGGGGGCAAGTTGGTGTCACCGCATTCAAATCACAGCGGTGCCCATTGCGCTTTTTTCCCCCCATTTGCCATCAAATGTCAGTTGGCCCGATATAAAACAGAGATTTGATGGGTGGAGGTAATTGAGGACTCGATTGCTTGAAAAGAGATGAATTGCATAAAATGTTTATGAATTTAGGAGGCAATTATTTTTAATAGCCTTGAAATAATAGAGCTGGAGGAAATATGTTTAATTGTTATGATACCATCTTGCAGCAACAGCAGCGGCGTTCACAGGAAAGCAATAAAGTCTGACAAGAAGATGTATCTTGGAAGTGTATCTAAAAGTCATGAGGTTAAAAAGGGGAGTGCAGTGTACTGTACAGTACGGGGACGTTATATGGAGGTTCTCCGTGGATTTGAATATAATATACATGGGTGATGCTTTATTTCATGGGTCTGTCTTTTTTTTTTTTTTTTTTACATTTTCCTTATCATTTCCTTGGAATTTTCTTTTTTTTTAAGATTCTTTTTTTGGGCATTTTCAGCCTTTATTGTGATAGGACAGCTGAAGAAATGAAAGGGGGGAGAGAGAGAGGGGGGAACAACATGCAGCAAAAGGGCCACAGGTCGGACTTGAACCCAGGCCCCGCTGCGTTGAGGAGTAAACCTCTAGATATATGGGTCCCCATCCGGGCACCCATTTCCTTAGAAGTTTGCTGGAAAGAACTACATCTTTTGGAATTTATAATGATGACTGTTGAAAGAAAGGCTCAATTTATACCAAAGTAAAACGTTAATTCACTATTAATTTAAGATTGCTAATTGCATGCTCCATATATGTTGAAGTATATGTTTGCCTGTAGACAAATTTCACATTTTTGCACGTTCAGCTGACCTGAAAGAACTGACTAAAAGCCCCTTTAGATTTCCCTACAAATGAATTGTATTATTTTTAATTGGAAGTATTTTCTATTTCCCCTAATTAGTACCAAATGACCTAGTTCTTTATCGTCACGCTTCCAAGTTATAATAAAAAAAAAAAGACCTAATAATTCAATAAAATGTTTCCGAAGGTTGCATACCTAGAAAATGCCATATCAAGTAGAATCTGTTGGTATCTATATGTATATATTTATTGTGCATTATTTAATCAGTTGGTCAGCATGTGCAACAGTGATCTCAGTGTTTGGATCATTTAAAAAAAAAAAA
This sequence comes from Perca flavescens, assembly GCF_004354835.1. NCBI lineage: Eukaryota > Metazoa > Chordata > Actinopteri > Perciformes > Percidae > Perca > Perca flavescens. Next base: position 6,653,705 of record NC_041337.1, read on the forward strand.
AACTAAAGCTGCTATCTTCATAATTGAAGGAAAAAAAAAAAGATATACAAGCTGTTATCAAATGTTAACTCTTTATTTGAATAAGTAAAAAAAAGGTGCAGGTATCACAGGTATCATCTGTCTTGCTATCAGATGTCAGCTGTTATCCTTGTTGCATGAAACGCACTGTTGTGTTTTTCTTCTAAAACATATTTACATGTGAAATATCCTTTTTTTTTTTTCTTTCTTCCAGACCGTCTAATTATTTTTGAATCATGTACAGAATCTGAGTCTAAACTGGTGATTAAACATTTATTAAAGTGCTTTTTCCCCCCCCCCCCCCCACCCCCCACCCCCCCCCCCCCCCCCCCTTCTTCTATCATTGCAACACAAAACATCTTTACATAGCAATACACTGTACAGGTCTGCATGTGTGTTACCGTGTGTCGGGCTACCTGTTTTCACAGCTGCACATTTCTGCAGGTGTACTCGTATCACAGAAGTTGTAAAGTACAGTTAGTCCATTATTTTGCCTTTGAAATACAATTGAAACTTGACATATCATACAAATAAATAGTAGTCATAGCCAGGGCTATTGCATGCAAACATCAGCAATTATGTTTCTTCAAGCAGTAATACATTTCATTACTGGTGATGCATTTGAGCGGGGTGCAAAAGTATCTCTTAGTGTTTTCCTTATACAATTTCTAACCAGTGTGTCTTTGCTGTCCATGAAATGTTTTTTTAAAAAGTCATAATGATGCACACTACACAAAGCGAATTGAAAAAAAAAAACAGTTGAAATATCTGACCTGTGTATTAAAATTAAAAAAAAGGAAGAAAAGTGACGATAATATGAAAAACTACTCCTTGTCCATCTCCACATATTGTGAATGGTTGTCGGGGGATTTGCTGTGAGTTTTACTCAAATGGAGTTTGACCGCGTGATTGCTGGCAAATGTCCGACAGCAGAGCTTACATTTGAACTTGGAGTCCATGTCCTCGTCCGTGACCAGAGCCTCTGTGGCTCGGACACCGAGGGCCTTGGACAGTTCTGGCTCCTCTACCTTCGTCTGATGCTCTACTGGCATTTTGCACATGTCTTTGATTTGGAACCCGAGATGGGATTCCAGATGGGAAATGAAGGAGGCCGGTGACCTGAACTGGGACGCGCAGTCGTTGCAGTAGAAGATCGGGTGCCCGGTGTCCATGCTCTTCAGAAATTTGGTCCCTCCGGTTTTCCGCAGTTGGTATTTTACATTCGCTAACCAATGGCTTATGGTGGTCATGGACAATCCGGTGAACTTGGAGATGTGCATCCGTTCCTGAGGGCCGAGGTCTGAGAGTAAGTATTTCCCCTCAGAGGTTTGGAAGAGGCTGGAGGCAAACTGGGCTTGCAGGATGAGAAGGTGGCGAGGATTCCAGTTTGACTGTCTCCCTTTACGCTTGTGGACGGAGTACACCTCGGCAGACACGTCCTCAAAGCGCCTGACATCCGATTCCAGTTTCATCGCCGGGATCCTGGATGGCACGGAGGGCTTCGGCGTTGTGGCTTTTGGAAGGACCTTGACCATATCTGCGATGTCAGACAGAGCGTATTTCTGTGGCATCGGGGAGGAGGGCTGGAGTAGAGAGGAACTTTGCTTGCTGTGTTTAGATTTCGTCAGGTCTATTGGTTGGTCATCGTTAACGAAGAGAAAGGGGTTATCGGGCCTTTTTCTTATGGCGTTCCTAAGCATTAAAGCTGGTTTCTCGCTGCTACGGTTAATGTCAGCAAAAATAGACTGGGCGTGAGCCGATAGTTTATCTACTCTGGAGTTATGGGGCTTATTTGCCTTGCCCAGATGATTGTTTAGAACTGACTGCAGTGCACTAAGAGGGTTTATGCCAAGCAGAGTTGGAGTGTCACCGAGAGGCTCTGAAGTAGTGGCGCGTCCATTGCTGGCAGAGGGGCTCGGTGTCTTGCCTCTGTCAGAGAAAGCGGGGCTCAACTTCCCTTTGATCGCTTCACTCCCTTCATTCATACAGTCTGCATCAAGCTTTGAAGAGGAAGAGGAATCGTCCTGACAATCGCTGTCATCATTCTCCAACAGATCAAACTTAACATTCTGACTTTCTTTACCATCGCTAATGCCAACCTTTTCTTTTTTGATGTCCACGTTTTGATGCGGTCCCTGGGGAGCCTCAACTCCCACAGCACCGTGGTACAACTTCCCCTTTGGGGCAATCGGTCTCAGCTTGTGGTTAAATGTCTGCTTTAGCTGAGTAGGAGGAGACGCGGAGAGAGGGGCGCTTTTGATGATGCCGGAGAGCTGATAGGCAGCGTGAATGCTCGGATAGGCACTCCAGCTTGGCGTCCCCGTTTGAGCTTTATTGATGGCAGAGGCCACGGTGTTGGCTAAAGATTTAAGAATGTCCCCTCCTCCTCCCGAGTCCTGTTCAAGATCCTCCTCGCGGAGATATGGGTACTTAAAAGTCCCATTGCCTGCCTTTTGATCCTCACTCTCTTGCTTGTCATCCTTAGCTTCAGCGTCTTCCATTTTGTCTGATGTACCTTCCCCCTGGCTATCCTTGTCACTGCTCCCGGGGGAAGGATTTTTCGGAAAGACCTTTTCTCCCTCCGTGTCACTGGCAGCAGGCTCGGCTAAACCCTGGATCTTTTCTATGGCCAGGGGGTCAAGCGCTAACTGTTTACCCTTTTTAGAGGCCGAGTTTGTGACTTTGATGAAGTGTCCGGTGACCATCATGTGTGTGGTGAGTTGCTGAAGGGTGTCGTGGGAGCTTCCACACTCCATGCATTTAAGAATCTGAGACTTGCACGTCTCAAACTGCCAAGTGTAACTCGCTCCGTTCTGATAGCCGTAGCGATTATTGTTCGCATTCGAAATGGCAGCGGCCCTTTGTGCCTCGGTGTAGCCAGATATGCCGGTCGTAGAGTCAGGGGAGCAAGGTCTCACCGTTTCAAAGGCCCGTTTCTTGGTTGGTGGCAACAGTTTGGGTGTGATGACTGGGATTGGCTCTTTTAAAGGCACCTTTTGGTAATGCTTAGTTTTAATCATATGGACGCTCAAATCCTGGAGTGAGTCAAAAGAGTGGCCGCAGAACATGCACTTCAAAACTTTTTGTGCGTCCTCTTTCCCCTCCATATCCTGAAAATTCCGTTTCCTAGATTTCGAGGACGAAGCAGAGGAGTTACTCTGCTTGCTGTGGTTGTTGTCCTGGTAGTGTCCGCTCTTGTTCATGTGGACGGTCAGCTCCACGAGAGTGTCGTAAGCGGCGCTACAATCCTTACAGCGAAATCGGCTGGCTCCCGTGAACACTGAGCCACAGGGTTTGGTGGTTTGCCTGTACAGGTGGACAGAGCTGAAGAGGTTAGGTTTGGATGCAGGCTTCGGGGAGAGGGACTGATGAAAAGTCTTTGAGAGCGCATCCTGGTGCCAGTCAAACTCACTCTTGGTGCTTCCGTTGGTGCTGTCGCAGTTGGCTTTGCTGGTGTTCTTGCCGACTTTCATGTCCATCCCTATTCCCGTCCAGTAGGAATCGGAAAGAAAGTTTGCATAGGCTGCCCTCATCTTCTCCAAGCTGCCGCCCGTCTCCTCTTTATGTTTGGAGCTGGGGCTTTCGTCATCCCTCTTGCTCTCGGGCGGCGGGGAGGTTTTGAAGTCTGAGAGCCGGTCACTGGCGTCGCTAAGGCGTGACTCCAACTCGGCCTCTTGGTTGGAAAGGACACTGATGGGAGAGTTCTGGTTGCTGTAAGTGTTGGTGCTCTTGTTGTCTAGCTCTCTGTCCTCGGACACTTTGGGGCTGGTCTTCTCCGAGCATTCCTCTTCAGTCTGAGCGTCGTTCTCAGCGTCTTCCTCGGGGACGGAGTCCTGAAGAACACCGTCTTCATACACTAGGAGAGAGATAGAGACATGGAGATTAGTTTAATGAATTTCATTTCCAAGGTACAATATTTAGAAAGAAATCCACATGCGGCATCAAGTATACATTGTTGTTTGTGAGAAGTCACAGGAGCCATTTAAGACAACACAATGGCGGCTGCTTTGTGCCTTGGGAGGTTGGAGAGTCTAGCTGGACGTAATGTCTTTACTAACAGACTGCTGCTGGTCTAACATCACCATGTGATTCACGACAAGCCATTGACTTAGTGCTGTGTGCAAGGTTTTTCTGGCCTCAAGTTGAGATGTTTACAACAATCGTTGGCCACTGAGTGACAAAAGGAAATTGATTCGTCTGGGGCCTGCTAAGTGTTGCTGTAAATGACCTATTCCATAGTGATTATGGACGCCTCAAAAATTGCAATGGAAATGTAAGCCTTGTGTTCTGGAAAACATCTCAGCTTCCCTGAAGCCATGTGTAAAGAATGTCTTAACACAAACTCAGATATTTTAATGTCCCGCATTGCTCCATCAATAAATTAAAAGGCTCGTCTGGAAAAAAAAAAAAAAGATGAGAAAATGTAACTTCAGAAGACAAGTAGCCATTTAGCAAAATCAAAATATGTTGCAAATGTGAATGCTGATTAAGATGTTGATCATGCTGGTGGAAAAGCAGATTCAATTATCACGTTAAAACTAGAGAATTTAAAAAAAGAAAAATCTAAAAACGACTGCCAATCTGTCACGTCGTTATATTTTCGCTGACAGTCTCATAAACAGCAATTACTTCTTTCATTATTCACCTGTTCATTCTCCCAACTCATGGAGCACAAACATTATTGCTTCAATTAACAGATAATTAAACAACAGTATTTCTAATTGACATATTTCCCATCATCCAATTAGCGGAAACTCTGACTCAGCATAGAGGGCTTTTCACGTGGCTGTAGGATCTGCCCGACAGAATATGAAGACAGCCACGGAAGATTAAAAGTGTCCTTTTTGACAATAACTATTCCAGATCATTCACTATCCAAACACCCGGCAACCCACACAACACATATCACAATCAATGCTTGCGTATCTTTTGAAGACATCCTGCAATAAATGCAGTTTGTCAGTGTTCGTCTCATATCTGAGATATTTTCCCCCTTGCAGTCATGCTGGAAAATGTGCATTTTGGGAGAGATGTGGCAGATGTGCTCGGAGTTAAATATGAATAGGACATAACAGCCCTGTCCAGGCACTTATGCATTTCATGTGGTTAATATTTCTCTTCTGAATAGAGGGCACTCCATGAGGGGGATGGCTGAAGCGGAGCACTCAGGAGTCCCACACTGGGCGGCCCATAGAATGTCTTCCCTTTTTTTGCCTTCTGAAAATAAGATTTTTTTTTTTTTATTTATCAATATTTCACAAGTGCCTCAAGAGAAACCCTGGAGGGGGAATTGCCTGCCAGCTAATGGATGGAGATGGGATTCGGACTTTCAAAACAAACAGAGAATGGGGCCTCGCGAACAAGAGCCTACACACACACACACACACACACACACACACACACACACACACACACACACACACACACTTTGTGTTTATGACCTTGATCCACCGCAAGAGAGACGTTTTGATTTGCCAACCGAGATCGGTGATGGCCTCCAAAACACCCTTGATGCTAAGGGAGAGAGTTGTCAAGAGCACAGAGGTATGTTTTATTTATGGTTTTATATATAGCATTCACAGTGAAGGAGAACACCAATGGCTATGACAAGCTCCAAGTTGATGTCCTCTCTCTTTAAAGTCGTCACTAAAACTGAAGGACTGGGAGGAACGCACACCAAAGTGGGGAGATGAGCATTTTTCCAGCCCAGTGATGGTTGAATAGAAATGGCTCATTCCTAGTATACACCACCATGCGAAGGCTACTTTCTGCATATTTGATGCAGCTTAGAATTCACCAATACATGCGGTTCAATTTCACCTACCCTCTGTGTAAGATAAATGTGTGTTTCACAAAGACTAAGTACTGTTTCCTGGTAATAACCACTTACATGTAGTTATATCAATTTTAATGTGAACGTTTGTGCCTTATCGTGGTATTTGAGGATGGAACTGACAGAGATTAACAGCCACCCTTCCTGCTGTTCTACGCCTTTCTATCAGATGCCCTAAGTAGCAGACATCCAGAGGCACCAATTAACCTTCTGGCAGGGATCACTCCAAGATACCCGCATGTCTAACTCTGCTTCTCGCACCATTTGTAACCGTGCTTTGCCAGCTCTTGGTCTATCAAAGTGCTGCTGCCGTGCCAAGCTGCATTACGTGATCAGATTCAAGGACAATGCCACAACAACAGACAACACCCTGAAAAAGGTCATTAAATTAATACAAGAAACAAGTTTGTCAAAGAATACAGAACAAACTGCAGATTAGGGGTGGGGGAAAAAATCGATACAGCATAGTATCGCGATATTTCTCGTGGCAATACTGTATCGATACACAGGCGCCAAGTATCGATCTTTTATTATTTAAATTGCACATCAGAATTTAACTTTTTGGTAGTATAATAATGAAATCAATTGCTTATTCAGTCCACCAGATGGCGCTGTTTGTTTTCTGGTGAGGTCAGCGGGGTGACTGTCAGCGTGCAGGAGGATGTAGATAAAATAAACATGGCAGCGTCAGAGAAAGAAATCAGAAATGCACCATCTGCGTTTAAATCAAGTGTTTGGACTTTTTTCGGATTTTTTAACAAGGAGGGGACAACTGAGATGGACATGAGACATGGGATTTGCAAGGAGTGTCGTATGCAAATAAAATACTCAGGGAATACCACAAACATGAGGGCTCATCTCACACGCCACCATCCAGAGTTAGCGTTAGCCGAGGACGGTAAAGCTAATGCTAAACCAGCTCCGCCCGAAAACCAACCAACACTGGACACACTTAGCTTGACAAAGCTACCTCCCAATTCAGAGCGAGCTAAGAAAATAACTCAAGCCATCGCCTACTTCATGTGCAAAGACCTGCGTCCATACAACGTTGTGGAAAATGAAGGATTTTGTCACTTGCTAAAAACACCGGAACCGAGGTACGTGACTCCGTCGCGCCGTTTTTGTACTCATTTTAATTGTAAAAAATACCTGTAGTAGCACAGCAGTGCATACCTGTTGGTATTACAGTCTAGTCCACCTTAATTAAAAATGCAAACAGGTCAGTTTGCCAGGTGTATACAACATTTATAACATATTCATTCAAGTGCTGGTTAGTTAGTCAGCTTGACAGTCACATTTTACAGCAATAAAATTCATGTGAGATGAACAAACAGATGTTGACAAAGTTTTCCTTTGGGGACATAATAATGAAGTTGGAAAAAAGGTAATAAATTGCAATATATTGCAGAATATCGCAATATGTTTAAAATCGCAATAATATCGTATCGTGACCTAAGTATCGTGATAATATCGTATCGTGGTACCTCTGGTGATTCCCACCCCTACTGCAGATACGCCTCATCAAACATCATTGTTCAAAGTACAAGTGGTGTGTCACCCTGCAAACCAAGACTGAGAGCAGCAACTGCTTGACAGAGCACATTTTTTCACAACTTTTACAACAAACCCATAATAAAAAAAAAACAGGACATGGCTGCTTTGGAAATGTTGTCTGGGAGTCCAGGCAAGGCAACTCCCTGCCTAACTAGCCTTACAAAACAAGAGGCTGGCATGCCTGGCCTGAGATTTAGCATGTCATAAACCGCTGTAAAGCCTCCAATCTGTGTCACTACAAATTTATATCTTCAGACAGAGATATGCAAAGGTCAAAAAACCTGAGGTGTCCATCATAAATCAGGCAGTTGAAGTGTTTATAACCTTTATCCGTTAGAGAGGACTCTTGGCACAGCACGGCCTGGATTTACAGAAGCAGCCAAATGCGGTTTCCCCTCACATCTAGAGAAACCAGTTAGCTGCATAAGAAATAGATTACATTTACTGCAACGTTCACAGCAGCCTGCTGTCCAACTGGATTGCTGCTAAAGGCTTACATGACAACATATTTACAACTTCAAGCATTAGTATCTTCATAGAGTACAATCCCCCCTCTCCCTTGTGTCAGTGAGTCTATTCAAAATGTGTCAATCATTTTAGAAATGTATGTGCGCCAGCTGTAAAAAGGGCATTCTGTTTCCAGTGTTAACATGCCAGTAGAAACTTTTGTAAATTTGAGAACATCAACATTTATCCCCTGGAAGGTCAACATTTCCTTCATTAATCTGACAAGGCGGAGAGAGTTAGCAGCCTGAGGAGCTTAGCCAACGGACAGCTGCAATACCCGGCGCAGGACCACCGAGAGTATCCGAGGTAACACTATCTTCAGAGAAGATTGGGTAATTCATAGGTGCCAGTGACAGGTCTGCACGTCTGTGCCCGCTTTCCCCAGCGCTCTCCGGTTGTCTCAAGCTACAGTTTTTGCTGCTCGCAAATCAATATCTCTTTTTACTTCTCATTGATTGCCTTGTGGTGGGACCGACCTAAGCAGGACTGTTATGACATTTCTAGATTTCCCCCTGTCCTTGGAACAATCAATTACACGCGCATGGCAATCAAAACCTCTTTGCAAAATGAACCTGCTCCATGACATTTTCATCTCCCGGATTTATGCCATGTAAAAAAAAAAAAAAAAAAAAAAAAAAAGGCAGGCCTGCTGGATAGGCAGAGAAACACGCTAACAAAGCAGGTCAGGATCAGGCTGTCTCAGTAACTATCATCTGTTTCTCCTCCATGTTTTACACTCACATCGTGGAAGCAATGTGCCCAATTAATTGTGTCTGTACATTTTTAAAAACACTTAGTCACCGTGCTCATCCTTTGTTATAAATAGGTCTGAAAATGTCAGTCAGAAAGTACTCACTGTACAAAACATAATTCCAAAGTTGTGAAGCTTTTTTTTTTTGCGACGTTGGAATACATGATGGTGTGCGTTTTGAAAAAGCCAACCGCGGTTTGTGATTTTCTTTCGGTGAGCTATCATTAGAATGAGACACACATGTCACAAGGTTTAATATTTGACAGTGATATCTGACTAAGTCGGTGAGCGGCGCACGTCAAGATCAAAGAGATATATTGTTAGACATCTTGATGATAGTCTTGATGACACATCTGAAGTTAAGTCTGAACTGAATCGCATGAGAAACGACGAAGAGCTAATTCTGAGCCCCGGAGCCATCTGTAAAGATCTGTAAACACCTCTCTTCATTGTTCCCTGTCAGGAAACAGTCTTCCCGAGCCCAAGGACACCGCAGAGTAAAGAGAGAACAATCCCATTCAGACTGCTCCCTTTGACAAACTTTGTCTGGAGGTTAATTGATATCACGGAATGAAATAGTTTTTGACTTGCTTTAAAATAGGATTGCGTCATTAGTTCCCACCTGGCCCATCATTCCATTTTCGACACCTCTAAATGACGTCCTTAACAGACTTCAAAAACTCCGCAGGCACACTGTAACAGAGTCTATGCCATTTCATTGTTATTAACAGTATTGTAGTACAAATTCTGGTACAAGGGGACAATCCATAGGTTAGATAATGCTAAGTGGGTTTAAAAGCAGCCGCGAACAAAGTGGTTTTGTCAGATCTTTCTGGGGCTTTCAATACAAAACCATGAGACGGAAACACTCATGTTAATTTTTGTATGCATGAAGGAGATGTTACTTAAAGTGCATTACGTACTTCACTAAACACAAGCTATTCATGCAGATAAATGCCCTGCTTTCATACACCCTCAACTTTAATATTTTATAGTCTAATATAATCAAATAAAAGCTTGCAGCTCGAAAGAGACTCGGACAACTTGAGGACAGATTGTGAACACAGCAATCGGCACAATGTGCTCAGATGGACCTAGAGCCAGATTAATGATAGGATCGCAAATATGACACCATATCCTGCCATCTGGCTGTTCATTTGGGCAAAAATGATCACAATAATTATGGCAATTAATCAAAAATGTTTTCACAACCAACATTCTGTTAACTAAAAACACAGAGAACTTTGGAACGCACAACAGGCACGCCAATAAACACACAAAAATATACATCCAAAGGCAGTCACCGTCTGAGCAGCACAGCCTTCGAGCACATTTAGTGTGAGCTATTTGGGGTATTTTTATGCAATGATACAAATGTGGAGAATTTCTAAAAGTCTGTCTACGCATGGACGCTAATCACGATATTTACTGAGCCACATCAGATTGCCCCGCCTGGAGCTCCAGGAACCCCTTTCCCCTTCCGTGATGTCACCGAGCGACGTGGCTCCTTTTGATGCCTACTAGAAGCTTCTGCTCCGAGACGCATCAGTCGGCCCGCTGCCTAATTGGAAGTGAGCGCTGGGAGAGCATTGCAATCTGCACTCCGGCACCTAAGTCATCACTTTGAACGTGCCACAGCCTCCGCATCGCATGCAGCATGCCTGGTGTTGCATCTCACCAAAGGGTCCACCCCCCCCGCGCCCCCTATCAGCACCGGCGGAGACAATTATACACACACACAACATTCCCCATTCTGTCTGGCAGACCTTTACCAGACCAGCAACACACAGACAGGTGCATCCTTGCTATCTGTGTACTAGATAGTGTTACATAGAACCAGGCTTAAGTAGGACATTTGCTACAGAGCTGGTTCACCCAAAGTACAAACGACGTACACACTTCTATTAGGTACACCTGTACGATCTAATGCCATCCAATACAACAGCTCACCATCACTTAGCACCAGCTCAACAGTAAACACTGAACTGAATTCACTTCCCTGAAAGTTTAAACCCTTGTATTGTCTTCCCGTCAACTTTTTTTTTTTTTTTTTTCTGGGTCGATATTTTAAATTAAAACTTTTTTTTCAACCTTGTTGTTCTTTTGACACTCGGCACTTCCCCACGATGTTTTTCCCAGGTTTTTTGTCACCTTTTTCCGACGCTTTTGTCGATTTCTTTCCAGCAATTTTTTAAATGTTTTTCGTCGATTTTCTTCCCGCGTTTTTGGAGCTTTTTCCAACATTTTTGTCCCTTTTTTTCAACATTCTTTTGTCTTTTTCTTTTTTCAAATGCTATACAATTAAATAAAACACCCAAATTCAATAAAAGTAGCGAACTGATCATTTATTTTACCTGTGCAGAGTAGTGGTTGTATGGAACCATCAACGTTACGTTTCTTTGACAATTTGGTGGACAGAAACCCAAATTTCTGATATGGAAACTTAAAAAAAACAAAACAAAAGGGTCAAATTTGACCCGAGGACAACAGGAGGGTTAAGAATATCTGAACATTATCATCGTCATGAATGTAGAATTTGTGTCGGACCTGTTGGACTGACATTGCGTTACATTGTAAAGCTGTACCTAATAAAGTGACCAGGGTGTGTTAATATAGACATGCAGATAACTTTGGTTTGATTTGTCTGCAATGGTGGAAAATAACTAAGTATAGTAGCTAAGTACAATTTGGAAGTAGTTCTACTTTACTTTAGTATCCATTTCATACTCCATTTCATACACCGTTACTTTTCATATTACAATTACATGTGAAACATGATCAGTTTATAAAATATAATGCATTGTTATAGATTAAACTACCCAGTAGTATATGACGAACATGATAACATGTTAATGCAGAAATAATATTAATTTACTTGATAAACATATCAGCTTTTTTACTTATATTGTACTACTTTCACTTAAGTAAATAGTCTGAATGCTTTTAACAATATTGAAAATCTGTGAGCTCCAAATTACCTTCCACTCTATTGAGGAGGCAACAGAGCTCTCAAAATCTGGGCCAAAAAAAAAGAATCCCCAAACTATCAGCATGGCTAGACGCCACCAAAGATAAGTGAGAAAATATGGGTTTGCTTCTTTTGTAATTTGGGGCGAACAAACCCGCTGGCCGCTAAATCAGCTGTATGGTGGGGTTGTGTGTCAGCAGATAAAAATATACTGTACAAAGCCATTTCCCCATTTGTCCTCTTCTGCTAAGAGAAAAGGTAAACATAAACAATTTGGGGCGAGCGTGCAGGATACCATTACAACTGCAGAGGCTTAAAAGCCTCAGTGTATATTTGTCAGATTACAGATGATCTTTTCTGCCCCGGCTGATACAAAGTTCCAGTTGGCGGAGCAGAAGCAGGGCGGCTTCGGCTCCGGTGTGTTTTCCAGTAGCAGGAGGGGAGCTCTGTCACTTGGCTTTCTGAAGAGCCCGTGACACGGCTCTCCAGGAGCGACATGATGAGGTCTGATGGTTCCTTTCTGCAGAATAGCAGTTTACCCCTCATTCACCCTTATCAGAGAGTGAACCCATCATCTTACAGCACGCCACTCAAAACCGCTTCGCATATTGGAGCTGACCAGTCGAGCAAACAGGGCGGTACTAATAAAAGACCATCTTGCTGCGGTTCAAATTTCCCTGATTGAATGTCAGTCAGGAATGTTTGCGTGGCAGCACGGAGGAAAGTGGGCTATTGTTTAAAGGACCACTGCCTTGCACACATAAGGCCTTTGTTCTACTTTTATGAGATAATGAGTCAAAGGTATGATGGCCTACGCGCCCCTAACGTGCTGTTTGTTTTTCATGCCCACTGGCCCGGCCAAATAAAGAGCTTTTCAATTCCAATTCAATCATTGTCTGATGCTTTGTAAACATTTGCTCCGTCGTGTGATTGGGTTTTATTTTGCATCTGAGGGGCAATAGCCAGGATTTAATTGTTTTTAATATTAAATTGGTTGTTTATTCCCTTGTGATCTTGTGCGTTATTTCCTTATATAATATCAAAGTATCAGCGAAAAGTCTCCTTCACTCTTTGCTCCGTGGACTGTGTACCATTTAGTCTTCCCCTGAGATCAGTAGACGTATATACAGTACATACAGTCCCTGCATCATAAACTTTGCATGAACCCTAAACACTGGCCCTCCCAAACAACAGCAGCCCTCCATCAAGGTCAGGCCTTGATGAATCTGATAGTACAGCTGGAAGAGACTGTGTATTCTATTAAAAACAATCTGCATTTCACTAACTCCTCCCGCCCGCTCTGTCCCTGTATGGATCTTTCATTAGATTCTGGATGGGCTCCAGCCAACGCTTCCCTTGTACAAGCAGTTTTATGCAGTTTTCAGCAAAGGGAGGCATTCTTTTACATTCCAAGTTCATTAATAGTAGATTGCCACTTTTTCCCTTCATTAAATACAATGAGGCTACAGAGTGAATTTGCAGCTGAAGCGTGGTACTGTCAGTTTCCAGTGGGACCAAAGGCTGCTCCATGGCAAGCATAAAAAGAGAGAAGCAAGCCGCCAAACCTGGAGCTCTGTGGGACATGACGAGCACCAGTAAGAGAGGCAGAAATGCTTCAAAACAGCCTTGCTCCCTCCTATTCAGATTCATTTTAATGGCAAATTTGTTGTCAAGTGTCCTCCATGAAATGATTAGGGCCCGCTGTTTTTCTGAAAAGTGCAAACTTCTGGATTTGCCTGGTGCGCATTGTCACTTTGACAGCCCGTTCTGAGAACAATGGCTGCCCAAATAGTGAAATGTGTTGGCACCCGATAGTTGAAAGTTTCCCCTCAAAACAGGCTTTCTGCTGTTTGTGGGTATTCCGCTGTGTTGATATCTAGATGTTGATTAGAATGAAAAAAAGAAGCCAGTGAATTGGGCTCCCCAGAGCATGCACATCAACCATTGTAAGAGATTGACAGTCACTCCATTGAGCCAATTATTTCTGTTCATAAGACCTGTTTCTATAAAAACTGGTTAAAGACTACAGTCATTGTTCAAGCGTCTGAATTAAACTACCGGTAGAATTTACAGAAAACCAACAGCATTTAAAGGCAGCACTGCCCATGTTTTTTTTCCACGGCCCACCTAGTGTGCTTTTATTACATGCAATAATTACAGGCATGATATTGTTTCCAGTAACTGTTAAACTTGAATTCAGTGCTTCTCAGACTGAATGCACAAAAGAAACCATGTGAACACAGTCTCACCTAGGTTCACGGGCTATTACTGAGCGTTCAATTTCTGGTAAATTATGCACAAGTCAAACCTACCTAATAGTTGAAACATAATAAAACCATATGCAGCGCCCTGCATGCGTGGGATATAAGTTCATTAATAGCACAATGCACACATTTCAAAGCTGTTCAAATACTGCCATCGGGAAAAAGTCAGCGCAACAAAAATATTGTCTCTTTGCTATATCCTCATTTAGCCTACGAGTCAGCGGCGTGACATTTGTAAGGTGTTGGGGCTGTAATGGAGGAGGAGTAGGTGCCGACTGCAAGACGAGTGCAGAGCCTTTTTATTCATTGCATGGGAGAAAGTGGTTAATTTATTGAAAAGAAGGTAGGCGGACGAAGCAGCGGAACGGAACTGATACCCTGCGTGGCTGTAGGTTGTGCACCGAGGGGGAGGAGAGAGGGGTGGATGAGGGGGGTGGGGGTGTGGGGGTGGAGGGGAGTGGGGGGAGGTTGAGGGAGGCGGGGACCGGAGCGACAGAGGAACGGTTAATGGAAATGAGTGACAGGCTTTCAGAATGATTTACAACGGGTGGCGCTGCGGCAGAGCCAGCGCTTGATGGATGATCCTGAAAGACGGAGACGAACCATAAATCATGTCTTTGAATCATTGACAGAGATAAAGGAGGGGGAGAAAAAGCAATGGCATTGACGTTCATTCTTCCAATAATGTACATTGACGAGTTACACTACGGAGCCTTAATTAAAAAGTGAACACGGGTCTTCTCCCTCTCTCAACTCCCTCCCTCTCCCCCCGCTACGCTCCTCCATCGCTCTCTTCTCTGTTGCGATATCAATGGTAATTAAAGATGCAGTATCCCCGGCCCCTGTCCCATAGCCACTTCCTCCGGCTTACCACAGCAGCCAGATTAGATAAGTGCTCTGCTAAAAGATAATGTCACCCCTCAACAATATCAATGTGGGTCGGGCCCATTTGTTTCTACATCTGTAAACACACACACAGGCACAGGCACACGCACACACACGCACACAAACTGAGACAAGGAGAAAGAGGCTAGCTTTATTTCTTTAAAAGGAAAAACAAATAGGAATTGTTAGCGTAAGCTAAACACTAACAGTCTTCAGTAACAGAGGTTATCATAGGTTAGTTTTAACCTATAAAACATCATTAAAAAAATGTGGCAAGAGAGGAAGTTTAGATTTTTTTTGTTCTCCCTTTAAAAAAATAAAAGAAGCTATTTTTCCAAACATGCCGCTGTTAAAAATGGCGTTGTTCTGTCTTGAGTGCAGATGGCACTTTGATAACCAGGAGGTGCCCTGTAGGAGCACAGAGCCTGAATGAGTGGCATTCCACATCAGCTGAGCTCGCTTAAAGTGCACACAATAGAGCAATGGGGTGAAAGTAATCCTAAACATCTGTCTTATGTGTCCTACACGCACAGGCTGTTTGTTCAAGTTCTAGGAAAGACATTAGCAGGAGGGGAGCAAGGCGGAGAGAGAGAGAGAGAGAGAGGAGGATATATCAATTCATGCACTAGTTCTCCAAAGGGATTAAGCAGGGCCTCTGTTGTCTGTCCTCTCACTGCTCCGGCAAAACAAAATGGAGACGACTGCCCTACTAATGCAAATACCCTCTTTCGCGACATACTGTAGCAAGCATGCGTTTCAATAAACTGCATAAACATAATTGTTTTGAATTATTCAAACCTTTTTTTTACGACCCGGTTCAAAAGGGCTTCTTCTGTAGGAGGCTTCTGCGGCACAATGTAAAAATGGCTAAATAATGAAGTGATTCTTTGTATTTTGGAGGAGGACACAGTGGTTCATTCTGCTCGGGCCATTTGAGAAAGGGCAAGTGATGAAAATGCAGCGGGCTCGGTGCGGCGTCCTGTTTGACGGCTATGCGGGGAGACTTGGGGCAGTCGGTCAGCCCGCTGCGTATGGGGATATTCACCAACAAACACTGAAAGACACACAAAGCTGTCTCTCTTTCTCTCTCTCTCCATCCCTCTCCCGCTGTGAGAAGAACGTTTTGGCAAGCTAAAATGGAAATGAACACACAATGGTCATCTAGCATTGAAAAGCTGTGGCAATAATATTGGTCAGGCAAAAGGCCGCCCTGCCCAGTGTGTGTTTTTGTGTGTGTGTGTGTGTGTGTGTGTGTGTGTGTGTGCGTGTTTGTGAATGATTCATGTTGCAGCGCAACACAAAAGCTCACACTTTCAGAATCATTTTCATTTGAAGGCTTGAAGTTGTTAATATCATGTTTGATCGCATGCTTGCATCAAAACACAGTTTTGATGGACAAGGGAAATAATTACTTGTCATTCACGTGTCTAAGGTTTTCTCTTCTCTCCTCTGTTGTTGCTGTTAAACATGTTCCTCTGTTAAACACTTTTTCCCCTCACCAAACTCCAAAAAAAAAACAACAACAAAAAAAAGAAAACGGTTTGACTCAACTTTCAAGTCATACTTGAAAAAAATCCGAAAGAGTGAAACTGACTGCTAGGCTAAATGAATCAAAGAGTTTGAGAGTAATGAACTTCTCGGGAGTCTCTGGCATTAGGGGACAATAGCTCTCGTTGATCTTAAATGGTCTTAAAAGATGATCCATATAGTAATGAAGCCAGCTCTGCTGGCCCGACGCCCAAAACAGGACATAATCAAAGTCACAGGGGATGCGCTGGAGCTTCTGTCACCCAACAACATCCTTCCACTTGTGTCTTGCTCTTTTAAAATACAACAAAAAAAAAAGAAAGAAAAATACCTCTGTCCTTAGATTCTGGATGCTAAATATTCAAATTCATAGCATGTGTTTCGGGGCCGTCAGCTGGGACCACAGAGCAGCAGGACGGCTTGCAACCCACTGGGT
This sequence comes from Perca flavescens, assembly GCF_004354835.1. Taxonomy (NCBI): domain Eukaryota; kingdom Metazoa; phylum Chordata; class Actinopteri; order Perciformes; family Percidae; genus Perca; species Perca flavescens. The sequence continues at coordinate 6,670,448 of NC_041337.1, forward strand.
CTTTTTTGGAAAAGCAGCATGCAGTGTCCTAGGCCCACCCTCCTCCTGACTCTTCTGCCTGGACCACCCTGCTCGCCGTGCTACGCTACATGACAGGACGATGCTGCTCGGTCCTTGGACCCATCGTATTGTTTTTCTTGGACCATGGTGAAAGCAAATAGCAGCTAAAGGGCCCGGCGCTCGCAGTAAAAACCAAAAACCCGTGCAGTCATTCATCAAAGCCCAGACAACTCGCTACTCCCCCACCAACTACCAACCCCCCCACACCCCAAGGCATGGCCATCTCCCTCCCAGTCTGGGTTTTAACTAGGACTCCAAATAATTCCAGAAATGACAAATGATACTTATATCTCTGGCCTGTGCCGAATCAATAAGCATGCAGAACAACTATCCATCTTGAGAGGTATCGACAGACGCGGCTCGACGTCGGCGGAGAAGCACTTGGTGGCTTTATTCGGGGTTGGGATTGGGAGGGACGGGGGGGAAGCAGGAGAAACAGTACACTCAATTTTAAATTACAATAAACCACCCAACACTGTTAACAATCAAAAAAGCTATTACAGGAACTGCAGCATCCGGAGGTATTTTCTGAAAAAGACAATGCCGATGAGAAGGGCCGATTGACCATATGTGAAAATATGCGCGACCTTCGAGAACTGGGACAGGGGTTATTTTGACAGGAGCACCTGCACATGTTTACATGGCAGTTGTGTGCTGGGTATGTGCTGATGGGTGGCGATATGGCCCCTCTCTGGTCCCCCCCGGCTGCATCGGAGCAGCTGACAGATAGCACTTCAGAGCAGCTTTAGCTGCAGCTCCCCTTGAGGGGCTGTGATTGATGACTCGCACTGCCACCTAGATCCATTTTCTCCTCCAATCTGACTCCTCACAGGTAGAGTGGAGTCCTGCGGCCCCCCCCATCTCCCTTCAAATTCGAGTAGGCTCATTTTCGCAAAGAAGTGTACCAACAGAGCGACTACAAAACACCTACTTTGAAGAAATTAAAAAACAACAATCGTAGAGAGGAGATAATTTGAGCTAAATGCCATGCAGAGCCCCTCTGATCCTGAACACTGGAGATCAGAAAAGCAAAAGGAAAAAAAACTAAACGGAGATGTTTGCAGGCATAATGTCATTAGCAGTGGAAATGTTGAGACCCAGGACCCCTGCAGGTCTGAAGGCATTTAAGAACAGTTAGCTTAGCCATCTGGTAGACAATTACACCGGAACAAACACACCGCCTCAGCAAATAAAGCTTGGCTCATCAATCACGAGAATGGCCAGAACTGGGCCTGTTATTCCCTCTGATTTAATAACCCGATGAACCGCGGCGTTATCCACCACAAGAATTCAAGTCAAGTGGAGAACATCCAAACGGTTACCAACAGCATGATGTGGCAGAGAAGCTCAGTGTGAATATAACACATGGTGGAAAAAATTTTCAATGTAACAATTGTGTTCTATTTAAATCAGTTGTAGATGTTATAAAAAAAAAAAGTTCAGTTCTTACCAAAGAATGAAAAAAAAAACAACAACATTTGAAACATTCGCTGTTTCCAGTTTCAAGTATTTAACTTAATTAACATTTGCCGGGCGCTTTTAACTGCAATCGTACCTCCCCGTGGGACTTTAATGTGGATTGTCTGGTAATTGCAGATGTTGATATGAGATGGTGACACAATGTCAAGTCTATTTCTGAAAATGACGGAACAAAAAGGAGGAATGATTGGGAACACAGCCAATACAAATACAAAACATTACAGTGAAGAACTAGAAGCACTTATGCTACGCACGGGAAGCGAATGAAACCAATCCCATGAGCATTAAACGGCTAAAGATGCAGCCTGAATTTCACCTGGATGCAGGTCAGGCTTTGTCAGTTTCGCCGCGGTGTTTTGCGAGCCAAGAACATATTCATCTGTGTTTCTGGGTTGTGGCCTGCGCGGCCTGTGTGGAAGAAAAGAAGTAGGCCACCGCTGCGGTCTCCGATTCTCCTCTGTACACGCGTCACCTGCCAGCTCATGTGGCCCAGCTGAGATGTGAACAGGTCTGGCAAGAACCAAATGTTTTCATTTACCTCTGGGGCATCTACACTCTTCTTTAGCAGGCGGTGGCAGGCTAACATGTCAAGATACCGGCCCGGGACTCTGGGCCTCTGGGAGAGGTCACGCACTAAGAGCTTAGGTTCAGAAAACATCAAGCTATGACTCTCTGCAGAAAGAAAAAAAAAAGAAAAAGAAAAAGGAAGGCAGCCCAGACCTCTGCATTGCACACTGCTGCAGCCTCGCAGCTAAATATTACCAAATAACATCAACATCACATGGGTTCTTAATTCAGTCTTGCAGATAAAGACTAGCTTATGGCTCGTTTTGTTTCATAGCAGATTCCAACACCTTGAAAGCTGAAAATGTGCTTCATTACACCTCTTATGCTCAGATTTGATGTGTGTTCACATTGTTTGATGGCTCCGCGTTCTACTGGGCAGCAGGGGGCGAGGGGGGTGGCGGTGCTTCTCGGGCTAACCTCAACACGTCTATTTCTATCTGAGGACTTGCTGACAGCACATTTAACTTTGTGATCTGCGCATGAGAGACAGCTAACAGTTGCTGACAGCTGAAACACACCGAGCTCCATTTCCCTACACAATACCTTATTGACACGTTTTCATTTGATGAGGACTTCAACTAACTTTCAGATTAAAAAAAGAAAAAGAAAAGAAGAAGCAAAAAGTCCGGATGGTGGGTACAACAACATCATAAAGACAAGGTTGATTTCCAGCCGGCTCATGGAAACCACTAGTTCCTTTGGGGAGGCTCTGGCAGGGGTGGGGTAGCAGCGGCTGTCTATAGAAGCCTGATTTATGATCTACTCACTTTTGCATGTGTGTTCACAGGTTTCTGGGAGTTACACTCAATTAGAGCAGCAGGGGTTAGGAGTATGTTTCTTTTTTTTTGTTGAGGATAAGTTCAAGTTTGACACGTTTATTTCTGCCAGTGCAGCTGAAGAGCTGGTGACAGACGATCAAAAGTCCTTTTCTTTGATCACCCGACTCAAAAGTGTGGGAAATAGTAACCGTCCCTGACAAGTTTAAAAGATAAAAATCCAAAAAGGAAGACAAAATGTTTATAAAGCACAATCTCAAATGCCAGTCGACATGACCAAGAGCGGAAAATAACAGTACGGTGAAGATGAAAATGGCGTCACTTAGCAGGACAACAAGGAGCTGACAAATGCAGTGCTAATCAAATTTGTAAATTCAAATGAGCTTAAATATAATTCTTGCAAAAAAGCGTGATCACGGAGCTTGCATCAAACCAAAAAAAAAAAAACTGAAGAGCGACTTAATGGATTCAGCAGGGCGAAAATCCCCAATTACAAGTTAAATGCCATGTCCCTTCACATTTTATATAAAACTAGTAAATCTTTTGGAGACGTTTAATGATTGAGCCAGCCAGTTGAAACGGGGCGAACAAAGTACCAGCGCAAGGAGTTACTCATATCCCTGTTGAAAAACTCCTCCGTTTAATGATTCACCACTAAGGAGAGTCCACACACTTCCAGAAGAATTCAAATCCCTTTTCCCACAGCTTCTTTCAGTCCGTATGATAAATGACACCCGTCATTCCGCCGTTGCCAAACAGCACAGAGGGGAATTGTCCTGATATATGATTCACAAGAACAGGAAATAAACTCTGCCTTTCTCTGTAGCTCCCCCCTCTTGCCAAGTAGGACGGACCTGGACAGTGTCAAGGCTCTCTCTCTCTCATGGTGGAGGCAGTGGGAAGGCTTGACGGCGCTGAAACCCAAAAAGGGAATAGACAGTGGGTTTCCAAGATGAACTCTCCCCTCTCTTAAAACGCTGGAGCTTCTGATGACTGATGAAAGGCACCAGAGCCACCGCATTAAAATAGCATCGGCATCTATGGGAAACGAGCTTAGGAGGATCAAAAAAAATTAAACGGAGGGCACGCTAAAGTCTGCAATTATCAAACAGGGGAGAAGAAGAAAAAAAAATATAGAATGAGCAACCTCCCTCTGCCCCCAATTACAATGCAGCAAGTGAGGCTAATTACTGCGCCTTTTTCTGAGTGAGTGAGACTGACAAAGACTCAGAGAGATGGGGCGCAAGTTCAGATAAGGCTAGTTCATACAGATCCAACATATAGAAATCAATGTATAAAATACAGTCTGAATTTAAAAACATTAGCATGGAAACATTCAGCTCACGTGATACTTTCTAGGGCTGCACGATATATCGTTTTAATAAACACGTCGCGAGAGGCTGCGACATGTCGCGAAAGACACTGAGATGTTGTTGTGTTGGTTGAAAGAAAATACCAGCAGGAAACTGCTCTTTCAAACGTAACTGTTGTTCGGTTTTTTGGAGCGGTGCCTTTTATGTTCAATTCAATGTTCAACTTGTTCAATAAAAGAACGTTGGAAATGTTTTCCTTTCATTTGTTTTAAAGCCACCGAGCAATAGGTTGTATTTTAGCAGACGACTGAAAGCGGCTGAAAGGCAGAATCTGTTTATTCATCGCAAAGTAATATCGCTGTCGCGATATTCAACAACGTTATCGCATTATTTCCCACACGTCGTGCAGCCCTAATTCTTTCTATTGTCTATTCCGTTACTAGCGACTGAAGCAGATGCACTAAGTTGGTGTTCTTGTTTTAAGAGAGAGAGACAGAAGGAGAGGCACATCCTGCTGCTGCTGCTGTGCGGCTGCTTGCCTCCAGGCTAGTCCCTCCAGGCCAACGCTCAGCGGTAGGCCTCCCACTCGGGCTCAGAGCGCAGGGATGTGCCCAGGGCCAGGACCAGCAGCACTCAATCACCCAGACAGCGACATCCTTTCGCCATCACCATCACAGAGGCCCCTTTGGGGTGGAGTGAGGAAGGGGGGGTGGGGGTGGGGGAAGATATTTATGAGTAGAGCGTTCACACACACACACACACGCCCAAGCGGCTGCGATTCCGCTGATATACTGCCGGCTGGACTGTGGGATGGAGCCATATAGTTCATCTCCTCCTCATTTTTAGCCCCTAACCAGACCCCTGTAAGTGCTCCTCTGAGCTTTACATGTTGGGTCTGATGCAGGAAGCAGACAGCGAACGCCGCACCGCATGTAAATCTAGCACTCCGAACGGGAGTGTGGAACTATAGGGTTACAAGGTAACTTATTGGCTCTCGTGATCAATGATCGCTTTGTTTGAAAATGTGAACCAAACGACCAAAACAAGTTGCAGCGGGCGGGGGGAAAAAAAAGTGAGCAATGCACGAGCTGCAGTATTTTGGCACTATTTGTTACAAAAGACACTTGATGAGCGGCACATGTTTACCTAAGAGGTGTACTTTAGTGCCTCTTTACCTTTTGATTTCAGAGCAGAATAATTACAGGGGAAGCCATGTAAAACCCTGTGGCAGATTAGGGGAGTGAGTTGGAAATGGGTTCAAATTGTTGCTCTGAAGTAAAGAGGCTACTCTGCACCACAAGGGGTTTCTTTCCTCGGGCAGGCCAGGGGATTAAAAGAAGCCATAAAAGGTCTCCGTAATGGCATCAGTAATGTCTTGCTGCCATTAAAAACGGTGAGAAAAACATCTGCTTTGCATTTTTCACTCCCCTGCTACTCATTTGTCTTTTCAAACTGTCTGAGAGAGTGCCTTGGTTTCAACGGGCTCATATTTTTTTTTCCGGGGTAAGGTTATTTCACAGACTTCACCCGATGAAAGTTAAGCTTAAAAATCAGGATTTTGCAAATGCCAAAACAAAAGCTAAACTGCAGTGGTCAAATATTATGAAAGAGTGCATATACCAACCGTATATGCACTCTTTCATAATATATATATGTATACTTGTTGGGGCCATTAGCGTCAAACTGTAAACTGTAAACCTATATCCAAACCTGCAGCATTCTTTGTTCTGTTTATTTTCTCCTTCACTTATGCCAGAAAGACTAAAAAAACTATCTGTATCCACACCCAGATGGCACAATAGGTGCCAGCTTTAGAGCAAACACCTTGATTGCTTTATGGCTAGCCCCTAACCATTAGAGATGCACTGTATCATCCTTCCCTGGGCTTGTGGGAAGCTGAGGCCCCGCAGTAATCCTTTCCCTGCTAACCCCTTTAATAAACCATAGCCTGCTTCATTAGCTTCCCTTCACAGAGTGATTGATCGGTGCCAGTAACAGAAAGCCCGTCCTCGCCCTGCCTACCTCACCTCAACCAACTAAATAAGCCACTTTTTTTTTGTCAGCCAGCTACCACCCATCACACTATTAAAGGAGAGTATTCAGCGTGAGCCAAAGAGGGAGTGGCATCAGCCGTGGATGGCAACGCAACAGTGTTCCTTTTGTTCAAAGGCTGGGTCAAAATCAATTTATAGGATGCACTATACTGGGCTCAGTATATTAGATTCTTACGGGTTCCGATTCTGTCTCGACACATGAAAGGAAAAGAACAGAAAAAAAAAAGATTCAGTGAGATTTCAACAATGAGCTGTTCATGTTACAGTGACAAAAACTAAGAAAAGAAAGCAGCCTGACTGGGAAAAAAAAAAAAAGTGGTGGGATTAAAGGTGCAGTTTATAGACAGGATGACTCATTATTTTGCCTATTGCTTAACATTTCTCCCATTATTATTACATTACAGTCCCTGTGATTCTATTAGTCATCCCAAGTAGTGATTGTTAGGATAAATATAGATAGAATCATCGTAAATCAGATAAAAACCGCCCATAAAAAGTTTGGGCAGATTTTGATAATGTCCTTAAATTGCAAATTAGACCAAAGATTATATTATTTGAGAAGGAAAACGGTTAAGTGAGACGCCCTTATAGCAACATAAGGAACTGCACTTGAATGCTAATTCAGAGAAAATTACCCATCTGATGAAAAAATTAAAAAAATAAAAAAACACCCTAAATGTTTATCCAGATACCCAGTGTGCAAGATCCATTTGCGAGAAGACAAACAATGAGACAAACACTGAGTTAAGACACTAAACTTAATGTAAAATCCAACTGGGGGGAAAGAAGCAACGCGTACGCTTATGATAAGAGTGAATAATACAGCATTACTATAATAATAACATATCATCTCCCTGTCCCGCGTTAGGAGCTGGACTCTTTTCTCTTTAGTAATACCCACCATGTACAGTATGCGCTGTGCGATCCTTCACTGCTCTACAGCGGAGGAATAGAGAGATACAGAGGGGAGAGGTGCTAGATGCTGCTCAGCTGCAGTGATAAAGTCAGTAATATCACTATCTCGCCCTCCTCTCCCAAGAATTGCTATAAACCTATTTCGAAAATTGCACCCATATATTCAGCGAAGACAGTTAGCTCGTCCCAGTGACAGTGCAAACTTTTAGGCTGAATTATGCTACTGTCATTCAGAGGGTTTTATCAAAAAGGGCCAATAACTCACAGACCCAAATCTGAAATAGGCCGGCCCACCAACTCTCCCTCTTTACTACTACAGGCAGCTGCTGGGCTGCCATGGAACAGCCTGCTGCTATTGCTCAGGACACAAGATGGTGCCCGGTCACACTACTACATGGGAACAGGGTTTCCCTTACCAGTGTGAGGCTTAGGCGCAGCACCCCAAGCTGTTTCTGGAAACACCTAAGCCAAATCAATGTAACTAAATGAATTTTCTCAGATCTAATGATAGTAGTTGGTCCCCAGTCTGGCATCCCAGTCTTTATGTTTGTTTTATGTGTTATTTATTTAAAATCTGCTCTAGCTTTTCCACTATTTTAGATATATGATATGGTAATAATAGTGATCCAAAATGATGTCCAAATATGTGCACTTATGTCTGCCACAAACCTAGAGAACACTGGAAGCTGAACGACTCCAGTACAAGCAGACACAGGGACACACTGTGAAATACTGGAGAAGTCACGCCCCCAAAAAAATACCAACCTGAGATTAAAACACTGACTCTGACAGCCAAACAAGTCCTTTCATCAATCATTAATCTGCCGATAATTCTCTCAATTAATCGACCAATCTTTTTTTCCAATTAAGTTCTGTCGATGAAATAAATCAGTAAAATGTTATCTCCTGTGTTAACATATTCAAATATGTTGTTTTATCTGAACAGTCCCAAAAAAAAAAAAGTTATTTAAAACATACGACAAATAAAAGCTTCAAATAGTCACATTTGAAAACATATGACATTTTACACATTTATGCATGAATTAATTGTTTATGAAATTTTTTTTGCTGCAAATCATTTCCTGTTGACAGATTGATGGTTTTGGCTCTATTTGACACAACATGATTCTTTAGTGTTAAGTGCACATGCGCAGTACTTAGGTAAGGACTACTAGCCAGTCAGAAGCAGAGTGTGAGGGCGTGCCACGCTAGCAGCTAGGCGAGCATTATAACGTGTGTTACAAAGTGTTATTTATGTTAAACAATCGCGATTTAAATATTGACCCAAATAATTTTGATTATGATTTTTCCCCATAGTCGAGCAGCCCTTCTGAATGCCTAAAGGGGAACAAATCCAGCATGTTGCTGTGTAGCATGAGTCTTTTTGTCTTTGCCAGAAATAAAGATGCCTGTCTATCTTAACAACTGCTATGATTCAGTGCTGACAGGCACTGAGGATGCAGACGTTTGTCTGTTTCTCAGTTTCTAACAGCGAATGGTTTTAGCACATTTCCCAGAACCGAAGCCTTTATCACCACTGTGCTAAAGCAAAAATACACAATGCCATTTTGCACCATCTTAGGCTCAAAACACATTTTACCCTGACACTTATCTGCAATTAGCCATGTTAGATGTTTGTCATGTGCAAACACTTAGCAGAATTTGACATTCATTTCATTCTAATGGGCTTTTCAGTTGGTGGGTGGGGGGATTTGCCTGTAGGACGTTGCAGTGCGAATGCATGGCTGTTCACAAAAAAATGTTTGTCACTTGGGGAGAGAGTAAATTGGTATCATTTATTGTTAAAACAGACACGTTGTGTTTTCCTCACTAAGTCCGACTAGATTCCACTGTTTCTTCAGTGAGACTTTTTGCCCCTGCTTTGGCTATCGTCTGAGGGGTGATATCACCTGCAGCTGTTTACAATTAGCTCAATTGTTTCCCGCAGCAGTGGATATAGCAACATTATGTAACTTTTCCCGCTTCGGTCCCCCTACAGGTCATCTCATTGGAACTACAGCTGCAGTTAAAAGTTACATAGTGTTGCTTTAAGTTTTACTCGCCCTCTTTAAAATTGATATTTTCCAGATTGAACATTGAAGCTCCTATATATATACACAAGCCCAATGCTACCCAACCTGCACAGCCCATAATAAGAATTGTATTCATTTTAAAACAGCATTCTGGAAAAGGTTGCTGGACTTTAAATGCTCCATGGCAGGGGTATTTAACTTTTTTAAGCCAAGGACCCCTTAACTGAAAGAGAGACGGATCAGGGACCCCCTACTACCTATATTATTACATATGTATTGAATAAAATGAATTTGCATGTTAAACTGGGCCTACAATCACATGTGGGCGGCCTAAAGCCTATATACATCTATATTAGTGTATAGAATACTAAGCCATTAAATATCAATTGTTGGCATGATTTTATAAATCATGTTTTAATGTCAAACATAAATGTGGCAGACTGAATCCTTAGGATTAAGTGCATCTGTGGATGGCCGTAGAGACTACCTTACCTATAGGCCAGTAAGCCTGTCATCAATGGGGTTTTTTTTTCACAAAAAGGCTGATTTATATTTGCTAATAATATGTTGAATTCATGTTAAGATATTTTGGTTTTTGAAAAATAAAATTAATAATTTAGTGCCCCCCCCTGCATTGACTCTGAGCACGCCCTAGGGGTCCCGGACCCCCTGTTGAAGATCTCTGCTTTATGGGTTAAGTTAAGGAATGATACTTAGTTAGAAATCCTGACTTTAGCTCTACAGTAACATGGACTGTATTAGTTTTCAGCTTGCAGGAAGTGTTTAGGAAATTGCATTATATAAATGCCCAGGTGACACCATGTCTACCAAAATATAACCTGCTCTCATGGTGAGAAACGCACCGCTGTACACAAACTACTTGGCTGTGCCGGTCAGCAGGGAAAGTGTGTTTGGGTCAGAGTGATACATGCCCACACACTCTCCGTGCAGTGTTAAAGCTGCACTATAAAAGAAACTGAGGTCTATCAGACACCCACAGCCACAAGCTATTTAGCATCTTGCAGGCCTCGCATGACAGACAGCTGCGAGAGTATCCGCACGCTTACTGTACAGAAGGAGAACTCTGTTATCATATGTGGCCCAGATTCAGAGCCCTACAATACGGACTAACTTCGGAGCTCTGTAAATCCACCGGTGAAAACTATCAAGTGCCATTTTTTGAGAGTGAGCTGTCACACTGACGACATGAGACCAAACAGCGAATCAAACATCTGATATAAAGTTGTCCAGATGTTCAACTCAGAGTGTTTTCACATCGCAAACTTCAATTTCAGAAGAAAAACAAATCGAAATGATGAAAATCATCCACATAGATTCAAGGTGCTATTCACTGAATTTGACAAAAGAAAAAAAAAGCGAATTGGATTAACATCACTTACAATACCTTTAATAATTAGTCAATAATCAGTCATAATCATCAGAATCTTCACTCTTGATAAAAATGTCATCTTTCCTAATGTAATCTTGTATCTTATCTTTAAGAAATAAATAATTTCACTTTTTTTTCAAGCGCAGTTCTGTAATAACATGTGCATGTGCCTTAATTCTAAATACACAGAAACAATTGCATGAACAATGTGCTCTAGTGCCGGTTCTGTTAAGTATAAACCTCCATGAATGCTGCGTCATGAATAATGAACAGTGTGGGATGCTTGCAAACCATATACACACGGTGCTGTATATGCCTCAAGGGCAGGAGTGCATTCCAGCGAGTGGAGCGACACCGCTCTTTATCCAGCCAGAGGTGGAGATGATCCTCTCTCACAGTGGGGCCTTCCCTTTGTGTACATGTGTGTTTAGGGTTGTCCTGGCAACAGCAAGCTCCGCTCCCTCATTGGGGCCGGGCCGTCCCCGGGCCGTCCCTGCCCCACCATGAGCGCTGTTGTGCATAGCGGAGGGCATGATCCTGCTAGCGGAGCTAATAGTCTACCTGAGGTTTAGTTAAGTAGGCGCATGTGTGTGTTGAGTATATATGGCATCATCAAAGCATGCAAATAATTACAGAGTTGGGTTATTACTGTATGTGGCTGTTATTTTCATTAACATTCATTTCCCGTCTCCGGTAAGAGTAAATACCCACCCACCAGCCTAATCACAGGTTTATTTCAAAGCAATGCAGTTATCTCCATGATCTCATCAAGCCCTCATAACTTGACGACGGCTGAGATATTTATTTTATGAGAAGCAGACCTTTATGTAAAGACAGCGGAAGCATTCCGCGTGAAGTAAACAAAAGACAATCGTGAGTAATTTAACAATGAGCGAAAAGACGAAAAGATTCCTATACTGTACTGTGCAATGAGCCACACAAAAGGTCCCAACGCCAACGTACTGTATTATTACAATAATAACCGCGGGCCTCTCCTTTTCTCTTTGACATGGCATGATACTAACAACATGGAACTGGTCATGTCCAAATAGGAACATGTTTGCAGGTCTTTGCGGATTTTTTGTTGCATTGAAATGCAGGCAACCTTGGCAGGAAATAAGAGATGGGAAAAAAGCCAGCCTTTCATCATTTTCCCCAAATCAGTGGAGGAAATGAATATGGATGCCCTCAGGCGTGAGGGGAAGGAAATTCAGGGGCTGATGAGGTCCCTAAAGGATGCGTCTGGACAGTACCGGAACTTTTCAGCTGGGTCGCTGCCAGGGTGTGTGGGCTGCCGTGGAGCATGTAGGAAACACATGCAAACACATGTTGGGCACAAACAACTAACAATTGCAAGGGGTACATAAACACACATGCATGTGCAAATAGACACTGATTAGCTAAAGGGTTTGCAAATCCTCCCTTTTTTATCAGAACGTACAGAAAGGGGGGAATACAGGTGAAGAGAATGTCAAAAGGCAGGGACTCAAATTAAAAAAATCTGTGGGTGCCCAGATAGCTCAGTTGGTAGAGCTAGCGCCCATATATATATATATATATATATATATGGGCGCTAGCTCTAGTCATAAATATACAAATATATGGTGATACACCAAATTTAAGATGATAAACCCGAATGGATACATTCTGACTAAAAAGAGAAATGCACCCATGTGGCACCTGGCTTCCCGTTTCAACAGGACAATCCAAAGTACCCCTATGAACCTTTGCAGACATACCGCTAAAGAAACTTAATCAACCCCTACTAAGCCACCCTCAGTCACGAGCCACAGCACTAAGGCATATATTGTTATCAGGCTCTGCAAGTAGTCGTACGGCACCAACGGGTGCTGCTTGCATCACTGTGGCATGGGTCCTGTAAAGATGTGGCAGACGAGCCAGAAGAAAAAAAAGAAAACTGCTCAGATGCACTGAACCGGCAGGCGGGTATGAACAGCGAGGCCAGAGAGTCAGAGTGCCCCCCCCCCCCCACCCCCAAAAAGTTGGGTGCAACGGATCCACCACATCAACAACTCATTCAGTGAGGGGGGTGAGGAATTCCTGGTTACGGATTATAGCGGGCTTCAAAGGAAGCTATTCAAGGCTGCAGAAAGAGCTGTGGCTCTGAATGGAAAGAAACAAACCCCATTCCTAAAAGAGGAAGTGCATATCCTGACATATGAAGTGGATTGAGACAACTGATATGGCTGCTTTGCGTTGGTAAGGGTTTACAGTTTGCCGATTTAATGAGGTTTTGGCCTACAAGGTCAGCTGCCCCATTACCTCGTTGTTAGAGACCAACAGTGCGAGATTAGAAATAATTTGGTCGGTGTTCGGGGTATGAGCCAGAGTGACACAATGACCCATCACTACAACCGGCCTTGCACCTACAGTTACTGTGCCCCAGTAAATCAAGCTGTTAGCAGGCTGCTCTTCTTCTTTAGATTTCATCAGTGAGCCAAACTACAAAATAAAACAGTTGGCTGTTGATTGAAAATCTATATCAATCTCCTCCTCTCCCTACGTACTTCCACGACAAATTTTTGCATTGGTCCAAAAGTCCAAATCATCCGAAAAGTGTTTTCATACTGCCAACGAACCGAACCGTGGTTCAGTTTGGTCCGGACCGAGACCACCTCATTTGATCGGAACAAAATTTGGTCTTTTGATCCGGACCGTGGTCCGAGGCACCTTTCTCACCTGCAATTTTGGTTCGGACCAAACTGAAAAGTCTGAAAGTCCGGACCAAATGGGGTAGGTGTGAAAACGCCCTAAAACACCACTCTGCACCTTTTTGATTTTTAAAACTAGAGCAAAGATTGCATTTTTTTTTTTGCTGTTTATAAAGACCGGATGCATTTTCAAGTTCTTTGAAGATGACTTCAGCCATAATGCTACTGTAATTACAATATTTCTTAGTGGCACTGCCCTGAAAAAAACAAAAACAAAAGGGGCATACTTTATTGATCACCCTATTTTCACAATATGATTTGATGACTTATTTGTATAGTATAACCGAAACGAAACTAGTTGTATGTGTCAAATGCCGTTTGTCCACTGCATGGTACGGCACGACTCAACTCTGTTTTTTTTTTGGGGGTTCCATTAGCAAAAGTTGTGAAAAGTGCCTGGTAAATGTTTTGGTGCCACTTTGGTCGAGGTTCTAAGCGAGCTGAGCAAATACTAAAAGGAAAGGGAGATCCCGCTATTTTTAAATAACCAAGCTCCGCAATTTTAGAGTAGTACAATGCAGTGGAATCAGATTTGATTTGAACACAGGGATGTAAACGATGCATCGTGAATCGGTTAAAAATCGGTAAAAATGTGTGAAGATTACAACCGTATGGGATTGAAAATTCAATTTTTGAAACAGCCAAGGGCGTAATCAACTACTACTGTCTATATCTTCTTAGTTTATTTATTTGAAGAGATTTTTTTCTATTAATTTAGTTATTTTTGATGTGGGATTTGTTTTTAAATCTGATTTAGATTTTAGATTTTAAAGGTTTTATTTAAAGGTCCCATGGCATGACAATTTCACTTTATGAGGTTTTTTAACATTAATATGAGTTCCCCCAGCCTGCCTATGGTCCCCCAGTGGCTAGAAATGGTGATAGGTGTAAACGGAGCCCTGGGTATCCTGCTCTGCCTTTGAGAAAATGAAAGCTCAGATGGACCGATCTGGAATCTTCTCCTTATGAGGTCATAATGAGGTCATAAGGAGCAAGGTTACCTCCCCTTTCTCTCCTTTGCCCGCCCAGAGAATTTGGCCCACCCATGAGAGAGAGACATCATGGCTTTCAAACGAGCAAAGTGGCAGTTGGTCAAGGCCACATCCCCACCCTCCACCTTGCCCCCCCCCTCTTCCTCAATAGCATTTAAAGCTACAGACAGAGAAATGGCACATCCTAAGGATAGCTCATTGTGGGACTGGCTCTAGTGGCTGTAATACTACACCAAGGCTGAATTTCGGGATTCAGATACAGTATTAGGGGACTACTAAGGCCTATATAAAAGCATCCAAAGAGCACCATTCATGGGACCTTTAAGATGAATACAATTTCAATTGCCCTTTAAAAGACATCTGTTGTTTTGCACAGTTTCCATAAATAAATGAACATTTTTCAGTCATTTGTCTGCAGCTCATTCTGTTAAAAAAAGCTGTGAGAAAATCGTACCGCAAACGTAAAATCGCGTATCGAGACAAAATCGTAAGTCGAGTGGATCGTTACATCCCTACTCGAATGCCTCGATTCATCAATCTCACCTTTCCCTGCTCATCCAAACCAGGTTCCTGCACACAAGTAGGAACAATAGTAGTGATGACGGAGCAGATTATACTCGCGTTATTTCCAGAGCCATCACTGTCCCGCGCGGGGCACTCTGTGTTAAAGCCAGGGCCTTTAGGCGAAAGCAATGATCTGTGTGTGTGACCTTCGTTACGTTTTAGGGATGAGTAGGCCCCCGGGGGCGACAGTTACCAGGGATACACACTATACAGCACAGAGAGGACATGTCAGTCACTAACAGAGTTGAGTGAGACAGACAGCTAAAGGGACAGGTAGACATTCAGACAAAATAAGAGCTAAATATAACACAAAATAGTTTTGACAGGAGGACAAATGGCCACACAGACGGAAACTGCAATGCTAATATTCAATAAGATTTCCTATATATGTCAGTTTCATGGGCAAGTTTAAAGTTTTAGTCAGTTGACAGCTCAGGAGCCTCAGGTGTGTCAGGTCTGAATACAAGTTTGGAGATCTGGAAATAATCTGACACGCGTTTCAGGCTTTTTTAGACTTTCCACGAGCGCCGTGAGTACAATGAGACAGGCGAGGAAGACAGACAGCGAGAGGCGACCACGCCGGACAAAATGTCTTTAGGGTTCCCACCAGACTCGGTTTCAGCAGGCTGAACAAGCATTGCTGACTGCCACAACACTGACCTCCCACTGACACAGAGAAAATGACCACTTTCTACAACTTTAAAATGGCCTGGGGAGTGGGGGGGAGGAGGAGAGCACGAGATACCAGTACCGAAAACACAACAGACAATTGCTGACTCAATGTTTGTCAGGATATGGGAAGGAGGAAAATGTGTCCTTGACAACTTAAACGGTTTTGGATTCGAACACGACTTATTTTGACAGTTAGTTCCATATCTTTGACTTTTTCTTTCTTTCTCCGCAGGCAGACACGGACGCACACACGCACACGCACGCACGCAAACACACACACACACACACACACACACACACACACACACACACACACACACACTTCAAGACAAAGACATATTCTTCAAAAGGAATACTCGACATATCGAAAACGAGCTTTAAATAAAGAAATAAATCAAAAGAGGAATGACTGTGTCACGTGTGACGTGCACTTGTGAGGATGACCAGGTCCAGCTGGGTTTTCCTGTGACGTGCACACCTGTATTACTATTATCAGCCTAATGGAAAACAGCAGTAACACAACACCATTATTTTCCAGGCTCCCTGAGGTGCAATGCAGGCCTATTAGATCCTTCAGATGATCCATCTACACACACACACACACACACACACACACACATTTGGCCTCCCACACTAAATGCCATAAAATATGACTGTAACATATTGTACTATTATAGTTTGCTTTTAGAGGCCTCCCTGTCACTCAGTTAATCTTAAGAATGCTGTTCTGGTTTACAAGTAACAGCTGAAAACCAAGCCGAGAAACACGGTCGCGTCTTGATAGGCAGGATGACTTATGGCTGGCCTGGCTAGCAACCTCTTGAATGTCTGGGCTGAGATATATGACGAACAGGCAAACGTGGGAGGACATGGAGTCCCTGAAATTCTTGTAAAAGGGGAGGGGTGGGTGATGAATCTGCATCTGCTCTTAACGGTATAGCAAATGTGGACATACTGTAGTTATCGTCAGTGAGGTCATGGCTATCATTATGTGCTTGGTTGACATGCGTAACCTTGAAAATATGAGAGAGAAAAAGAAAAAAGAAAAGAGGCAAATATACTTCCACGTCGGGTTTTATGGAAGCTAAATCCAATATGTCCACAGTGTTATTAGGAGGTTGTTGCCATCTGGATGGACTGTACTGAAAGCCTGACTTCTGCCATTGCTCAATCAATTGCGTGCTTGGCGTCGTGAAATCAGGGTGGCGATGACATCACCGCGCGCACCCACGTGAAGCGCGTGTGTGACGTGTCAGTGCAGTTCCCACTGGCAGCCTTTTGGCATCAAGTTTGCTCTAAGTCAGACACAGTTGGGCCATCATTAGACATGCTGCTTCCTGTACAAAGACCTCCCTGTGTAATATTAATCATGTGAGGATAAAGTTGTAAATCCATGCTCTGCGGAAAATCCCCCCCCTCTTTCATGTACTCTTAAAATGGAGAAAAGAGGCGCAAGGGCGTCGGTTTAATCGGATGCCAGCAAAGCGAGAAGCTACAGTACACGGGCCCTGAAATCTACAAGAGATAAGGATTTTTTAATGTAGCGTTTTCTCCGAGGCCAATCACAGAAAACAAAGCAAAAATCTGATCATTATGATAACTCCGGTATCTGCTACATGATCCAATGACCCGGCTCTCCACTGTGTGGGGGACTAGGTTTCTATGACGATGTAGATAAATATTGGGAGTAGATTTTGTAGGGGTATTTAGTGAAATTAGTTCATCTTCATGGGATATCATGGCACATAAAATGCCGCAGAATAATATTTTCGGTTTCCCGGCGTTCATTTTCTTCTCTAAATGATACCATTCGTCATGCACTCGTTACAAAGACAGTCAATTTTGAACCAATTGCCTCTAATTTTTGAACTGAAATAATACAAGATGCACATTTTTCATCCGCCTGACATCCATTGACTTTATTATTGTATGGAAATGCCAGACTGGGGCTGAATAAACACATAGTAAAGTCAACATAATTCCCATATTTTCTTCTTTTTTTTTTAGATGAAGTCTATTCTTAGGTGTTACACTCTCCGAGTTATCAAAGTCAATTAAAAGAAGCTCCTTTGTTTTTAATACTTTTTGTCATTTAGCGTTAGAACAGTCGCTTGTCTTTGGCACACGCAATTGCAATTGGCCAATAAGACCATGAGATCGTTTGGAGTAGCTGGTGAGTGCATACAGACCAAGCCATAGGCTACAACACCAACATGTTGTGTGCTTCTCCTTAATCAAGTTGTAAGCGCAACAGAATTATTCGACATTCATCACGGACACCTAAGCTGTCACTGCTGTTTAATGGGTATCAATTAAGCTGTTTCAACAGACTAGCTCAGCACATACTGTAGACACAAACAGCAGCCCTAAGGAGCAGGCTCCACACAATGCGCCGCAGAGTCTCCGAGGTAGTTTAGGTACAGGATTAGGGCTAAAAGAAAGCAAACGTTGGGCCTTTTTATTATTATTCAGAAGACAATCAAAGAAAGCCCAATGGCTTTCAGTTTAGAACACATAAATATACACCTGCTTCTAGCCTTTAATCTTTTTCTACGTTTCAAAATGATCCTGCTCTTTCACACACTTTTTATGCTGTAATATATTTGAAAAATAATTTATGCCAAGTGGTTCCACATGTTAAGAAAATGTAGGGTAAATTAAAAAAAAAAAAAAAAAAGTATTTTACCAGATTCATTGTCTTTGCCCACTTTTGCTGGTAATGTGTTTAAACCACGTTTAAACACATTACTGCGCAATCAGATGTCTCTTCATCACACGCATATCAATTCAAACATTCTCAGTATATTCAAAAATATATGTTATAAAGTAAACCATATTGTCACTTTATTCATGTCCATATTTTGACTTAAGAAAAAAAATTAAAACAAAATCAAAATTGCAGCTGGAGGTGTCAGGGGCCCGAATGTTAATGTGTCTAATAGGCTGTGTGTGAGCCGCTGGACCCCCCGCCATGAGGAATAACAAACTCTTTATTCATGTCACTTTACATTCAGTTTGACATTAAAACTTGTTTGCTGCTCACAAAAATTACCAAATGAGCCATTCAGTATTTGAAAGCTTCGCTAATGAGAAAGCCGGAGTTTCTATCCCCCCCCAAAATCAGTGGTTCTATTGAGAGAGGAGTTTGTTAAATAACAACACTGAACGCATTAACAATTAGCCAGCCAACACTGCTGGTTGGTCTCCAATGCAATTGTGTTAATTCCAGTTGTTACACCACTAGTTTGTGTCTTTCGTGTGTTAATCAAGCTCCAGCTTTAGCTGTTTCTAGCAACACGTAGGATCACAATTAAATCAAATGTTGTTAAATGTAGTTCAACCATCTATCACATTTACACCTGTAAAGGGGCCTCTAAAAAGCCATGTTGGGTGACATCACTTCTTTTTGACGTTGACGTTCCGCGCACTAACCCCCAAATCCTTCTCGTCGGTTATTGGCTAGAACACTGTTTGTTATGTTTGGTGGTGCAGGTTGGCGCAGTTTGATTTTGTTGCCGTTTGTGGAGCCTGGGCTGTCTACAGAGACCCTTTTTTTTTTTTTTTTTTTTTTTATAGTGTGTTCAGGGGACAGGCAGCTAGCGGATAGTGAGGAGATGTTTGCTGTATGTGACAAAAAAAACATGTTGTAGCCTAAAAAACACGTGGCATCGCTTAGAGCACCTTTAATAAAGGTTAACTACTACTACAGCTTTCAAATGGGCTTCGGTAGCAGATGTATTATTGGCTGCTTTGATGGTTTAGTAAATCATCAACTATCAGAAAAAAAAAAGGTATTAACCACTCCCCACGGGATGTTAAATGTGACCTGCTCTTTAGGACTCTGAATCAGCCGGTTCAATGTGTTTAGATGGAGTTAATTATGGGGGGGTAAAATACCTTCAACTGCGATTATCTCGGCTTGTTTATTTCCAGGCACCAAAACTATAATAACGTGTATTATAAATATATATAAACAAAGATCAGGAACATAGGGATCATTTCGCACTGCAATGTGGCGGAATTCAGAAAAGCGTTCTTTTTTTTTTTTTGCTGTGCCTTCATTTGGACTGATGGTTTGCCAAAGCTATTTCAAACAAACCAACAATAGCTCGTTACAAATCGGTGCATTCTTGATTGGCTGTAATAACAGGCGCACGTTCAAGATTTCTTTTCCTTTTTTTTATTTTCACAACGTGACTGAATAGTACGAAGCGGGAGAGCCTCTGTTTGACCCGCGTAGAGAGACAGAGAGAGAGAGAGAGAGAGAGAGAGAGATACAGAAGATCACAGGCCGGTAAGGTCAACGGAGCCTCTGGAACCCTGACTGGATTCATCAAATTAGGTCCGATGTAACTGCGCTGCATGACCACTCATAAAACAAGTGGGCTGTAAAGCTGTCGGGAAGCCATCAGCAGCGCGCTGAATGAAGTTACAAAAGGTGCAAGGTTCACAACTTCATCCAGTGCTGGAGTGAAGTGTCCAGGAGCGCCTCCTCGGGTCGTAACCTCACCCCGAGCGGTCGCAATCTAAGGGTTTGCTTATGATCAAATAAAGATGGGTTTTACATGAGTTCATTGATAAAAAGAAAAATGACTCTTCCTATTATTTCTTCCTTTCTTTAAACCCTTGTGTTGTCTTTACCATCGTCCATGAACCTGTCATTCTTTTTCTGACATTTGTGACGCTTTTTTAAAACATTTTTGTCACTCTTTTCAACGCTGTTTTTATTCACTGTAAATAAACCTCATTTAAATGACATTATACCTAATTTTTGAGTTTCAAAAAAGCAAATATTAAGAATTATTTTGACTAATAGAATAGTTAAGATTAGAGGATGTTGAGTGAATCACAGACTGGTTTATGTCAAAGTTGGGTCAGGATTCTGTTTTTTTTTTCCATATGCTATGAAATTAAATCAACCAAAATTCAGTCGATGTAATCATTATTTTTACCTGCAAAGAACATGGATGCATGGATGTACAGTATACAGTATGTTGTATGGGTTCCATACAACGTACATTCATGCATCCAAGTTATTTTAGGGGCAATTTGGTTGTAAGAAACCCATATTTATGAAAAACTGAATGGGCCAAAAATGGGTCAAATTTGACCCCGGGACAACACAAGGGTTAAGTAATATATGTTGCTAATATTAAGCAATGTTACATAAGAGGATGTGCTTTAATGAGTGCTTACGGGCCACATCACGGGAGTGCCAATAATGACGCTAAAGCACACCCTCTTTTGTAATATTGTGACTATACATACAGCGGTTACCAACCCAATAAAAGATATAATTAAACTGTATTCTTATTGTGAGATAATTTGTTCACAACAGAAAGGATTTCTAGTCCCTGCATGAGTCAACCTCAGCCAGCCAACTTGAGCTAACGTTAGCTTTATAGAGAGGATATAGAGGATTTCCCAAAAACTGATTAAATACCGCACATATAAACACAAAGCTGCTTTGCTACAACACTTGTGTTGTAACTAATGTATCTGCTGCTTTATTTTTTTTCCTTCCATGGATAGATTATTTTTCAACTCTGGAATGTTGACACGGAAATGGCAGAGTCATATTTTTTAACTGATTAGCATGGTGAGCTCCAACAGCTCTGCTATCGTGCTGATTTGAGCACATTCTAAACGTCTAGCTGACCAATCAGATTGCCTGCTCGGATCTACTTTATAATATATAATATAATACTTTATATAAGGCTTTTACTATCCAATAATACTTTATCTAGATAACTGACTGAAGAGCTTTAGAGGAGTAAAATGCGTATACTCACATAGCCAAGATAATTATTAGAATATAAAGACTGCAGCTACAAAACAGCAGCAATGCTTCTGAACACATCCTATACTGCAGAAGGGATGCTATCACAATTGTATCCGCTGATGTCTAAAACACACCTTGACAGAGACTTAATAAACCCAAATGTCCAAATCTCCAGAACACCTGAATGCATATTTAGTGGACTGACCTCTCCGAGTGTTGCGGAGCATGCAGTGTGAAGGCAGTTTACCTTTGTAATTGTTACAGATCACACCATTAGCACAATATTGTCATAGCTCCTGCTCCTGCAGTCAGTAGCAGCTGAGGGTTAATTTGCATAATAAATCTTAATTGGAGCTCGTTAAGGATTAGATAAGAAGCAAATCAGGTACACCGCGGATAACTTAAGATGAATGTTTCCTCGGTTTCTGCCGCTCACATATTGAAGGGGAATGTCATATTCCCTCATTACGAGGCATTTTGCATCACAGTGTGGTATACAATAAAAAGATATATATATATATATATATATATATATATATATATAATAGTATAGTTCTAAATTCAACTTTGATTGAGTAAAAAATCTAAATCATGATCTTTCTCTTTATAGTTTGCACAGATGATGCTTTGCACATGAACCTCAGAACTCAGAGAACAGGGATTTTTAAAACTGCAAAGGACTTAACAAAACATGATATGGCAACCCCATACAAAAGCATCTCAGGTTAGTTTAACCGGACCCCCCCAACCATATGGCCAACATGTATGTCTCACTGACTATACATGTAGGTCAACAAATACAAGATGAACGTCCTTACTTAAATCTTCTCGACTCTGTATGGAAAAACAGAGATGACGTGCTCTTGACAAAAGTGCAGATGATATGAATTACAGAGCCATAAACTACGGTGGGAACGTCTATCATTACAATAATACAAAGCACATGAGGTGCAGTGCATTATAGCATAAACCACATAAAACACAGCATACCTCCTGCGTGTAATCAATACCAGGCCCACGGTGCTACTGTATTAACTGTAAGCTTGCCTTGCATTCTTATCCTCTAAATCCACATAAATGAACAACCCAAGCTATAAAGTCTCCTCTGGATATATATATTTTTTTTTTCTCTGTAAATCATTATATCTGTGGGGACCTGGACAAAATACCATAACATAATTTCTTTTGTAC